>NC_082685.1:74138907-74465895 GCF_949987515.2 Delphinus delphis | reverse complement strand
AGACTTGACAAGAGGACAAAGGAGATTTGCCTTACAGGCATTTTCCCATTTATTTATTCTGCTTATTTGGGAATACTTTGAGTCTAGATTGTTTTTATCAATAATAAGAGCTAGAAGTAATCTCAGGTAGAAATGAGGCTTATAATTATAGATATTCTGAAGTCAAAATTACATATATCCAAAATGTAGCAGTGGGGTATAGGGCAAACAGCATAAATTATTTTATAGGAGAACCCAGGGATAGTTCTAACATTTTATGTCCTCCATCACTATCCTGGTTGGGCAGAGGACATGAAGTAAATGATGTTAATGTCTACCCATATCCTTTAACCTCTACAGTCTCACCTCACTCCAGCCTGACTTCAGTTACCAACACCTGCATATTCTTTGCCTGAAGGATTCGCTAAGCCAGGAGTTCATGTGCAGGGCCACCCTATAGTGCCAGGGAATTACTGCTCCTCCCTCACCACCCTCAGCATCCTCTGACTAATGACTAGAGTTGGTATATAAATGCCCTAGCTTCCTTGCCACTTGGGTGTAATGACTCTGAGGTGCCCTACAGTGGCTTCAGTATTTCCTCAGGGACACTAAGATCCAATTATCTACAGGCATAACTCATTTAATAACAGACATTTTATTGATTGCATTCCCTTCCATCCCTTCTCTGTCTCCTTCATCCTGGGGTGATGGGAGGAGTATGAAGTAGAACATTCCTACTGGTGTTTTCAAGACAGTCATCTCCCTAATAAACTGCTCTCACTCCTTGAGGGATCAGCTAAGAGCAGGTACATTTGACATACTTTTATTTAGAAACATACTTAATTGTTTTTTATGTACAGGTTTCATGACCTTCTGACTTCTCTTGTGAAGTCATTGCATACTCCCTCTAGGTGATTGTGAGAGGTTAGTACTATATAAATAGTAGTGTCAACCCTCTTTATCTGACTTTTATATTTTTTCAGTTCTTGGGATTTCTATATATGATGGTCTGCAAAAAAGAGAGTATTTTATAACATATCATTTTATTAATAAAAATTTCCTTCAATGTCTTGTTCATAAATTAAATTCTTTTTTTATTAATAACAATATCCAGGTGCCTTACTAGTCCTAAACAGAACCAGGAAAACAAATGGTTTTTATTATTTGTTTCTAGACACATGGAGATTAAATTCCTCTCTAAATTTTAAAATATGCATAAGACTTATTTTCCTTTTTTTTCATTTACTGTATGACCTGAGTTAAGCAGAATTAGTAAGATTCATTAAAAGAATATCCCATTTACATTTGCTTCATTTACATGTAAAACTTCTTTGAGATAGTCTGATGAAATAGAAAAATACAGTTTAACATATTCTTACAAAATGATATTTACTCACTTGTCTGAAAAGAATTGCAAAAAGAAAGAAAAATGGGAGCTTCTAAAAATATTTATACATTTTACTGTTAATGCAGAATATTATTCTTATAGTTTTCTTAAATGGCATAAATACCATATTGTACAAGGTAAAATAAAATCTTACATTTAAATCTTAATGTATAAACATGCGTTTATAGAAAGTTTTGAGGAGGAGTGGGATTTGGTGGGATGCACACAATTAAAAAAAAATAGAGCACATGCTTCGTAATATCCTGCAACTGGGCTGTTCCAACATTTTCAGTCAGAACTAATCACTCCTTTAGCCATGACATTTTATGTCCTTTTACATGACATTTTATGGAACTTTCATTTTGTTACTAATGACATAACCTCAACTCAAACTAGCTAAAACTACAAAGGGAGTTAATTGGTTCATACAAAGTGGAAATCCAGGAGTGGAACTGCCTTCAGCTGCATTTCAAATGATGGTGCATACACGAACTCTAAATGCTGTTTTTCTTTTTATTGGCTTTTTATCTATATCAGGTAGACTCTCTCCGCATGGTCATAAAAAGGTCAGTGGCTGCTCCAGATTTACACTGTCCTTACAGGTTTTATCTCACAATCCATGCCCATCCTTCACAAGGTCTCTTTTTGGTCCTAACTGAGCTCCATGTAAATATCCTGGACTGCACATTGACTCATTAAAGATTGCCTAAATTAAGTAGCCATAAAATATTTCTGGAGAAGAAAAATTTGCATTTGGGGGTGAAGGTGCAGGCATAAACACATAAACAAAATAAATCAACAAGATAGTTTCAGGTTTGAGAAGTGCTATGAAGAAAATGAAGGGCAATGTGATAGAGGATAAATAGAAAATAAAGTTCAGAATTGGCAATAATGGACTTCCTGAGAAAATGACATTTGGTAACTGTAAGATAAACGTTAAAAGATAAAATTATTAAAAATAACTATAATTACAATAATTTGTTAATAGCTATACTATGTAAAATATATAAATTATGACATCAGAAACATAAAATGTGGAGGGGAGTATAAAAATATAGAGCATTTATATGTGTTCAAAGTTAAGTTGTTATAAGCTTAAAATACATTGTTTTAACTACAAGGAGTTTTATGTAAGTCACATGGTGACCACAAAACCAAAAGTTATAGTAGGTACACAAAAGATAAAGAGAATGGAATCAAAGTATACCACTATAGAGAATCAAGAAATCACAAAGGAAGAGAGCAAGGGAACAAGACAGGAACAAAGGAACTACAAAACAGCCAGAAAACACTTAACAAAATGATAATAATAAATTGATACCTATCATGAATTACTTTTAATGGATTAAATTCTCTAATCAAAAGATATGGAGTGGGGCTTCACTGGTGGCACAGTGGTTGAGAGTCCGCCTGCCGATACAGGGGACACAGGTTCGTGCCCCTGTCTGGGAAGATCCCACATGCCGCAGAGTGGCTGCGCCCGTGAGCCATGGCCGCTGAGCCTGTGCATCTGGAGCCTGGGTTCCACAACAGGAGAGGCCACAACAGTGAGAGGCCCACGTACCGCGAAAAAACAAACAAAAAAAAAGATATGGAGTGGCTGAATGGATTAAAAATAAGACCCACTTATATGCCTGCAAGAGACTTATTCTAGCTTTAAGGACACATTACACTAAAACTGAAAAGATAGAAAAAGATGTTCCAAGCAAATGCAAAACAAAAGAAAGCAGAGATAGCTATTCTATCAGACAACACAGACTTTAAGCCAATCAATGTAACAGGAGACAAAGAAGGTCATTATATAATAACAAAGGAAACAATTCATGAAGAAGATATATCACTAGTAAATATTTATGCCCTCCACATAGAAACACCTAAATATATAAAGCAAATGTTAACATACCTGAAGGGGGTAAAATACTGCAATACAATAATAGCAGAAAACTTCAATACCCCACTTTCAACAGTGAATAGATTTTCCAGATAGAAAATCAATCATGAAATATTGACTTAATATACATGTTGGGTCAGATGGACTTAACAAACAATTACAGAATATTCCACACAACAGTAGCAGAATATATATTCTCATCAAGTGCATATGAAACATTCTCCAGGATAATTAATGTGCTAGGTCACAAAACAATTCTTAGCAAATGTAAGAAGATTGAAATCATACCAATCTTTTCCAACCACTATAGTATGAACCTAGAAATCAGTAATAGAAGGAAAACTAGAAATTCAGAACTCTGTGGAAAATAAACAACACATTCCTGAAAAACCAATGGGTCAAAGAAGAAATCAAAAAAATCTTGAAACAAATGAAAATGGAAACACAACATACCAAAACTTACGGAACAGAGCAAAAGCAGGATTAACAGGGAATTTCATAACAATAAATGCCCACATTAAAAATAGACTAGACTAAGAAAAAAAGAGAGAGGTCTCAAATAAATATAATTAGAAATGAAAGAGGAGACATGACAACTACTATCACAGAAATACAAAAGAGCATGAGAGATTACTATGAACAATTATATACCAAGAAGTTGGATAATCTAGAAGAAATAGATGAATTCCTAGATATATAACACCTACTGAGACTGAATCATGAAGAAATAGAATATCTGAACAGATAAATAATGAGTAAGGAGACTGAATCAGTAATCAAAAATCTCCCCACAAACAAAAACCTAGGACCAGATGGTTCCCCTGTGAATTCTAGCATACATTTAAAGAAGAATTCATGCCAATTCTTCTCAAACCCTTCCAAAAAAATCACAGAGAAGGGAAGACTCCCAAACTCATTTTATGAGGCCAGTATTACTCTGATACCAAAGCCAGATAAAGACATTACAAGAAAAGAAAACTGCAGTCCAATATTCCAGATGAATATAGATGCAAACATTCTCAAGAAAATAATAGCAAACCACATTCGACAGCATGTTAAACATATCATACCTATCATCAAGTGGCATTTATCCTTGGAACGCAAAGGTGGTTCAATCAATAAATGTTATACACCATAATAAGAGAATGAAAGATGAAAATCACATGATCATCTCAAAAGATGCAGAAAAAAGTATTTGAGAAAATTCAACATCCTTTCAAAATAAAAAAATATTATCAACTAATTGCATAATAGAAAGAAAGTACCTCAACATAATAAAGTTTATATATTACAAGTCCACACTAACATCATACTCAATAGTTAAAGGGTGAAAGCTTTCCTGATAAGATTAGGGACAAGACAAGGGTGACCACTGCCAGCACTCATATTTTACTTAGTACTGAAAGTCTTAGCCTGAGCAATGAGGCATGAAAAAGAAATAAATGACATTAAAACCAGAAAGGAAGAATTAAAGCTATCAGTATTTGCAGATGCTTATGATCTTATATATAGAAAACCTTAAGATTCCACACCAAAAAAAACAAAAAACAAAAAAAACTAATAAGCAAATTCAGTAAAGTTGCAGGGTTAAAAATCAACATGAAAATATCAATTACATTTCTATTCCCTAACAAACAACTCTCTGTAAAAAGAGATAGTGAAAATAACTGTATTTACTATAGCATCAAAAATAATAAGATACTTACAAATAAATTTAGCAGGTGAGGTGAAAAACCTGTACACTCACTACTAGACTGATAAAATTAATTGAAGAAAATAAAAACAAACAAAAAAATATCCCATGTTCATGAATCAGAAGAATTAATGTTGTTAAAATGTTCATATTACCCAAAGCAATCTACAGATTCAATGCAACTTTTATCAAAATTACAATGGCATTTTTTTTATAGAAATAAAAAAAGCAATCCTAAAATTGTATGACCAGGAAAGACCTCAAGTAGCCAAATCAAACTTGAGAAAAAACAAAGCTGGAAACGTCATACTACCTGATTTCAAACTATGTTACAAAGCTATAATAATTAAGACAGTACTGCACTGGCATAAAAACAGACGCAGACCAATATAACAGAAGTGAGAGCTTAGAAATAAATCCATGTGTAGACAATCAGCAGATATTTTACAAGGGAGTCAAGAAAACTCAGTGGGGAAAGGATAGTGTCTTCAATAAATGTTGTTGGGAAAACTTGATATTCACATGCAAAAGAATGAAATTGGACCCCTATCCTATACCACTCACAAAAATTAACTCAAATTGGTAAGGACTTAAATGTAAGACTAAAAACTAAAACTCCTAGAAAAAAACATAGGATAAAGTTACTTGATATCAGTCTTGGCAATGATTTTGTAGATGACATCGGAAGCATAAGCAACCAAAGCAAAAATCAACAATTGGTACCACCTAAACTAAAAAGCTTCTGCACAGCAAAAGAAACAATCAACAAAATGGAGAGGCAACCTACAGAATGGGAGAAAATATTTGAAGATCGTATATTTGATATCTAAAATGTACAAGGACCTTGTATGACTCAACAAAAATCCAAATAACCCAATTTAAAAAATGGACAAAATACCTGAATAGACATTTTTCCAAAGAAGACACACAAATTGCAAACAGGTACATGAAAAGGTGCTCAACATCACTAATCATCAGGGAAATGCAAATCAAAATCACAATGAGCTATTACCTTACAGTTGTTAGAATGTCTGTCATCAAAATGACACGAGATAAAAAATGCTCATGAGTATGTGGACAAAAGGAAACCTTGGTGTGCTGTAGGTGGGAATGTAAATTAGTGCAGCCACTATAAAAAATGGTTGACAAGTTCCTCAAGAAATTAAAAATAGAACTACCATATAACCCAGCAATCCCACTTCTGGGTATATATCCAAAGTAAGTGAAATCACTATTTTGAAGAGATATCTTCATTCCTATGTTCACTGCAGCTTTATTCACAATAGACAAGACATAGACACAACCTAAATGTACCCTGACAGATGAATGGATAAAGTGTGGTATATAAATACAGTGGAATAGTCTTCATCCACAAAGAGAAGGAAATCCTTCCATTTGTGACAATATGAATAAATCTTGAGGGCATTAAGATAAGTGAAATATGCCAGATAGAGAAAGACAGTATCATTTATATGTGGAATTTAAAAAACAAAACAAAACCAAAAAAAAAAAATTTGCACTTGCATTCATAGAAGTAGAGAATAGAATGGTGGTTGCCAGGAGATGGCCTGTGGGGGAAATGGGGAAAGATTGGTAAAAGGGTACAAACTTTCAGTTATACGATGAATAAGGTCAGAGTATCTGATGTACATAACATGGTGACTATAGTAGAAAATACTGCATAATTGCAGTTTGCTATGAGGGTAGAACTTAAATGTTCTCACCAGAAAAATAAATGTGAATACGTAATGTGATGGAACTGTTAACTTAATTTTGGGAAGTTTTAAACTATCTTACAGTTTTAGTTGTCAGTTATAGCTCAATAAATTTGAAAAAATATTTGCTATATGAAGATTTTATGTTAATATGGATGATAAGCATTCTTCTGTATCTCACTAATAATGTTCAACTTATAAAATTAACAAATTTGGTACTATGTTTTATTGATATAAAAAAGTTCCTTAAGAAAGCTTGAGCATGAAGCATTATGCTCTTAGATAAGAGAAAGGTGAGGAAACAATTGCTCAATATGAGGGTTTATTTGAAGAGAGTAATGTAGAAATAATATTTGACACTAGAAGCAATGGAATTTAAACCCAGCAGCACTGTATGGGACTAAAGATCGAGACTGCTGAGCCAGAGATCTTAACAAGGGGCAGCAGCAACACCCAAAAATTAAAGACCTGTCATATGCCATTCTCAGGTGATGGGTACCTGGAAGCAGGAATGTAGCAGACTGTATGGAGGTTGCTCCCTAGAGGAGATGAGTAGGCCCACCCAGCTGCTGAATGCAGTATGAAGGTTGAGAAACTGGTCTTTTAATACCCTTCAAATAAAGTAGAATGTCTCCAATTTTACCAGGCATTCAAAGAATATACAATATATTTGTAAGAATTTACATTTCTCTCAGGCAGCAGTTTTTGTGGTGTTACTAATAATGTCTTTTAATCTCACCTTGTTCTTTGTAAGAAACATGGGTGTCATTTGACAATGGATATTGTCCATTTGAATAGAAAAGCCTCAAGTAACTTCTTAATAGTTAAGACATTTTAAATATGTCAGTCTCTTCCCCATTTCTCTTTATAATGATCCTTAAGTAATTAATTTCTGTGAATGTGATTAAATTATTACTGACAAAGAGGAGAAACTTAGAAATTTCAAATAAACAGTGAGTGGACATGTTTCTGCAACAAATAAAATCAGAGGCACAAGTGCCCTCATTGTTCTGACAGGTAAAATCTCTTCCATAGCTTTTTTTATAAGTCATTTCTCTTGTAATATATACCAAAATAATATCACATATAATCTTTATAAATCAGTCTGTGCATTACAACTATCCCTAAGGTCATTACATTTGTCTTTCAACTTGTCTAAGTTTCTCAATAAATTCTAGATAAATTATACCTTAATTCAAGATTAAATTCCTTAATAAATCCTCATTAAATGCTAGTGCTTAATGGGAATTCCTGATTTTGTTCTTGTCAAAAGCTTCAGAAAAATATATTACTATCCTAAAGAGATGAAGTTACAGTGAGGAATGTACATTCATTTAAGAATTGTAAGTTTGTGATGGAAAAATAAAGTTTCAGTCTCTATATAATGGAGGCCAAAGAATCTGAACACAGACTCTGATAATGCAGCCAACTTGATGAATAAATTCATGGAATTGTTCTAATGCACTTTTAAGTAGTTACCTAACTTGATAAAACCTTAATCATGCTGTACACTCTTTAATGCCCAAATCAGAGCCCTGCTGGACTGATTATAAAGTTATCTGAGCTTTTGTATCCAGTGGGATCAGATAAGTGATGAATGAAAGGGACAGTGACTAGTTATGCCCATGAACTTCAGGTTTAGATTAGCTATCAATTTACATATAAATTTAGTCTATGCTTTAGTTTTTAGTTGTTACACCAATTGCATTGCTTCACTCATTAAAATTTCTCATTTATTATGGTCCATTTATCCCAAGATAACTTAGTTTATGTGTCACTTAAACACTCTCCAACAAACTTTCTATCATTTTCATGAGTACTGATTGAATTTGAATTTTTTATATTATGCTATTCTCTTAGCATTAATTAATCTGAAAAATATTACTTTATTTCACATTATGAGAAAACTATGTAGAATAATGTGTTTTATGACTGATTAGTACTTTTTCACAGGAGCATTTTGATTTACTAATATTTTGAGAGTTTTGCCTAAGGAAATGGAAAAAAGATTATAGTCACAAATAAATATAAACAGTCATTTAAATACTTGGTATAGATTCTAAATAGGCCTAGTATAGTCTCTTTTTTTTTTTCAAGTAATAGATAGTTATAGAATTTTTCCAATAAATAAGATCAACAAGGGGCTTCCCTGGTGTCACAGTGGTTGAGAGTCCGCCAGCCGATGCAGGGGACACGGATTCGTGCCCCGGTCCGGGAAGATCCCACATGCCGCGGAGCGGCTGGGCCCGTGAGCCATGGCCGCTGAGCCTGTGCGTCCGGAGCCTGTGCTCTGCAACGGGAGAGGCCACAACAGTGAGAGGCCCGCATACCGCAAAAAAAAAAAAAAAAAAAAAAAAAAAATCAACAAGATGAGGTAGAGTTATATAAAAACTCACAATCTTTTAAGCAGTCAGAATTTTAGAAATTCTAGTTTATCATACTAAAAGGACATAAATCGCTCAGACAAAGCTTGTGTTTGATTGTCTTAAGCCAAGAGAGAGAAGAGAGAAGGAGAGGGGAGGGAGGGACGAGGGAAGAAAGAAAGGAAAGAAGGGTAAAAGAGACTAGGGAAGGAAAACATAAATCAAGCAGACAAGCTGGGGAAAATGGTTAAAAGTAGGTAATTTTTAATGCACAATTAATAATTGAGACTTCTGGCTTTCTACTTTCATTGCAAGTTCATTAGAATACCATCACATAAGAGATTTGAATCAAAAGGCTTCTAGTATGGCAATGTTACATTTTTAGAGACAATAAAATTCTGGAAACAATGCAGACTTCTTATAAAATAGAGTCAAACAGCATCACACTCTGTTATTCCTTTTAGTTTTATCTATTTTTGTATGAAAATTAACTCCAGCAAGCAAAAGCTACGTATAGAAGGGGTCTGGGAACCTCACATCAGAATCTGACAAATACATGTAAAGTTCAGCTTTAGAGAGAGGCTGTGTTTAATCAATGCTTCCTAACTAGTCAAAGACCTATTTCATTCAAACATATTCCATTTGGTAAACAGTGTAAATAAAAGGAAAACCATTCTTTATTATGACAGTATACTTAATATTTTTAAAATGTTCCTTTCTAAATAGTTTATTTCCTCTTAATGAATTGGCTGTTGAATTTTGTGTCTAGGAAGGTATCACCATGTTTAGGTGGAAAATACATATCTACATGGACTGACTCTTCTCTGCAAATGCCATACTTTTTTCCACCTTCCTCTACATTAGAAACATCTAATAGTTTATGGATAGATAGATCTCACAAAGATGTATAGATTTATGTGTATATGCACATATACATATATATTTATAGATGTTAAAACACGAGTTAGAGTGAATAAAGTGATTCAGAGTTTTTAGGTGAAATAGTTTTTTCAATATTTAAAGTCTGAGGCACATGTTCCATGAAAGCAGATTTTAGGCAGAACTTAGGTAGAATATAAGGCAGAAATTTCTAACAATAGAGTGGTGAAATTCTATTTAAACCATTATTTTACTCCTGGGGATAAAAGTGTGGAGGGAAATAGAATGAAGGCTCATAGCATAATTTAGCTGTTTTAACCTCAGTGAGATTTTCCCAATTTTCACAGTGGATTGTGACCCTCTTTTACTTTGCCATTGATGAAGTAATTCAGACTATAGATACAGACATAGCCTTTTTATAGAACTACATGGTTTGCCTTTGAGGAAAGCGGTAATTTTGCCTAACCTGATAACCCCCTAAAAATGCAGTTTTAAATAGCTCACGTCCATGAACAAGAGAATTAGCTTCATTGGGTCAAAACACATTTAAATTCATTGAGATATAATATCCTTTCTAGTTTATAAATGAGAAATGTTTAACTAATTAAGGGATATCAATGCCATGTCATCCTTCACTGTTTGAAAATGACAAACTAGCGAAGTTAATCATAATGCAATCAGTGATGGTTAGTTTTATCTTATATTAGTGAGACATAATGAAATTCAGTGAGGATCTAAGAGAAGTTAATGAAAGGATTCCGCTAAACAAGGAAAAGAAATGAAAGATGGCTTCTTAATATTCATTCTAAAATAACTAAGCTAAAAACTATTCTTGCTACTTTAGTTCAAAATATTCATAATAATAATAATCACCATTTATTCTGGACTCATGTTAGACACAGTACAAGGCAATGATGATATTATGACATTTAATCCTCACAACAATCTTAGAAATTGAGTATTATTATCACCACTTACAAGTGAGGAAAATAACTCTTGAGCTAAATTACTTTTCCAAGATCACTAAACAGTAAGTGGCAGAGAAAGAAATGAAAATCAGGTCTCTGACATCCAACAGATACCCTGTGACCTTACCGTATACAGCTCCTGTTGGTCAAATTTCCTTTGTTCTTTTTCTTCTCAGCTCTGGCTCATTTTCCAATTGTAGGTTCAAAAATCAACATTGTGGAAGACCTGTCCAAACATGGTATTTTCTGCTAATTGCTATTACCTACAGAATTTATTTCCTAAAATACATGGAGGGATATAGCTATTCATTCATTCATTTATACAACAGTCATATGTCAAACTTATGATATGCACTGGGTATTAAGTGCTAGTGATGAAATGATGAATAAGTTACTATATAAGAAGGAAATAATTGTATTAATTCAAAAATTTATGTTAACATTATTAAAATAATTTTCCTATATGCTTCGCTCTAAGTATCATTACCATAGAAATGTTTATGTTCAAATATTTTGGCAAATCTTTTAGCTGAAAGATATTTACTTCAAAGTGTTTTCATTCCAGTGATCTTATGTTTTAGCTACAAGATATTGTCAGGTCATGTCCATTCAACATCACCTTGTGTTAAATAAATTACTTGAACGAACCACTGAACTCCTAATCCATTGGTATTTCTCCTAAGGCTCAACTTGCCGGAAATAATTACCAATAATATTTGCCAAAGTTTTGCCCTCAGATCCTTGACTTTAAGAGAAAAAAAAGAAAGAAATAACGTTGTTATTCCTTGCTCTGGTATTCACTCGTGAACTGCTCTGAAAGAAAAATACAAGACAAGAGTAGAAACAAATAAAATGCATACTTTATCCAAGTATGCAGAGGTTTAGCATACTGGTAGGTCCTTAGAAATAATGATTAAATTAAAGCCTGTTAAAGAATACCATCCTTAAATTATCATTTTCTAGTTTAAAATCATTATCCTTAAGTGAATAGAACTTCTTTTTCAAAGTAATCCCACATTGACAGGTTATGATGTTGTGTCTTGCAAATCTGTACTTTTTACAATGCATTTTTAATGATTGGTTCAGGCATATTGAACATAGTTCTGGTAAGAACACAATAAGAGGAAACCTTCAAGATAGCAGAGGAGTAAGACGTGGAGTTCACCTTCCTCCACACAAATGCATCAGAAATACATCTACATGTGGAACAGCTCCTAGAGAACACCTACTGAACACTGGCAGAAGACCTCAGACTTCCCAAAAGTCAAGAAACTCCCCACGTACCTGGGTAGGGCAAAAGAGAAAAGAAAAAACAGAGACAAAAGAATGGGAACGGGACCTGCACCTCTGGAAGGGAGCTGTGAGGAGGAAAAGTTTCCACACACAGGGAAGCCCCTTCACTGGGGGAGATGGGGGGTGGGCAGTGGGGAAGCTTCGGAGCCATGGAGGATAGCACAGCAACAGGGGTGCAGAGGGCAAAGCGGAGAGATTCAGTGCCGACCAGAGGATAAGTGCCGACCAGCACTCACCAGCCTGAGATGCTTGTCTGCTCACCCGCCAGGGTGGAAGAGGGCTGGGACGTGGGGTTCCAGCTTCTTCAGAGGTCAGATCCCAGGGAGAGGACTGGGGTTGGCTGCGTGAACACAGCCTGAAGGGGGCAAGTGCGCCAGAGCTAGCTGGGAGGGAGTCCAGGAAAAAGTCTGGACATGCCTAAGAGGCAAGAGACCACTGTTTCGGGGTGTGCGAGGAGAGGGGATTCAGAGCACTGCCTAAACGAGCTCCAGAGATAGGCACGAGCCATGGCTATCAGCGCGGACCCCAGAGACAGGTGTGAAATGCTAAGGCTGCTGCTGCAGCCACCAAGAAGCCTGTGTGGCAGCACAGGTCACTATCCACACTTCCCCTCCCAGGAGCCTATGCAGCCCACCACTGCCAGGGTCCTGTGATCCACGGACAACTTCCCTGGGAGAACACACGGTGTGCCTCAGGCTGGTTCAACATCATGCCAGCCTCTACCGCTGGAGGCTCACCCTGCATACAGTGTCCCTCACTCCCCCCAGCCTGAGTGGGTCAAAGACCCCTAATAAGATGCTCCTTTAACCCTGTCCTGTCTGAACAAAGAACAGACGCCCTCAGGTGACCTACATGCAGAGGCAGGGCAAATTCAAAGCTGAACACCAGGAGCTGTGCCAACAAAGAAGAGAAAGGGAAATTTCTCCCAGCAGCCTCAGAAGCAGCGGATTAAGTCTTCACAATCAACTTGATGTACTCTGCATCTCTGGAATAACTGAAAGACAACAAATCATCCCAAAATTGAGGCGGAGGACTTTGTGTAATTTTGTCTGTATAGATTTGCTTTTACCATTTGTCCTAGGGTTCTGTCTGTCCATGTTTCTTTATCTTTTTTGTTTTGAGTATAGATTTTAGTGCTTGTTATAATTGCTGGATTTGTTTTTTGGTTTGGTTACTCTCCTCTTCTTTACTTTTTACTTTTTTATTTTTTAATAGCTTTATTTTATTTATTTCATTGTTCTCCCTTTTCTTCTGAGCCGTGTGGATGACAGAGTCTTGTGCTCTGGCTGGGTATCACCATTGTGCCTGTGAGGTGGGAGGGCCAAGTTAAGGACATTGGTCCAACAGAGAACTCCTGGCTACACATACTATCAAAGAGCAAAAACTCTCCCAGAGATCTCAATCTCAACACTAAGGCCCAGCTCCACTCAAAGATGAGCAAGCTCCAGTGCTGGACACACTATGACAAACAACTAGCAAGACAGGAATACAACAACACCCATTAGCAGAGATGCTGCCTAAAATCATAATAAGGTCACAGACACCCCAAAACACACTCCCAAGCACAGTAACTTAAGCAAAATGAGAAGACAGAGAAACACACAGCAGATGAAAGAGTAAGGTAAAAACCCACCAGACAAAAAAAATGAGGAAATAGGCAGCCTACCTGAAAAAGTATTCAGAGTAATGATAGTAAAGATGATCCAAAATCTTGGAAATAGAATGGAGAAAATACAAGAAACGTTTAACAAGGACCCAGAAAAACTAAACAGCAAATAAACAATGATGAGCAACACAATAAATGAAATTAAAAATTCTATAGAAGGAATCAATACCAGAATAGTTGAAGCAGAAGAACGGATAAGTGACTTGGATGATAAAATGGGGGAAATAACTACTGCAGAGCAGAATAAAGAAAAAAGAATGAAAAGAATTGAGGATAGTCTCAGAGACCTCTGGGACAACATTAAATGCACCAACATTCAAATTATAGGGGTCCCAGAAGAAAAAGAGAAAAAGAGGGACTGAGAAAATATTTGAAGAGATTGTAGTTGAAACCTTCCCTAATATGGGAAAGGAAATAGTCAATCAAGTCCAGGAAGCACAGAGAGTCCCATACAGGATAAACCCAAGGAGAAACACACAAAGAAACATATCAATCTATCAAAAATGAAATACAAAGAAAAAATTTTTAAAGCAACAAGGGAAAAACAACAAATAACACACAAGGGAATCCCATAAAGTTAACAGCTTGTCTTTCAACAGGAACTCTTCAAGCCAGAAGGCAGTGACAGGATGGATTTAAAGTGATGAAAGGGAAGAACCTACAATGAAGATTACTCTATACAGCAGGGATCTCATTCAGATTCAAAGGAGAAATTAGAATCTTTACAGACAAGCAAAAGCTAAGAGAATTCAGCACCACCAAACCAGCTTTACAACAAATGCTAAATGAACTTCTCTAGGCAGGAAACACAAGAGAAGGAAAATACCTACAATAACAAACCCAAAGCAATTAAGAAAATGGGAATAGGAACATAAATATCGATAACTACCTTAAATGTAAATGGATTAAATGCTCCAAGCAAAATACATAGACTGGTTGAAGGGATACAAAAACAATACCCATATATATGCTGTCTACAAGAGACCCACTTCAGACCTAGGGACACATACAGACTGAAAGTGAGGGGAAGAAAAAAGATATTCCATGCAAATGGAAATCAAAGACAGCTGGAGTAGCAATTCTCATATCAGACAAAATGACTTTAAAATAAAGACTATTAGAAGAGACAAAGAAGGACACTACATAATGGTCAAGGGATCATTTCAAGAAGAAGATATGACAACTGTAAATATTTCTGCACTGAACATAGGAACACCTCAATACATAAGACAAATACTAACAGCCATAAAAGGGGAAATCAACACTAACACAGTCATAGTAGGGGACGTTAACACCCCACTTTCACCAATGGACAGATCATCCAAAATGAAAATAAATAAGGAAACACAAGCTTTAAATGATACATTAAACAAGATGGACCTAATTGATATTTATAGTACATTCTATCCGAAAACAACAGAATACACATTCTTGTCAAGTGCTCATGGAACATTCTCCAGGATAGATCATATCTTGGGTCACAAATCAAGACTTGGTATATTTAAGAAAATTGAAACTGTATCAAGTATACTTTTCGACTACAACACTATGAGACTAGATATCAATTACAGGAAAAAACTTATAAAAGATACAAACACATGGAGGCTAAACAATACACTACTAAATAACCAAGAGATCACTGAGGAAATCAAAGAGGAAATCAAAAAATACCTAGAAACAAATGACAATGAAAACACAATGACCCAAACCTATGAGATGCAGCAAAAGCAGTTCTAAGAGGGAAGTTTATAGCTATAAAGTCCTAACTCAATAACAAAAAACATCTCAAATAAACAACCTAAACTTACACCTAAGGCAATTAGAGAAAGAAGAACAAAAAATCCCCAAAGTTAGCAGAAGGAAAGAAATCATAAAGATCAGGTCAGAAATAAATGAAAAATAAATGAAGAAAACAGTAGCAAAGATCAATAAAACTAAAAGCTGGTTCTTTGAGAAGATAAACAAAATTGATAAACCATGAGCCAGACTCATCAAGAAAAACAGGAAGAAGACACAATTCAACAGAATTAGAAATGAAAAAGGAGACGTAACAAGTGACACTGCAGAAATACAAAGGATCATGAGAGATTATTACAAGCAACTCTATGCCAATAAATTGGACAACCTGCAAGGAATGGACAAATTATGAGAAAAGCGCAACCTTCGGAGACTGAACCAGGAAGAAATAGAAAATATAAACAGACCAATCACAAGTGCTGAAATTGAGATTGTGATTTAAAATCTTCCAACACACAAAAGCCTAGGACCAGATGGCTTCATATGTGAATTCTCCCAGATATTTAGAGAAGAGCTAAAACCTACCCTTCTCAAACTCTTCCAAAATATAGCAGAGGGAGCAACACTCCCACACTCATTGTCCCATCACCCTGATACCAAAACCAGATAAAGATGTCACAAAGAAAGAAAACTACAGGCCAATATCACTGATGAACATAGATGCAGAAATCCTCAACAAGATACTAGCAAACGGAATCCAAAAGCACATTAAATGGATCATACATCATGATCCAGTAGGGTTTATCCCAGGAATGCAAGGATTCTTCAATACATGCAAATCAATCAGTGGGATAAACCATATTAACAAATTGAAGGAGTAAAAGCATATGATCATCTCAATAGATGCAGAAAAAGCTTTCAAAATAATTCAACACCAATTTATGATAAAAACCCTCCAGAATGTAGGCATAAAAGGAACTTACCTCAACATAATAAAGGCCATATATGACAAACCCACAACCAACATTGTTCTCATTGGTGAAAAACTGAAAGCATTTCCACCAAGATCAGGAACAAGACAAGGTTGCCCACTCTCACCACTATTATTCAACATAGTCTTGGAAGTTTTAGCCACAAAAATCAGAAAAGAAAAAGAAATGAAAGGAATCCAAATCAGAAAAGAAGAAGTAAAGGTGTCACTGTTTGCAGATGACATAATACTATACATAGAAAATCCTAAAGATGCTATCAGAAAACTACTAGAGCTACTCAATGAATTTGGTAAAGTAGCAGGATACAAAATTAATGCACAGAAATCCTTTGCATTCCTATGCACAAATGATGAAAAATCTGAAAGAGAAATTAAGGAAACACTCCCATTTACCATTGCAATAAAAAGAATGAAATAGCTAGGGATAAACCTACCTAAGGAGAAAAAAGACCTGTATGCAGAAAATTATAAGACAATGATGAAAGAAATTAAAGATGATGCAAACAGATGGAGAGATATACCATGTTCTTGGATTGGAAGAATCAACATTGTGAAAATGACTCTACTACCCAAAGCAATCTACAGATTCAGTGCAATCCCTAACAAACTATAATGCCATTTTTCACAAGACTGGAAAAAAAAATTTCAAAATTTGTATGGAAACACAAAAGACCTCGAATAGCCAAAGCGATCTTAAGAAAGAACAACAGAGCTGGAGGAATCAGGCTCCCTGACTTCAGACTACACTACAAAGCTACAGTAATCAAGAGAGTATGGTACTGGCACAAAAATAGAAAGGTAGATCAATGGAACAGGATAGAAAGCCCAGAGATAAACCCATGCACATATGGTTACCTTATCTTTGATAAAGGAGGCAAGAATATACAATGGAGAAAAGACAGCCTCTTCAATAAGTGGTGCTGGGAAAACTGGACAGCTACATGTAAAAAAATGAAATTGGAACACTCCATAACACCATACAAAATAATAAATGCAAAATGGATTAAAGACCTAAATGTAAGGCCAGACACTATAAAAATCTTAAAGAAAAACATAGGCAGAACACTCTGTGACATAAATCACAGGAAGATCCTTTTAGACCCACCTCCTAGAGAAATAGAGATAAAAACAAAAATAAAAAAATGGTGCCTAATGAAACTTAAAAGCTTCTGCACAGCAAAGGATGCCATAAACAAGATGAAAAGACGACCCTCAGAATGCAGAAAATATTTGCTAATGAATCAACTGACAAAGAATTAATCTCCAGAATTTACAAGCAGCTCATGCAGCTCAGTATCAAAAATACAGACAACCCAATCCAAAAATCGGCAGAAGACCTAGACATTTCTCCAAGGAAGATATACAGATTGCCAACAAACACATGAAAGGATGCTCAACATCACTAATCATTAGAGAAATGCAACTCAAAACTACAATGAAGTATCACTTCACGCCAGTCAGAATGGCCATCACCAAATAATCTACAAGCAATAAATGCTGGAGAGGGTGTGGAGAAAAGGGAACCCTCTTGCACTGTTTGTGGGAATGTAAATTGATACAGCCACTATGGAGAACACTATGGAGGTTCCTTAAAAAACTAAAAATAGAGCTACCATACGACCCAGCAATCCCACTACTGGGCATATACCCTGAGAAAACCATGATTCCAAAAGAGTCATGTACCACAATGTTCATTGCAGCTCTATTTACAATAGCCAGGGCATGGAACCATCCTAGGTGTCCATCGACAGATGAATGGATAAAGGAGATGTGGCACATATATACAATGGAATATTACTCAGCCATAAGAAGAAATGAAATTGAGTTATTTGTTGTGAAGTGGATGGACCTAGAGTCTGTCATAAAGTGTGAAGTTAAGTCAGAAAGATAAAAACAAATACCGTATGCTAACACATATATATGGAATCTAAAAAAAAAAAAAAATGGTTCTGACGAACCTAGGGGCAGGACTGGAATAAAGATGCAGACGTAGAGAATCGACTTTAGGACACGGGGAGGGGGAATGGTAAGCTGGGACGAGGTGAGAGAGTGACATGGACTTATATATACTACCAAATGTAAAATGGATAGCTAGTGGGAAGCAGCCACATAGCACAGGGAGATCAGCTCGGTGCTTTTTGACCACCTAGAGGGGTGGGATAGGGAGTGTGGGAGGGAGACGCAAGGGGGGGGGGGATATGGGGATATATGTATTTGTAAAGCTGATTCACTTTGTTATAAAGTAGAAAGTAACACCATTGTAAAACAATTATACTCCAATAAAGATGTTTAAAAAAGTCAAATAACAGAAACCATTATCATCTTCACCTGTCCCTTAGTCGCAACAACTGATTATTGCCATTCAGGATACTCAGAGAATTTTCAGCATCAAAAATATTCTATACCTGAAGATATAATAATTATTTATTCACTCTCTTTAGACTCACTTGAGTGCGGCTTTGGTGCATGTGTGTGTTGGTGAGGAGTAGGTGTGTTCATGTATTTGGTTTGTTTCTACCGAAACTATGTTGAATAAGTGGTGAGAGTGGACAACCTTTTCTTGTTCTTTATCTTAGAGGAAATGGTTTCAGTTTTTCACCACTGAGAATGATGTTGGATGTGGGTTTGTCATATATGGCCTCTATTATGTTGAGGTAAGTTCTCTCTATGCCTATTTTCTGGAGGGTTTTTATTATAAATGGGTGTTGAATTTGGTTTGAGTTGTTTTTCCATAGATCTTCTGATATTTCAAAAGAAATATATTCAATACTGAAGATTATGCAGGGAAGCAATTGAGACAGCAGTTTGTATCCTTTATTATTTGATTACTTTTTAATACTCTGCTATTGCTAGCATGCAGTAATGGTGAGTCTGGGAGAAACTTAGTTCCCCTATGGAAATGGTTTATACTTCATATCAAATGTCCAGAAAATATTGAATAGTCTGCTTGTTATTTTTCTCAAGACGATAATAGAATGGTAAAACAAAACAAAAACAAAAAATACCTTGGCATTTCAGCTACAAAATTTCATTTAGAAAATGCAAACTCCTAACCAGGCTAATCCAATCTTGACATTATCTGAAGAATGAGTGTTTTAGATTGGACTGTTTAAGGAAAATGTTTCCACGGGGTCTATTTATTGTCCTTCATTGGCTTTCTGTAGTGCCAAGTCATTTTGATCTAACTATCCAGAACATGATTCTCTTCACTAAAGAAAATATATTTGTCATATCACATTCTACCTTTCATAACAATTCACTTGCTTACAATTAGCAAGACCAAGATGAAGACCTAAATGGGCACTGAAGCTACAATATAAACAATTTTGTTTTTAACAAATGTAGAAAGTAAACAATATTTAAACTATTATTTCAAATGTGCAGTTTCAGCATTATTTAAAACAGTTAATATATGTTTTGAAATTCCATTTTGAAAACAAATAAAATAACATGAATCTGCTATGATTTGTTACCATAGTCTGAAATATTGATCTTAGCTAGAAATATCAGTATTTCTATTTAGCCAGTTCAAAAGCTAATTTTTCAGTATGTTATTGTAATGGAAACTTATAGTCTACTGGTAAGGAAAAATAACTTTAGAGTCATAGAGTTTGGGCTCAAATCTTGGCTCTACTACATATAATCTGTGTAATCTTAGGGTATTTAAACCATTTTTTTTGTTTACATCTTTATTGGACTATAACTGCTTTACAATGGTGTGTTAGTTTCTGCTTTATAACAAAGTGAATCAGTTATACATAAACGTATGTTCCCAGATCTCTTCCCTCTTGCGTCTCCCTCCCTCCTATCCTCCCTATCACACCCCTCTAGGTGGTCACAAAGCACGGAGCTAATCTCCCTGTGCTATGCGCCTGCTTCCCACTAGTTATGTATTTTACGTTTGGTAGTGTATAAATGTCAATGCCACTCTCTCATCCCGTCAAAGCTTACCCTTCCACCTCCCCATATCCCCAAGTCAATTCGCTGGTAGGTCTGTGTCTTTATTCCTGTCTTACCCTTAGGTTCTTCATGACATTTTTTTTTTCTTAGATTCCATATATATGTGTTAGCATACGGTATTTATCTTTCTCTTTCTGACTTACTTCACTCTGTATGACAGACTCTAGGTCTATCTACCTCATTAAAAATAACTCAATTTCGTTTCTTTTTATGGCTGAGTAATATTCCATTGTATATATGTGCCACATCTTCTTTATCCATTCATCCGATGATGGACACTTAGGTTGTTTCCATCTCCTGGCTATTGTAAACAGAGCTGCAATGAACATTTTGATACATGACTCTTTTTGAATTTTGGTTTTCTCAGGGTATATGCCCAGTAGTGAGATTGCTGGGTCATATGGTAGTTCTATTTGTAGTTTTTTAAGCAACATCCATACTGTTCTCCATAGTGGCTGTAACCATTCACATTCCCACCAGCAGTGCAAGAGTGTTCCCTTTTCTCCACACCCTCTCTAGCATTTATTGTTTCTAGATTTTTTAATGATGGCCATTCTGACTGGTGTGAGATGATATCTCATTGTAGTTTTGATTTGCATTTCTCTAATGATTAATGATGTTGAGCATTCTTTCATGTGTTTGTTGGCAATCTGTATATCTTCTTTGCAGAAATGTCTATTTAGGTCTTCTGCCCGTTTTTGGATTGGGTTCTTTGTTTTTTTGATACTGAGCTGCATGAGCTGCTTGTAAATTTTGGAGATTAATCCTTTGTCGGTGCTTCATTTGCAAATATTTTCTCCCATTCTGAGGGTTGTCTTTTAGTCTCATTTATGGTTTCCTTTGCTGTGCAAAAGCTTTGAAGTTTCATTAGGTCCCATTTGTTTATTGTTGTTTTTATTTTCATTTCTTTAGGAGGTGGGTCTAAAAGGATCTTGCTGTGATTTATGTCATATAGTGTTCTGCCCATGTTTTCCTCTAAGAGTTTGATAGTTTCTGGCCTTACATTTAGGTCTTTAATCTATTTTGAGTTTATTTTTGTGTATGGTGTTAAGGAGTGTTCTAACCTCATACTTTTACATGTACCTATCCAGTTTTCCCAGCACCACTTATTGAAGAGGCTGTCCTTTCTCCACTGTACATACCTGCCTCCTTTATCAAAGATAAGGTGACCATATGTGCATGGGTTTATCTCTGGGCTTTCTATCTTGTTCTATTGATCTATATTTCTGTTTTTGTGCCAGTACCATACTGTCTTGATTACTGTAGCTTTGTAGTATAGTCTGAAGTCAGGGAGCCTGATTCCTCCAGCTCCGTTTTTCATTCTCAAGTTTGCTTTGGCTATTCGGGGTCTTTGGTGTTTCCATACAAATTGTGAAATTTTTTGTTCTAGTTCTATGAGAAATGCCAGTGGTAGTTTGATAGGGATTGCATTGAATCTGTAGATTGCTTTGGGTAGTAGAGTCATTTTCACAACGTTGATTCTTCCAATCCAAGAGCATGGTATATCTCTCCATCTATTTGTATCATCTTTAATTTCTTTCATCAGTGTCTTATAATTTTCTGCATACACGTCTTTTGTCACCTTAGGTAGGTTTATTCCTAGATATTTTTTTTTGCAATGGTAAATGGGAGTGTTTTTTTAAATTTCACTTTCAGATTTTTCATCATTAGTGTATAGAAATGCCAGAGATTTCTGTGCATTAATTTTGTATCCTGTGACTTTACCAAATTCATCGATTAGCTCTAGTAGTTTTCTGGTAGCATCTTTAGGATTCTCTATGTATAGTGTCGTGTCATCTGCAAACAGTGACAGCCTTACTTCTTCTTTTCTGATTTGGATTCCTTTTGTTTCCTTTTCTTCTCTGATTGCTGTTGCTAAAACTTCCAAAGCTATGTTGCATAAGAGTGGTGAGAGTGGGCAACCTTGTCTTGTTCCTGATCTTAGTGGTAATGCTTTCAGTTTTTCACCATTAAGGACGGTGTTGGCTCTGGGTTTATCATATATGGCCTTTATTATGTTGAGGAAAGTTCCCTGTATGCCTACTTTCTGCAGGGTTTTTATCATAAATCAGTGTTGAATTTTGTCGAAAGCTTTCTTTGCATCTATTGAGATGATCATATGTTTTTTCTCCTTCAGTTTGTTAATATGGTGTACCGTGTTGATTGATTTTCGTATATTGAAGAATCCTTGCATTCCTGGAATAAACCCCACTTGATCATGGTGTATGATCCTTTTAATGTGCTGTTGGATTCTGTTTCCTAGTATTTTGTTGAGGAGTTTTACATCTATGTTCATCAGTGATATTGGCCTGTAGTTTTCTTTCTTTGTGATATCCTTGTCTGATTTTGGTATCAGGGTGATGGTGGCCTCATAGAATGAGTTTGGGAGTGTTCCTCCCTCTGCTATATTTTGGAAGATTTTGAGAAAGATAGGTGTTAGCTCTTCTCTAAATGTTTGTTAGAAATCTCCTGTGAATCCATCTAGCCCTGGGCTTTTGTTTGTGGAACATATTTAATCACAGTTTCAATTTCAGTGCTTGTGATTGGTCTGTTCATATTTTCTATTTCTTCCTGATTCAGTCTTGGCAGGTTGTGCATTTCTAAGAATTTGTCCATTTCTTCCAGATTGTCCATTTTATTGGCATAGAGTTGCTTGTAGTAATCTCTCATGATCTCTTTTATTTCTGCAGTGTCAGTTGTTACCTCTCCTTTTTCATTTCTAATTCTATTGATTTGAGTCTTCTCCCTTTTTTTCTTGATGAGTCTGGCTAGTGGTTTATCTATTTTGTTTATCTTCTCAAAGAACCAGCTTTTAGTTTTATTGATCTTTGCTATTGTTTCCTTCATTTTTTTTTTCATTTATTTCTGATCTGATTTTTATGATTTCTTTCCTTCTGCTAGCTTTAGGGTTTTTTTGTTCTTCTTTCTCTAATTGCTTGAGGTGCAAGGTTAGGTTGTTTATTCGAGATGTTTCCTGCTTCTTAAGGTGGGCTTGTATTGCTATAAACTTCCCCATTAGAACTGCTTTTGCTGCATCCCACAGGTTTTGGGTCGTTGTGTCTCCATTGTCATTTGTTTCTAGGTATTTTGTGATTTCCTCTTTGATTTCTTCAGTGATCACTTCATTATTAAGTAGTGTATTGTTTAGCCTCCATGTGTTTGTATTTTTTACAGATCTTTTCCTGTAATTGATATCTAGTCTCATGGCGTTGTGGTCAGAAAAGATACTTGATACAATTTCAATTTTCTTAAATTTACCAAGGCTTGATTTGTGACCTAAGATATGATCTATCATGGAGAATGTTCCATGAGCACTTGACAAGAATGTGTATTTTGTTATTTTTGGATGGAGTGTCCTATAAATATCAATTAAGTCCATCTTGTTTAATGTATCATTTAAAGCTTGTGTTTCCTTATTTATTTTCATTTTGGATGATCTGTCCATTGGTGAAAGTGAGGTGTTATAGTCCCCTCTTATGAATGTGTTACTGTTGATTTCCCCTTTTATAGCTGTTAGTATTTGCCTTATGTATTGAGCTCCTACGTTGGGTGCATAAATATTTACAATTGTTATATCTTCTTCTTGGATCGACCCCTTGATCCTTATGTAGTGTCCTTCTTTGTCTCTTCTGATAGTCTTTATTTAAAGTCTATTTTGTCTGATATGAGAATTGCTACTCCAGCTTTCTGTTGGTTTCCATTTGCATGGAATATCTTTTTCCATCCCCTCATATTCAGTCTTTATGTGTCCCTAGGTCTGAAGTGGGTCTCTTGTAGACAGCATATATATGGGTATTGGTTTTTGTATCCACTCAGCCAGTCTGTTTCTTTTGGTGGGAGCCTTTAATCCATTTACATTTAAGGTAATTATCGATATTTATGTTCCTATTCCCATTTTCTTAATTGCTTTGGGTTTGTTATTGTAGTTATTTTCCTTCTCTTGTGTTTCTTGCCTAGAGGAGTTCCTTTAGCATTTGTTGTAAAGCTGGTTTGGTGGTGCTTAAAATTCTCTTAGCTTTTGCTTGTCTGTAAAGGTTTTAATTTCTCCATCAAATCTGAATGAGATCCTTGCTGGGTAGAGTAATCTTGGTTGTAGGTTTTTCTCCTTCATCAGTTTAAATATGTCCTGTCAGTCCCTTCTGGCTTGCAGAGTTTCTGCTGAAAGATCAGCTATTAACCTTATGGGGATTCCCTTGTGTGTTATTTGTTGTTTTTCCTTTGCTGCTTCTAATATGTTTTCTTTGTATTTAATTTTCAACAGTTTGATTAGTATGTGTCTTGGCGTGTTTCTCCTTGGATTTATCCTGTATGGGACTCTCTGTGCTTCCTGGACTTGATTAACTATTTCCTTTCCCATATTAGGGTAGTTTTCAACTATAATCTCTTCAAATATTTTCTCAGTCCCTTTCTTTTCCTCTTCTTCTTCTGGAACCCCTATAATTCGAATGTTGGTGCATTTAATGTTGTCCCATAGGTCTCTGAGACTGTCCTCAGTTCTTTTCATTCTTTTTTCTTTATTCTGCTCTGCAGTAGTTATTTCCCCTATTTACCTTCCTGATCACTTATCCGTTCTTCTGCCTCAGTTATTCTGCTATTGATCCCTTCTAGAGTATTTGTAATTTCATTTATTATGTTGTTCATCATTGCTTGTTTCATCTTTAGTTCCTCTAGATCCTTGTTAAATGTTTCTTGCATTTTCTGTGTTCTATTTCCAAGATTTTGTATCATCTTTACTATCATTATTCTGAATTCTTTTTCAGGTAGACTGCCTATTTCCTCTTCATTTGTTAGGTCTGGTGTGTTTTTATCTTGCTCCTTCTTCTGCTGTGTGTTTTTCTGTCTTCTCATTTTGCTTATCTTACTGTGTTTGGAGTCTCCTTTTTGCAGGCTGCTGGTTCTTAGTTCCCTTTGGTTTTGGTGTCTGTCCCCAGTTGCTAAAGTTGGTTCAGTGGGTTGTGTAGGCTTCCTGGTGGAGGGGACTAGTGCCTTTGTTCTGGTGGATGAGCCTGGATCTTGTCTTTCTGTTGGGCATGTCCACGTATGGTGGTGTGTTTTGGGGTGTCTGTGGACTTATTATGATTTTAGGCAGCCTCTCTGCTAATGGGTGGGGTTGTGTTCCTGTCTTGCTAGTTATTTGGCATAGCACTGTAGCTTGCTGGTCATTGAGTGAAGCTGGGTGTTGGTGTTGAGATGGAGATTTCTGGGAGATTTTCGCCGTTTGATATTACGTGGAGCTGCGAGGTCTCTAGTGGACCAGTGTCCTGAAGTTGGCTCTCCCACCTCAGAGGCACAGCACTGACTCCTGGCTGCAGCACCAAGAGCCTTTCATCTACATGGCTCAGAATAAAAGGGAGAAAAAGTAGAAAGAAAGTGGATAAAATAAAATAAAGTTATTGAAATAAAAAGTAATTTTTAAGAAAAAAAAATTTTTTAAAAAGGGAAAAAAAAGAAAAAAAACAAACGGACGGACAGAACCCTAGGACAAATAGTGAAAGCAAAGCTATACAGACAAAATCTCCCAGAGAAGCATACACAAACACACAAAAAGAGGAAAAGGGGAAAAAATAATAAAATCTTGCTCTCAAAGTCCACTTCCTCAATTTGGGATGATGCGTTGTCTATTCAGGTATTCCACAGATGCAGGGTAGTTCAAGTTTATTGTGGAGATTTAATCCGCTGCTCCTGAGGCTCCTGGGAGAGATTTCCCTTTCTCTTCTTTGTTCGCACAGCTCCCGGGGCTCAGCTTTGGATTTGGCCCCGCCTCTGCATGTAGGTCACCAGAGGGCGTCTGTTCTTCGCTCAGACAGGAAGGGGTTAAAGGAGCACCTGACTCAGGGGCTTTGGCTCACTCAGGCTGGGGGGAGGGGGGGAGGGAGGGGCACGGAGTGCGGGGCGAGCCTTGGCGGCAGAAGACTGCACCAGCCTGAGGCGTGCCGTGTGTTTTCCCGGGGAAGTTGTCCCTGGATCCCGGGACCCTGGCAGTGGTGGGCTGCACAGGCTCCCCGGAAGGGGGGTGTGGATAGTGACCTGTGCTCACACACAGGCTTCTTGGTGGTGGCAGCAGCAGCCTTAGTGTCCCATGCCCGTCTCTGGGGTCCGCGCTGTTAGCTGCTGCTCGCGCCCATCTCTGGGGCTCCTTTAAGCAGCGTTCTTAATCCCCTCTCCTCGCGCACCAGGAAACAAAGACGGAAGAAAAAGTCTCTTGCCTCTTTGGCAGCTCCAGACTTTTCCCCGGACTCCTTCCCGGCTAGCCGTGGCACACTCACCACCTGCAGGCTGTGTTCACGCCGCCAACCCCAGTCCTCTCCCTGTACTCCAACCGAAGCCTGAGCCTCAGCTCCTAGCCCCCGCTCACCCCGGTGGGTGAGCAGACAAGCCTCTCGGGCTGGTGAGTGCCGGTCGGCACCATCCTCTGTGCGGGAATCTCTCCGCTTTGCTCTCCGCACCCCTGTTGCTGTGCTCTCCTCCGTGGCGCCGAAGCTCCCTACCTCCGCTACCCGCAGTGTCCGCCCGCAAAGGGGCTTCCTAGTGTGTGGAAACCTTTCCTCCTTCAGAGCTCCCTCCCACTGGTGCAGGTCCCATCCCTTTTCTCTTGTCTCTGTTTATTCTGTTTTCTTTTGCGCTGCCCAGGTACGTGGGGGGTTTCTTGCCTTTTGGGAGGTCTGAGGTCTTCTGCCAGCGTTAAGTAGGTGTTCTGTTAAGAGTTGTTCCACGTGTAGATGTATTTCTGATGTCTCATGAAGAAATTTAGTCATCATAGTCCAGGCCTCCTTCAACCACTCCTTCTGACCAAGAAGTGAAAAGCGATGCTCGGCCTGGGTATGACGTGGGGATTTTCTCGGGCAGGGCTGAGAGGATTCAGTGCTGTCTCCTCCTCGTTCGGGAGGGCTGATGATTCTGTTTAAACCATTTGATTCTTGGTGTCTTCCATCGTAAAAAAAAAAAAAAAAAAAAAAAATGCGTCCTAATTTACAAGGATTTCTTCTATGACTTCAATTTTGGAGCTTTGTAACATTTATTTTCTGGTTTCCTAACTGTAATTTAGAAGTGTAATTTTTTTGCATACTCTAGGATAAATTCACTTTGAGACTTTTTATCCATGTTGCAGAAGGAAGATGTAAGATGAACTTATCTTTGTAAGTGAACTGCTTTTAACTATGACTTCTTGAGAGTCCATTGTCTCTGCCCTGCTCAAATCCCTATAGTCAGTGCACCCATCCCCCAGGTGCTGTGGGTACTTGCTGCTAATTTCTCATTGTACTTCCTCCCTCCATAAGCCACAGTCAAGGACTGACTGACTTGGGGATGCAAATATCAGTCCCCTTGCCTCAAGGTGGAACCAACTCTGACTTCATTAATGCTCCAAACCTGTCCACGGGATTTAGGCTGCAGGTAGAGTCCAGCTAAGAATAGATCTTTATTTAACTCATTCATTCAACTCATTCCGCATCCCTCAGTCTTTTTCTACTGAGAGTACTCCCTCAATAAATCCATTAACTCAAATCACTGTCTCAGGCTCTGCTTCTCAGGATCCTAATTTAAAACATGCATCATTAAAATTGATGAACAAATGATGTGTGTAAGCAGTGGAAAAGGTAGCCAGATTTGATTTTGAATTCCACTCTTTCAACTTGGTGAGTGTATAACCTTGGGTTGATACTTTAATCTTTTTTAGTCTCAGTTTATTTCTCTTAAAGGAGGTAAAACCTTTTCTAATGGGATGTTGCAAAGACAGAAAGACATAATATATATGTATACATATATACACAAACACACATGGAGCACCCAGCACTGATTTTAGCAATATAAGAGCTGACTATGGGAGCATCTCTTATTTAGGATTTGTTTCTAAAAAGAGACTGAGCAATGTGGAGTGTTAAGAGTTAAGGCACTGGAAAAATAGATATTTTGGTATCATGTAAAGCCAATGGGTATAAAGCATACAGCCTTGAAAATGAGATTGAGAAACAGTGGGTCAAGCAGCAACTGGGGATGTTTGAAGAAAAGACCAAAGAAGGGGCTTTTGCTCTCTACTGACATCTACTTGTACAGGGAGGCATCTTACAGGACCCTGGGCTCTCTTCAAAGATTCAGGGACATTAGCAAAACTAAGTCCCCTGATGGTATGAGGTAGAAAAAGTAATTGCCTTGAGGCAAACTCAATCAGTATTGAGGGAGGAAAGAATGACCTAACCAACTATGAGGTTAGTATGAAATGAAAGAATGTGAAGAATTATACAAACAGCAAATAGAGGTGCAGGCATTTTAGAAGATATCAAAGGCAGCATTGGTAGTGAAATACTGTTGAAAATGAAAGAAAGGAAAAACTCTTAGGGACTTCCCTGGTGGGGCAGTTGTTAAGAATCTGCCTGCCAATGCAGGGGACACGGGTTCAATCCCTGGTCGGGGAAGATCCCACATGCCATGGAGCAACTAAGCCCTTGTGGCCACAACTACTGAGCCTGCGCTCTAGAGCCCACGTGCCACAACTACTGAAGCCCGCACACCTAGAGCCCGTGCTCCGCAACAAAGAAAAGCCACTGCAGTGAGAAGCCCGCATACCACAACAAAGAGTAGCCCCCTCTCGCCGCAAGTAGAGAAAGCCTGCGCGCAGCAACGAAAACCCAATTCAGCCCCAAAATAAATAAATTAATTAATTAATAAAATTCTAACACAAACCATTTGATTAAAAAAAAAAAAGAAAGAAAGAAAACCTCTTAGTAACCAGTGCTTGGCCATGCCAGTCTCCTAGGGCAAGGGGCATGCTGAAGTCAGTAGTTTCTCTAAAGAACCACAGAAGAATGCATGGCTAATTGGAAATGTCAACAGTTTTTAAAATTATTTAATTTCATTTTGTTTTATATGAGAAGTTCTAAAAGCCACAGTAACTTCCCCTCGTGGCCATGATTTTAATTTTTAAAATTTTTCTCTGATAACCCTAATAGATAACATTAATGAAAGTTGAGAGCAAACTCTCTGCCTCTACACTCCTCTCCGCCTTTTGTGGATTACCTGTCTGTGTTGTGAGAAGCATAGCAAGCACAGTTGCAAAATATAATAAATTTTATTATGTAGCCTGTGTACTGTGCTAAGAGATTTGTGTTTATTATTTTAGCAAATGCTTACAAAAAACATATATATTAGTTTAGATTTTTCTCTAGTATTACAGATGAAGAAACTTTGACTCAGAAAGTTTTGTGTAATTTTCCCAATAAGATAAAATTAACAGCTGACCATGTTTCACATCTTAATTGATGTAACTCCAAATTCTGGCCAATGGCACACCAAATAGGTGGCTTGAGGATCTTTTCAACAACTCCATAGTATCTCCCTGTGCAAAGTCAGGTGAATTGAGGTTTTCTTAATCATTCTACCTAAAATATAAATAAAAGCAATCTCATAAATTTTGCTATTTTTATGGATCTCTACCATACACTCTAATTAAAATATTAGCCTCCCTTCTAATTGCATGGGTTATCACCTCTAAGCTCTACCCATTCAAAAATATGAAAGCTGCCATTCAACTATGTTTTTAGACCAACATAATTGGGGTAAACAAAGAGAATTCTACCCCTATAAATTTGAAAATTTATAATTATTGTCCTTCACTGACTCACTTTAATTATTTAGGAATGATATTTCTTAAGAAGTAAGTCTATTCTGGATTTGACATAGTCACAGTGTCTTCTGGGCTGATCTCTGGATTTTCCTATTTTATATAAGAATGTCAATTTCAGTGTTCCTAAGTGTCATGTATTTAAATTCTCAGTCTTTAAAAAAGGACTAGTGAATTTCCAAACTAGGTCAATTTTGGAACCAGTTTGAAATAATTGGTAAAAAACTTAAAGTTACAAACCAAATCAGAAAATTGTTACATTCTCTTCCGCCCTAGGGGGTGGTAGTGCAGCTTATGAGTATTTGAAGATCTGGGGTCTGCGGTATCAGCTGCGTAAAGGGGCCAGCAGGTATAAATGAGTGAACTGGGCTATGTGTAGAAACAAAAAAATTGTACAGTCCTAAGCCTATCTAAGGGAGACAGAAATTGTTACTCAACATCATCTGATTATTGCTCTGAAAAATCAGGAATAGCACTGCCAGATTTAGTTTATCAAGAGAAACCAGAAATTCAGATATTTTTCCTAATTTTCGATTTGTAAACATTTCTAACTAATTTTTAAGAGTTTAAAATACAGTGTGAACCAAACAAAACACTTCTTTCTGCCAAATTTGCCCTAAATGCTACGAGTTTTCAACTTATTTTATTAAACGAGTATTTTCAGTAGTGGGCTCTAGGATGGTGCTAATTATCTGTTGCTCTTGGCTCTCACCTCAATCTGATGTGTACCTATGATATATGTAGGACAGGGCCATGGAAATTTTTCCTACCAAAGGTCACTAATTCATCATCTCTCCTATTAAGAAAAAACAAGAAACCTAATTAACTACCTGATAGGTTTTTAAAGACTGAGTATTATAATATGGACCACAAAATCATTTAATTTATGGGATAAAATGCATTTTAGTTCCCTGTAATCTCCTATGAAAGATAGGGAAGAGGACAGTTGGAAAGTCATCAGGATAAAAGAGGTAGAGGGAAAAAGGAAGGGGTTGAGGAGAAAATGGTGAGAGTAGGAAAGAATGAAAGGGTTAGCTGATCATAGAGTGAGGGTAGAATGTCCTAAGAGTATTAGAAGAAAACTTTTTTTGTTCCATGGTGCATCAGAGAAAATTTCTGTAGTCTGGGTAATGGTTAAGAGAATAAAGCTCTAGAGCTCAATTCCTGACTCTAACAGTTACTTGCCCTGTGACCACAGGCAAGTTATCTAACCTCTCTAAACCTCAGTTCCCTTATCTGTAAAACTGGCATACTAATAATATCTACATTGAATGATTTTTAAGAAATAATTAACTAATTATTTGTAAAGTACCTAGAATAATGCCTGACATATTATGAGGAATCAATACATATTAGTATTATATTGTTTTAAAATTAAGATGTAGTACCAGTAGTTGTTTTTTTTTGTTTTTTTTTTTTTTTAACCTGGGTGCTTACCGTGCTTCAAATTTGATTTCAGGTTTTTCCAAATTTTATTTTTTAAATACAGCTCCCTCCCCTCCCCCATGACTCTGAAGATTTCTGAAGTTGGCAAAGGAGTAATACGTGTGCATGTGTGTGTGTTTAAATTTCTTCGAAAATAAGATCTATCCTAAATCAGATTTTCAGTAGTTTGCGTCTGCTCCGGGCATTGTTCTTTTCTGCAGAATTACTTTAGGTATTGAATTCATAACACAGGAGCCAAAGAATTGTAAGATCATGTCTGTGTTTTATCATGTTCACTTTTTTCCCCACCATCTCCTATGTGGTGTGGTTTTTGCACAAGGGTTGAATTTAGAATTAGTTTAGTGGTTAATTACAAGTCAGCCTGGGTAGACCATTTTATTTCTGATGTTTACTGATCCTGGTAAAGTGAAGATCACTGTTGGATGGCAACAGAGATTGAGTCTCTAAGTGACATTTATCACAGTAGTAAGAAGCATTGTCATGAATTGTTGAACAGAATAACATGACTGAATTTTATCCACTTGATGAATTAATTAAATTCCTTGATTAATTAATTTCTTTTTAGAGAATCTATGTAAGCTCACTAGAAAAACACGGCCCTTAATTAATTCCTGATGAAATAATTTAATTTCCCAGTGCCATTATGTCTTCATTTGGAAACACTCATTTTTATCACTTCCATTTTTTTTAATTAAAAACATTTTTAAAGACTTTTTTTAGAGCAGTTTTAAGTTCACAGAAAAGTTGAGTGGAAGTTTCCAGAGATTTCCTATATACCCTCTGCCCACAAATGGCATAACCTCCCTCATTATCAACATCCCCCACCAGAGTGGTAAATTTGTTACAATTTATGAATCTACATTGACACATCATAATCACCCAAAGTTCATAGTTTACATTACTATTTACTCTTGGTGTTGTACATTCTGTAGGTTTAGACAAATGTATAGTGACATATCCATCATTATGGTATCATATGGAGTGTTTCTACTGCTGTGAAAATCCTCTGTGCTCTGCCTATTTATCCCTCTCCCCTGACCCAACCCTGGCAATCACTGATTTTTTTAATGTGTTCATAGTTTTACCTTTTCCAGAAGGTCATTTAGTTGGAATCATGCAGCATGTAGCCTTTCAGATTGGCTTCTTTCACTTAACATTATGCATTTGTTTCCTCCATGTCTTTTCAAGACTTGATAATTCATTTCTTTTTAGCAGTGAGTAATATTCCGTTGTCTAGATGAACCAGTTTGTTTATCCACTCACCTACTGAAGGGCATCTTGTTTGCTTCCAAGTTTACCCAATTATGAATAAAGCTGCTATAAACATCCATGTGCAGGTTTTTGTGTGGACATATGTTTTCAACTCCTTTGGGTAAATCCCAAGCAGCATAATTGCAAGATTGGTAAGAGTATGTTTAGTTTTGTAAGAAATTGCCAAGCTGCCTTCCAAAGTTTTTTTCATTTTTTAGTATGTGACTTCAGAATATCATTTTATTTTTCTAAATAATTTTGAAGTTAATTTGCAATGGTGAAATAAGTGATGCCTCCCTTCTTTCCTTCCATATTTTTTTTCTCACTATAATGCTAAAAGAATTCACTTCCATCACCCACTCAAATTAAAGACTAAGCCAATGCTTTGTATTTCATAATTGAATTACCCCTTTTACATCATTTTCTACATTATGAACTGATTTCTGGCTTTTTGTTTCAGTCCTTGCCTTATGATTTTATTAGACTCACAACTCTGGTCCAGCTTCTAAAATTATCATCTTGAGTTAGAAATATGTGTCATAACAGTCTATCCAAAGCATTGAAAAAGCAGAAATTCAGTGACATGAGAACTTAAAGAAAAAGAAAATTTGCAAAGACTGACAATGGTTGGATTGGTTCTTGGCAGTGCTAGAAATAAAAATTTTTGTTATTATTATCATTTTCACCCATTTCCATTCCTGGAGGTGTAGAGTAATTTTGGAGGTAATTTTAATTTCGTGTACTTTGCACTTACAGTTTGTCAATTTAAACCAGTTACAGATCTAAGTAAATTGAAAGCAAGGCTTATTTAATTCATCAATGACAGAAATTTACAGGAAAAGAACTTTACTGCTGCCTATTTTATACATATGTCAACTTTCAAATACGTCTTTCATTCTTTCTCAGAATTCACATACACACACACACACACACACACATCCTTGTTATCTGTGGATTTCGTTTTTATGAATTCACCTACTTAGCAAAAGTTATCTGTAAGCCCCAAATCAATATTCATGATGCATTTGTGATCATTCGTGGACATCCATCTGCACAGGGTGGAGAAAAACTTGGGTTGGCCCCATGCACACATTCCCAGCTGAGGTCAAACAAGGCATCACTCCGCTTTCTTCTTTTGGTTCTCATGTTGTAAATGTGTGCACGTCACAGACTACTTAGTGGCGTGATTTTCACATTTTTGTGCTCTTTTTGGTGACTTTGTTTTTTAAAATGGGTTCCAAATATAGTGCTGAAATGCTCTCTAGTGTTCCAAGTATAAAAAAAACTGTGATGTGCCTTATGAAGGAAATATGTGTATTAGATAGGCTTCATTCAGGTATGAGTTATAGTGCTGTTGACCATGAGTTTAATGTTAATGAAATAAGATGTTAATGAAATAAGATGTCTTTAAATAGAAACATGCACAAAGCAAGGTTATGCATTGACAGTTGAGGAAGATATGACCAGAGGCTCACTGGAGCCTAATCCTATATTTCCCTAGGAGTAATAATTCTGTATTCACTAATTCAGTGTTTATTGTGACTTTATAGGACGTGACTACCACAAATTATAAGAACTGACTGTACGTAACTTATTGAGGTTTAAATACCTATCTGTATATCTTAACTGTATGGTTACTCCATATTTACCTATTCGTGTACATAAACACACACACACTCATATACACATGTATGCATTTTTCACAAGCTCCTTTTCATGCTACCAAAATTTAAGGACCACTGGTTTATTGGGATATGGAGTTTAAGGAAGTAAGACTAAGCAGTTTAGATTCAATTAGATAATACAAGTTGTCTAGCATTGTTTATGCTTTTCTTGTGAAATAGCAATTCTGGCAGTTGAATCACTTTATTATTTTAGTAATAAATCCTTTTCTGGGAGTTAAACAGCCTCCAAACCCTTTCCATAATGTACTTGAGATTCCTCATTCCTAGTTATTTTTGTCATCTTCTTTGCCAGCTTACTTCCAATCGGTTTTCCTCAGTGGGACTTTATTTGTTAACAGTAGCGGTTCACATTATGTCTTAAGCTGGGAAGTGATAATATCAGCAGGTAAAATGAAGAGTACCATGCCACAGCATGCCACCTCTAGGGCTTTTTGGCTTCCTAGAAAATAGTTAGCAATGCAGTGTGTCACTCCTAGAGACTATTTACCTTCCTTGTAAATACAGCTCTTCAATCTACCTGTACCTCACTACAGGACCATCTTTTTAAATTTTTTATTATTTTTTTAAATTAATTTTTATTGGAGTATAGTTGCTTTACAATGTTGTGTTAGTTTCTTGCCTTACAGCAAACTGAATAAGGTATACACATACATATATCCACTGTTTTTTAGATTTCCTTCCCATTTAGGTCACCACAGAGCACTGAGTAGAGTTCCTTGTGCTATACAGTAGGTTCTCTTAGTTATCTATTTTATATGTAGTAGTGTATATATGTCGGTTCCAATCTCCCAATTCATCCCACCTCCCTCCCCCCTTGGTAACCATAACTAAAGGACCATCTTTCATTCACCAAGTTTAAGAGGTTGCTTTCTCCACCACTTGTTTTTATTATTTTCCATTTCCTAATTAGACCAGAGTAGAACACATAGGCAGATATCCATTCAGTTATTCATTCATTCAATAGTTAGTGACTGCCAACTATGTGTCAGACACTGTGTGAAACAGTAGAATACATGACAGTGTTCTCAAAGGGCTTTCAGTTTAGAGTGGGAGAAAGAGAAATTAGCAAGAAAACAAATTTGATTGTTTCATGGAGTGATAGGAGTATGAGGGGAATAAAGAAAGGGAATGGAATAGGAAGTAGCCAGGATTGAGGTAGGAGAAAGGATGATTCTTTAATTATGTTGGCCAGGGAAGAGAGAGAGAGAGACCTCCTGAAAGAAGATTTGGACCTAGCTCTACACTTGAAGTAATACTGAAAAGGCTAGTCAGCACATAAAACATTTACACTACTGTGCTCTAACAATAACCCTGGTTACTCTAATTATGCATGGTAACTGGTAACAGCAAAAATTAACCTACCTAAATACTCTCACAGACTACTAAAGGAAATAATGTATTATTTTTTTAAATATAATTTACAATAGAAGGGGAGATATGCCATAAGAGGAGACAAAGTCTTTGAGGAAAGTGATATTACTTTCCACTATTGTTATTCATTCATTCATGTAAGCATTCATTGTCAGAAATGTTCCCAGAAAAGGTAGTATTAATTAAACAGTGATTGAATGAATGGTTGGAAAATGTCTCTCTAGACAGAAGAATTAGCAGAGTTTGGAAATAGAACTCATACCTAGATTGTAAAAAGACATGACTGTCAGGCTAATCAGTCTGGCTTTTATTACTATTTTACAGATGTTTTAAGAGAGGAAGTGACATGATTAGCATTGTGCATTAAGGCATTTTTACATTGATATTGAAAGGATTGTTGCAGGAGGCAGGAAACTGGAGGAAGACCACCAAGTGGGCATTGCAAAAGTTTTGAGAAGACTGAACGTCACAGAAGGAAAGAGAATGGAAAGAGTGCGATGGAAGTGGTAACATTTGGAGATAGAAGAAAAAGACTACTGACTTTAAGAGGGCTGAGTGAATTTGCTAACGTGCTACATGAAGTGTTGAAGCAGAAAAATGATGGGAGATTTGGAGAATGCTTGGTTTTGAGGCTCTGAGACTAAGAAGATGATAATGCAGTCCTTAGAATGAATTGAGAAGAATTCCCTTTGCATCTGTCTTCAGGTAGAGATTGAAGAGAATTTACCTAATTTCTCCTCTAAATGTTAGCTAGAATTAATCAGAAATCCAAAATGAATCCAACATTCAAAAATTCATTAGTTAAAAAGCTAATGCAATGTATCACATCAGCAGGCAAAAAATGAAAAATCATATGGTCATATTTATAGGTGCAGAAAAACATTTGCCAAAACTCAACTTGATAAAGAACATTCCAACTACAAAAACAGTACAAAGAAAAAACTTCAGCTCACATTATACTTAATGATGAGAAACAGTGGGCTGTGGCCCTAAGACTGAGGCCAAGACAAGGATTTCTCCTCTCACCATATGCATTCAACATCATACTGGGTGTCCTAACTAATGCAATAAGACAATGGAATAAGACAAGACAAGAAATAAAGTTTATACAAATTGAGTTACATGAAATAAAACTGTTCACAGATGACATGATTATCTATGTAGAAAATACAAAGAATTTATTAAAAAAACCTCTGGAATAATAAGTGGGTTTAGCGTGGTTATAGGATACAAAATGTAAAAAAGACAATTGCTTTCCTATGTACCAGTAATGAAGAGTTAGAATTTGATAATAAAGACACAGTACCATTTACATTGGCACTAAAAAGTTAAACATTTAGATATTTATCTAACAAAATATGTAGAAGATATATTTGTACAAAACTACAAAGCTCTGATGAAAGTAATCCAAGAAAATCTAAATAAATGGAGAGAGATTCCAAGTTCATGTTTTGGAAGACTCAATATTGTTAAAACCTCAGTTTTTCCAAACTTGATACTGATTCACTACCATCCCAATTAAAATCACAGCAAGTGATTTTGTGAATAGTGACCAACTGAGTCTAAAGATTGTATGGAAAGGCAAAATCAAAGGAGTGAGATTATCTGTCTTCAGGACTTACTATAAAGCTACTGTAATCAAGATACCATGATATTGGTTAAAGAGTAGATAGATCAATGGAAAACAGTAAAGAACCTAGAGAGAAAACCACCAAATAGAGTCAACTGTTCTTTGACAAAGAAGCAGCAGCAATTTGACAAAGAAGAATAGTCTTTTAAACAAGAGATGCTAGATCAACTAGACATCCACTATCTGCATGAAAAAAAAAAAATCTAAACACAGATCTTACATCTTTGACCAAAAAGCACCTCAAAATGTATCATACATCTATATGTAAATGTGAAACTCTAAACTTATTAGAAGATAACAAGATAATATCTAGGTGGCCTTAAATTTGATGATGAGTTTTTATTTTATTTTATTCTTTTAACATCTTTATTGGAGTATAATTGCTTTACAGTGGTATGTTAGTTTCTGCTTTATAACAAAGTAAATCAGCTATACATATACATATATCCCCATATCTCCTCCCTCTTGCGTCTCCCTCCCACCCTCCCTATCCCACCCCTCTAGGTGGTCACAAAGCACTGACCTGATCTCCCTGAGCTATGCGGCTGCTTCCTACTAGCTATCTGTTTTACATTGGGTAGTGTATATATGTCCATGCCACTCTCTCACTTCATCCCAGCTTACCCTTCCCCCTCCCCGTGTCCTCAGGTCAATTTTCTACGTCTGCGTCTTTATTCCTGTCCTACCCCTAGGTTCTTCAGAACTAATTTTTTTTTTTAGATTCCATATATATGTGTTAGCATATGATCCATGAAAGAAAACAACTGATGCTGGACTTCATTAAAGTTAGAGACTTTTGTTCTGCTAAAGACTCTTTTAAGAGAATAAAAAGACAGCCACAGACTGAGAGAAAATATTTACAAAAATATCTGATAAAGGACATGTATTCAAAATATAAAAAGAACACTTAAAACTAATAAAAAAGGGTAAAAGGTCTGAACAAACAGCTCATTAAAGAAGATGTACAGATGGCAGATAAGCATATGGAAAGATACTCATTAGGAAATTGCAAAGTAAAACAATGAGGTACCATTTTATATCTATTAGAATGGCGAAAATCTAAAAAACTGACAGTACCAAATGCTGATGAGGATCTAGAACAAGAGTTCTTGTTCACTGCTCATGAGAATGCAAAATCAGTCACTCTGGAAGACAGAAATCTTCCTACAAACTAATCATACTCCTTTCATCATAGGATCCAGCCCTCCCAGGTATTTACCCAGGTGACTTTAAAAAATATGGCCACACAAAAACTTTCACACAAATGTTTATAGCACCTTTATCTGTAATTGCCAAAAATTGGATAAACCAACTGTCCTTCATTAGGTGAGTGGATAAACAAACTGTGGTTCATCCACACAGTGGAATATTATTCAGAAATACTAAAATGAGCTATCAAGCCATGAAATGACATGGAGAAATTTTAAATGCATATGGCTGAATTAAAGAAGTCAGTATGAAAAGACTACATACTGTATGATTCCAACTATGTGGCATTCTGGAAAAGGCAAACTCATAGAGACCATATAATAACATCAGGGATTCAGGTAAGGGGGAGCGTGAATATGTGGAGCACAGGGGATTTATAGGCCAGTGAAACTATTCTGTGTGATACCGTCATGGTGGATACATGATATTATACATTTGTCAAAATCTATAGTACTGTGTGTAGAACACAAAGAGAGAATCCTACTGTAAACTATGGACTTTAGTTAAAAGTAATATATTAATATTAATAATATATCAATACCGGTTTATCAGTTGCAACAACTGTGCTTCACTAATGCAAGATATTAATAACAGGGAAAACTGAATGGTGAAGAAGTGGTATTATGAGAATTCTCTGTACCATCTGCTTATTTTTCTGTAAACCTAAAACTGCTAAGAAAATAAATTCTATTACATTTTTAAAGCTGATATTAGGTACAGAATAAAAAATAATTTCATTCCATCTTTTCTATTTGGTATTAGATAATGAAATCTAGTGTTGAAAATTATCGTCACCAGTCACTGTGTAGAAATACTAACATGCCTTGTGAATTTGTATAAAATAATTAATTGGGCTAAGGGTTGACTGCAGTGGCCCTTAAGTGGCTAGAAGGTATTTTAAGTAGTTCAGAGGAAGAGAGTGATCAGTGATTCCAGGAGGGAAAACTGCATGTGTTGAGTCATGGAGATGGTAGTAACTATGTCGTGGGACAATTATACTGGAGACAGCAGCATATGTTAGAGGTAAAAATTAGTTTAAGTCAGGATTATGGAGAACTTTTACTGTCAAGGGGAGCTATTGACCCAATCAAGTGGACTCAGCAGTTATCTGAACAAAGTAGTGTTAAGGATTAAATAAATACTATTATGGGAATGCTCATAGCCCAGCGCTCAGCATCTGCCATAGTGTACGGAATCTACAAATATTAAATTTCCTTTCCTTTCATATAATTATTATCATGGTTAAATTTACTCTCAATCAACTTTCAACTTATTAACTAATTAGGATTTAGCTAGGGTTAGTTAATAACTCATAATCACCAACCATTGGGGATCAAAACACATTTAGTACCCTCAAGTAAATTATTTAAAAACATATTTTTCCCTCCTTCAGTTATAATGCTAATTTATCAATGCATATGACATATTTTTCTTTGAATTACAAGCTTCTAAAGGGCATACCTTTGTAGTTTTATCATTTAAGGTAAACCTATTTATATACTTAGTGATCATTAACTGAATAGTGATTATGTATTAAATAAATCATTGAGGCACAATTGATAAGGTATGATTAGAACCCAAACTTATGGACTAAAATGTTCTGTAAGTTGGAAGTTCCATGCTGCCTTTCACTTTTTGGTCACATAATAACTAAATTCTTTTCTTTTTCCAAGAGGGTGAGGGTATGACCATTTTTAGAAATATCTATTACTTGGAAAAAAAAAACATTTAGCAGGTATATGTAGAGAATTTTCTTGTATAAATCAAAATTTACTCAGTTGGTCCTTTTTAAAAATACAATTTAATTTTCATATATCCTCATGACATTCAAACGTTATTTGAATGTTTAATGGATATTAGTAGAGATTCATCTAAAAAACTAGCCCAACTGATTTACAATGATGCAGAGCCCCAGAGATGAGGAAATGAGGAGGCCTCATGTAATGAGGCAAGGGTGCTACGATGACTGTACAACTACACGATCAGGAAAATGTAATTAATGGAAGAACAACACCTCTGTGGGTGCCTGGTTGCTAATTAACCTATTCACAGTTAAATCAAGAAGAAACAAAACATTGGGGAAAAGAGGCTTGCCTATATTCAAAGGAAATTTTAAGTCTGCCATTTCTATTTTTCATTTCTGTGAGATTTCATTGTTTAGTGTAAAATCTGAAATTACTACCTTCAATGTACTAAATTCACTATTCAAACTTTGAACTTCCAAACTTCTTCAAGATTGTCTCAAATTAATTTCAGCATGGTGTTCGTTTTTCAGTATATTAATGGATTTTTTGCCTAAAAAATAATTTCTGGGTATACTACTCACCATCCCTCCACATCCTTCACTATTAGTATGAGATTTAATTACTTAAATTTAACTCATTAGAGATTTAATATTTAATTCTAAAACTCAATGAAAGTATAACACAATCACAGTTATCATTTATTAATATATTTGTCTTATGCAAGTTACGAATATATGTTAAGAAATTCGCTTATATTTTATACCTTCACTAAACCCTTGACTGTGTAATCTTGGTAATCTCCCTTCTTGATTCTCTCTCTGTCAGTGTAGTGTTGTCAGTGTAGTGGTAGTCCTGCCATCATATCTATTATTCAGCCTATGTTATGCAGGACAAAAGGGAAAATAAATTCAAACAGTCTGCCTGACTCAAAGTACTGAAATAGTTTTAGTCCAATCTCCCTGACACAGACTATAGAAGCACTGGGGAAAGCAAGAATTCACTACAAAGTTCCAATTTTCCCTCATAACGCCATTACTATCTAAAACAAGCTAAATCCCCACATTGCCATTATTTCCCATCAGCATTGCCCAAGAGCTGTGAAAGGGGTTGTGTGTTAACCTAACAAATCTTCTCATAAAAATGTAATATCTCATAAAATAAAAGGAGAGGGACTTCCCTGGTGGCGCAGTGGTTAAGAATCCGCTTGCCAATGCAGTGGTTAAGAATCCGCTTGCCAGGACATGGGTTCGAGCCCTGGTCCGGGAAGATCCCACATACCTCAGAGCCACTAAGTCCGTGTACCACAGCTACTGAAGCCCACGTGCCTAGAGCCCATGCTCTGCAACAAGAGAAGCCACCACAGTGAGAAGCCTGCGCGCAGCAGCAAAGAGTAGCCCCCATTCGCTGCAACTAGAGAAAGCCCACGCGCAGCAATGAAGACCCAAGGCAGCCAAAAATAAATAAGTAAATAAATTTATTAATAAAATAAAAGGAGAAAGATTTCAATCAATTATTGCTTGATTTGAACATTATATTTTACACAGCACTGGGTTTCCTTTTACTGAATGGGTAACTGATAGAAATTGAAAAGTAAGGTTCTGAAATGCCATTCTAATATTGCATAATTCAGAGAAAGAGGTTGTGTCACATTTCCCTCAAAAATATATCACTGACTGTCTTACTAAATTTTTGTATCTCCTGAACCACCCCCTCTGCCATCAAACTTGGAGGTATGTGTATGAAAGAGCTTACAATGTTGGAGCCTACCTTTAAGGTTTTGATTGTATTATGGAAGATAGGGAAAAAAGAGTGAGTTAACCAATTTTCCAGGAAATGTTTGTAATTGAATAGCAAGGTGAATATGGAGTTGATTGAGACATGAGATATTATGGGGATTCAGAGCTGGTCTGAGGTGTTTTTCAGAATGATATGAATCAATTTAGAGACTTCTGAGGGAGTTGTTTCTTCAAGAGATTTTTTGTGTGTGTTCCTAAAATGAGCTGCACTCCATAGTCTGTTGTAGAGCAGTTCTCAAATGTAAGGATGCATTAGCATTGCTCTGAGGGTTTGTAAAAACACAGATTGCTGGCCTCAGCCTCTCAGAGTTGTAGGTTCATTGGTTCTAGGATGGGGCCTAACTGCATTTCTAACAAGTCCCCAAGTGACGCTAATGTTGCTGGTCTGGGGACTGCACTTGAGGAACATTAACTGCTCTAGAGAAAGTACAGTCATTGCGTAGCCACAGAATTGAACAAATAATTTGGAAGTCAAAAGAGTTACATCTTCTAAATACCTTTTTACCAATACCTTTCTGAGAAGTTTTGGAATTTTAAATCAGCTCTCTGGCTTCTGTCTGTATCCCCTTGGAGTACAAACCCAAATAACATGATTGCTGAATTTCGTTCCTTTTTTATCATGTCCTATTCCACCCCCCCCACCCCCGTCCCCCAAGCCCTGTGTTGTTAAGCCTTTGAAATTGTTCAGAAATATTCAGTGATTCAGTTCAGTGCTCTTGGGAACAACAGAAATGGAATATTATTAGAAATTACAGTTTTTAAAAAGTCAGAAATAAAGGCAATATTTTTCAGACTAAATTTTAGATAATTACTACTTCCATGCCTTAAATTAATAATACTTCATGCTTATGTATGAAACGTATTCCAAATGAAAGATCTCATCTCTGTATTTGTGCTTGTTTCATATACAAACTTTCTTTTAAAATCTTAAGAATCTAACTAGATTATGTTAACATTTTTGAAAAATAACAGCAATTGACCTCCTCCAAAAAACTGATGAAATAGAGCAAAAATGCTGAGTTTCTCCTACTGATTCAAAACTGTTTTAAATGTTTATTCAAATGAAAGACAGTGATTCATGGGCTGAGCTGAGTATTTAATTGGAGATATACAGTGTTGTTGTACACATAGATTGACTTGTCTTTAAATAGGTTTTTGTTATCACTACTTGAATTACTATCCCTTCCCATTTCCCAAATGTGTTTACCAAGTATACACCCAAAATTCTTCCTTTATCTGTCCTCTTTTTCATTATCCTACTTCTAGCCATTTAATCTTTGCAAAATAACAAGATACTTGAGTGTATTTTTGATGAATGTATATATGCATATGTTATCTTTCTCATGTAGTTCCAGAAGGTAAAAATCTCCGATGGTAAAAATATTGTCTTTCAATGCAACATGTACCACGTGACTCCTAGAACACTTTGGGCACTTAATAACCTTTACAACACCATCCTTGATATCATCATCAATCATGGAACCTGTTCTCAGCTCTGATTCAACTAGACATAGCTTAAAAAAGGATCTTCTCTTATGTCTCAGGTTGCCATTCAACCCTGACAGCTTCCCTCTTTCAAATACATCTGCTCTCTTTCAAGAAAGTTTTGCATGCATTTTATACCTCTAATGCGGTACCTCCAGATTAGAGACAGAGAAGTTAATTGAAATGAGCGAGCACTTACTGATAAAAGTGTGTTGGATTCAGCATGAGAATACTAACCTGTTTCCACATGACTAACCAGGACTGCACAAAAGTAAATCATCATAGAAATGTAGTCATTCTCTCAATCACCTAATGATTCTATTACTTATATATAGACAAATGCACACAGGGCACTCCATTATCTTTAGAAAGGTCACTCAGCAGTCATTAGAGTTAAGTAAATGAGGGTTAAACTGTCCTTCTCAACACCATAAACTTAGCCGCTTATATACATCCTATAATTATAGAGCAGAAATATAAGATACAAAATGAGTTTCATGGATGAATCATCTACAGTAGTGTGTAACCAGAAACACCATTTGTCCCTTTGAAAAGCTGAAATATTTTAGAACCTGAAAAATCTATTGAATTTATTTTCATGTATGGTGTGCTTTGTTCAGATGGAATTTTATGTGGCAGCATTTTATGTAAAAGATAAAAGCAAGTGTTGTAAATGAAACCAGGTTGGGGAGGTTGGCTGACTGAATTGCCTTTCACTCCAGCAGTTCCAAAAGGATCTCCATGCTAAGTCCAAAGATCTCAAAGCAGCATGAAAACCACTGTATTTGAAGGTTAATTCATGGACTGTTTTTCTTCAGAGTATTTTTACCATACAACATATTATATACAATATTTTATTTTCTTACTAATTATTAATGAGGTAATTAATTAACTTACATTGGGATTTAAGTTGTATGAAGGGAGGGACTTTTTTTTTTTTTTTTTTTTGCGGTATGCAGGCCTGTCACTGTTGTGGCGTCTCCCGTTGCGGAGCACAGGCTCCGGACGCGCAGGCTCAGCGGCCATGGCTCACGGGCCCAGCCGCTCCGCGGCCTGTGGGATCTTCCCGGACCAGGGCACGGAGCGGCATGTGGGATCTTGCCGGACCAGGGCACGAACCCGTGTTCCCTGCATTGGCAGGCGGACTCTCAACCACTGCGCCACCAGGAAAGCCCAGGGAGGGACTTTTTTTTATCGGCTTGACACATAGTGAGTACTCAGTAAACACTTCTGTTGAATGAGTGAATAAGTGTATCCATGAATGAATATGTTTACTAAATTACTAATACGTGAAGATGATAGGTCCCCAGGATTAAAAAAAAAAAAAAGGTAAGACACAGTCACTGACCCAAAAGAACACATAAAGTAGTTGAAGTAGATAACATGTCTACGAGAAAACATCTAATAACATAAGCCAGTACATAATGGATACCTTTCCAACGGTACAGGAACTGTGTACTAATGTAATTTGGACAAGGGGAAACTGAATTAAGTAGATCAGGAGAAGATTCACTGGGGAAATGACTAGATGTGTGACCTTACATAATTTGCTTAAACTTTCTGGACCTCAGTTTCCTCATATAAAATCAGGTTTTTCTAGCCAAGTGAACACTTAGATCCCTTGGAGTTTTAGGCAAAAAAATAGATTTTGAATGCATAGTAAAAATCTGAACTAGAGAGGCGACAATCTCTCTGCAAATATGCCTTGAGAACTTAATCAAAAGAGAAGCTGTTTTGAGCTCTATACTACACTATACTCTGACATGGCTGCAGTTTGAATTTGATCAAGTTAAACTGAAGTTTAAAGAAAATTTAATAGAAGTAGAAGTAATTTTTAAAATATTTTTTTCTGACTCAGTGTGCATAGAAATTCATAAATGGCATACTGAAGCAATACCTCAGGTGACATCACACAACTTTGTCCTACACAGAGGTACAGCTGTGGGCAAGTATTAGATGCAGTAAACCAAGTAACAGTTACCTTCTATTTTCTTTAAATGAACTATTTTATGTATGAATAATAAAGATACAGAAAAGTGAATACAACTAATTTCGTAGCTTAATGCAATTTTACACAATGAACATACCTACATAAACCACCACCAGGAATAAGGAAATTGAGTGTCACCAACATTATAGACACTCCATATACCTCTCTGCTAGTTGTTACCCACCCCAAAGGCAGTAGCTATTCTGACTTCCACACAATAGATTTGTTGTTTTTATTTCCGTAAGTGGAATCATACATTAGGTACTGTTTTCTTCTTTCACTTAAACTTACATTTATGGGATTTATAACACTTATACTGTAATGACTAACATATTTAGAATTAAAGAATCTTAACTATTCTCTACACAGTTTTTGTTCTTTTTTTCTCATTTTTCCTTCTCATTGAGTGATCATGTATTTTTAAACTTACTGTTATTCCTTTTTATGATCTTTCGTTATTTTTCTTTTATGTTCATTTAGTGATTTAAGTCTAAATCTTAGTCTTAAACACATTTCAGGATCCCTTTACATTCTTAAAAATTATTGAGGATCCCGAAGATCTTTTGATAATGTGGGCTATATATTTTGATTATTACCATATTACAAGTTAAAATCGAGAAAGTTTTAAACACCAGAATACACAAACACATATACATTAGTCATCAGGGCGAGGATGGTATCACATGTCATGTCACCTTGGAAAAGTTCACTATATAGTTGTGTAAAAATGAGAGCAAAAAATCAAATAATATGTTAGTTTTGGTTTGAAATTGTCACTGCATTGAAATTGTCACTGCATGGACCCCTGAAAGGTTCTCCTTTGAGAATTGCTACTTTAGAGATTCAACGTGAATACATATCTTCCTCAATTTATGACAGGGTTTTATCCTGATAAACCCTCATAAGCTGAAAACATCGTAAGTTGAAAATACATTTCAAACATCTAATCTACCGAACATCCGAGTTTAGCCTAGCCTACTTAAATGTGCTCGGAGCACTTACGTTAGACTACAGTTGGGCAAAATCATCTAATACAAAGCCCACATTTTTAATAAAGTGTTGAAAATCTCATGTAATTTATGAAATGCTATACTGAAAGTGGAAAACAGAATGGTTGTGTGGGTACAGGATGGTTGTAAGTGGCTCAGTTGTTTACCCTCATGAATGCATAGCCATTTGCCTTTTCTCACAAGTTAATTTTTTTTTATTGTATCTGGATATTGTGTATGAAAGAACTGTAGAGGTTTCAGATGATGAAATCTTCCACTGGAGACAATTGACTTTCTCCTCCACTAAAAATACAGAGTTGTGATCTTGGGTGTAGTCTGAGAGGAGACCACTTCAATCCAGGAGGAACTGAGTTAAGTTAAGCTGGTTTAAATTTTAATGACTCAATTTATTTGTGATTTTCACTTGTCCCTAGGTTGATTTATACTCAAATTTAGAAGACTTTAGAAAACTTAATTCTGCCCTTCAGAAGATTTTGGATTATCTGTTTATCCTCCTGTCTTTCACAATTTCAAAACTTGGCACTGTATAGAGGGGGAGATAGGCCACATGTTTGAGGACCCTCACATTCCAATTTTGTCACTCCAGTCCCATGAAATGACTAAAATCTCCTATTATTTGCCCTTTGCCTTGGCTAAGATTCTGTCCTCAGACCTCAGCCTGTGTCTGTCATCAGTAAATGTCCCTAGGGGAAGAGATTAACTGTTCCACAGCCTACTTCTAAATTTTTCTCTACTCTCTGAAATTTTAATCAATTTAGTCTTCATTGTTTCCAAGTTCTTTAAGGCCTTGAGTTGTTTGTAGGAATAACAGCTGTTGCAATGATTACATTCTACCAGGAGAAGCTGCCAATATCCATTCAAATATTTATTCTGTTCATTCTCTATTTTGTCCTCTCTTTCCAGGACTCCAGTATAATATATTTCTGAATTTCTCACTGCACGTCCGAGTATTGTATGTTTTTCTCTGTGTTTTCTTTCTTCTCTTCTCTCTGATCTTTAGTCTAGTTATGTGATATACGGTTGTACTCTGCAGTTCTCCAGACTATGAATCCACTTTTCTGCTGTGTTTAATTTAGTGTTAAATTTTAGCATGTATTAAATGTTTATTTCAGTTATTATTAGAAATTGGGAGGAAGGGGTAAAGCATATGGCCTATGATACTTTCACTCCTTTACTGGGGGAATACCTATGAAGAAAGGAAGAAAAGCAGATAAGGTAACATAGTTTAACCTTGGAGACTAGGTATGCATGTAAAATGGCTAATGATATTTACTAGGTAGAAGAGACTTTGTCTCTATCTGACTCTCTCTAGCTAAGGATAACCCATATAAAATGGAATCCAAATATGAAAAATGGCTTCCTGGAGAATGTCACATAAGTTATACAACTCCCTGGGGTACTAAATGAAAATGTGTCTGATTTGAAATGCTCTCTGTTGTATGAGGAAGCCCATGAACATCATTTAGAGGCTTCATCTATTCTGAGCTGGAGATTCATGTTTGATAAAGGAATAAAGGACCTGTGAGAGTCATCACTGATGTCCCAGAAGCTTCTTTCTCTTTTGCCTTTTGATTGCTTTTATCCTTGACACTATTTAGTAAAGTTTGATACTGGGTAAGATCTCTGATTCACATGATTCTCAGTTAATAATCTGATTCTGTGTATCATAGATCTGGGTTTCCATTTGCTTATTTTTGGTGAAATTATCTACTTTATCGTACATTTCTTGGTCATATTAATCACAATTATTTTATTTTAAAACAATATCTTTAACCATCCACTAAGGGGTGGTTTCTATTATCTATTTCTTTGTACTCTTTGAATTTTGGTAATTATTTTGTCCCTGGCATGCCTGGTAGTTCAGGATTGTATGGTAGACATTATGTATAAAAATTGAAGAGGCTGTGGATGATGTTATATTCTCAAATTTGCTTCCAAATGAAGTTATAGTAGGACAGATGACCTTGTTCCATTCAGAGATTGAGCTGATTTATGGCTAAGGCTGAGTTTATAGTGTTTATGAACACTGAAATTTGCCCTTATCCCATAGCATGGCCTTACAAGAGCCTCAACTGAAAGCCTAGGGCATTTCTGAGACCATTTCTCCTTGGGACCATACTATAATTTTTAGCCCATAACCTTGTGAGACTGCCATGAGCTCTTCTTTGTTTTTTAGCCTGATTTCTTGATCTTTCACCCAGCTCAGGTGGGAAATCAACCAATGCCTTGTGGGAAAAATCAACAGAAATGTTGGTCTTGCCTCAGTGCATTTCCCTCTTTTCAGGACATTGACCTCATAACTTTTGGGTTGGTTGTTTCCTGATGCCTCTAAATAGTAGATATTAAAAGTTTAGCACATATTAATAGTTGTTCCAAGATGAAGAGTTTTTCCATTACTGGCTGTGCAGTCGTAGCCACAAGTAGACGTCTAGATGGTCTCTTTTGAGAAAGGATTGACTCTCCAACTATGTTAGACATTTTACTTAACACAAAGAAATGGAGGTAAAAAGCTTGTCTTTTTATAGAACAGAAAAAAAAATTAGCTGCAGGCTTTTCATAATTTGAGCATATTTTCCTTGTGGTTAAACAATAAAATTGCCTTTGAAAAGGTTTTTCTTGCACTTTTGATAGTAAGAACATTAAAGTCAAAGATGTTTAAGGATAAGTAGGTAGGCCCATTATGCTTTGGGGTTGTCGTATAGAATATGTCTGTCTGGGGTAGAATGAGAGGTAGAGTTGCTAGGAAATATAAGTTGATGTGTATTTGTAGGAATTACTGACTGTCCTTCCAAGTAGTTGGGATTTTATTCTACATGAAATGAGGAGTTATGTGAGTCATATAAATTACATTAAGATTACAAACCATAATCGTATTGTAGTTTAGTAAGATACAACTTTTATAAAATGCAAATAAAGGAAGAGTGATATTAAAATTAAAGGAATTATTGAAGAAACCATTGAAAGAGTGGAGGTGAGTGAAATTTGACTTGGACCTGAACAAAAGCAGTGTCACTAGGAATAGAAAAGATGAAATGGGCTTACATGATATTTCAGGAGAAGAGGCACTTGGACTTGATTATGTATTGGATTTGGAGAGGAAAGATATGAAAGATGAGTAAGACACTAACATTAAGCTATTTAATAAGATCTTTTAATTTGTATATTTTTAGAAATTTACTTATCAAGGAAGGTTGTGATCAGTGCTACAGTCTCAAGTTTTCTTAGCCTTCCTGAAAGTAGCAAGTCACTCTTGAAGAAGACTGGATTCCTTATATGAAGTTAGAGGAGGGGTGGGAGTTCTCTTATAGAAGAAACATATTTGAATAAAAGACCAGAGTCTTTGTACTGAATCATGGTTAGCACAGGAGAACCAGAGAAGCGCTACTAGCACGGTGAAAACCTCAAGTACTTAGAGAGTGGACTCTGATGAAAGTTATTCATCACTTCTCTCCCTACTTAATGGCTCAGCCCCTAATACAAAGCCAGCTAGCACTGGAGATTCATCAGCTAGCAACTATGGCCGAAGAAAAAGACAGATAAAAACTAAGAAAAGGGCAATGATAAAAATCTGTGCACTCTCAGGTGCTTTCACTCAGATGTCTATTTAATGTGCTGATTCTGACAAAGCAGCTAACATATCAAACTTGACCTGAGGATTAGAGTGACTTTAACTGCTTTATGTTTTATGGAGAAACATAATAATTGCTAAGGAGTCCTAAAAACTTAGAGTTTATGGGGAAATACTTTAAAAATATTTTTGTTGGTATTAAAAGTAATATGTTGTTATTGGAGAAAATTTGGAAAATATACAAGAAAAAGAAAATTAAAAATTATCCATAATCTTGCCGTACAGAGATAATATTTTGGATGTAATCTTCCAAATTTTTTCCAAAATTATCCAAAACAGGCTCAAATTTATTTAGGATTAGAAATATAATCTCTGGAACAATATACAATTTTTATAAAATGAGAGAGTAGTTATGTATTTAGTCATTGAAATGAATGCAATAAAAATATGTCTAATTAGAAATACCTTCTTGTTGCTACTTTAAGTAAAAAAAAAAAAGTATCCTTGTAATATAAAAACATGTGCTGCTCTTTGAAATTTGGAAGCATACATTCCTTACTCTAAGGGGAAAAATTGACTGAAACTCTTTGATATACCATTAACTCTCTACAGAATCTTAAGGAACTGTTTTCTGCATAATATAAACTATAGCAATCATTTCAACTATCTATAATCTCTGTAGTCCAATTCTAAATTAGAAAAGTTTATAAAACTAATGAGTAAATATGGTTTAAAATGATAAACATCACAAGCTGCAATCTGACACAAGTTCATGGCAAATCACTAGACATTACAGGGAAAATATGTTTTTAAAATTTTTATACTTCTATAACTGCATTAAAAGCTAGGAAAATCAGGAGCCACTGTGCTTGGAAGAGTAGAGCCTTTCCTGGAATCATTTCCATGCTCTCTCACAATCACAAGACACCTGTACCATTCACAGATCAGTTACAGGTCATCTCACATATAAAGGTAAATACTCAATCAAGATTCACCTAAAATTTGAATAATGCTAACACCATAATACAGAGGCAGCAAGCTCAACAAGCAGAAGAACGCAAATCCAAAGAGAGTGATTTAACAGACCAAGAAAAATATGATTAAAATAAACATAAACTATCTTCTCAGATTTTAAATATTTCAGCATTCAAAATAAGGAATCAGTGGGGAATCATAAAGACAAAAATGTGATTTTTGAAATACAAATTTCAATCACTTGGCTGAATAACAAAATGATCACAGATGAAAAGAGAATTGGTAAATTAAAAGATGAAGCTAAGAGAATCTCTCAGAATATAGCTGAAAAAGACAAAAAGAAAGTTAAATAAGAAATTCTGATCTTTCAATTTCCACATAGCAAATGACCAAGAAGGAAAAAAAAATGATTGACAGGTTAAAAAATATATACAAAACAGTCATAGAAGTAGAAAATTCAGACCTGAACTAAATTTCTTTCCCATACTGAAAAGAAAATTTGTTGAACAGAATGAATGAAAAAGACTACATCCAGATACATGTGATGAAATGTTAACATTCACTGATTAAAAGAAAATTATAAATTGTTCTAGACAAGAAAAAATAAACAGAAAAGAAATGAGAATTCAATTCATATCATACTTTTCTTTTGCTTAAAAGGGGGTACAAGAAGACAATACAGTAAAATTTGTAAAGATGGAAGGAAAATAATTTTTATCTTAAAATTATTCATAGAATTATACACTCACATGTAATAGTGAAATATTGACATTCATTTATATTTGCAAAGGCTCAGAAATTTTATTACCCATAAACTCACCTGGAATGAATTACAGAAGTATACAATTTAGCAAAACATAAATGAAAAAAAAAAACTGTGGAACCCAAGAAGCAATGACAATCTACAAAACCAGTAAATCTTTTGGTTATAATAACTGTTTACTGTTTAAGAAAAGTGTGTGCGTAATAAAACAATGCAATCAAAATAATACTGGTTGAGATCAGCATAAGAGGAAATATAACTATAAAACTGTAGCTGGTAGGACTATGGTACTGGGTGGGATATAAACATTCAGACCATAGAGGTCTTCATAAGTAACAATAACGCAAAAATATTTGCATCATCTTCACTTTGCCAAGTGATTAAACCCATCACTTTGACTCTGTACCTTCTCTTTCCTCAAACTCATATATGCTTACCTGCTAAAATGTGTATGTTAACTGACATCTCAGCTGTAGACACTAATAAATATTTTAGCAAATAACATGAAAGAAAAATTTAAAGAGTAAAATAGTTTTATTAGTAAAATCTTGTTATTCTACAAAATCACCATTTTACTTGAGACACAATGTATATTTTAGGTATGCCACAACTCAACATATGTTCTGGGTTGTCATAATATGACTTGATTTTTTTTTTTTCCAAGTTTATCTGAGCAGAGATGTCCTCATGAATGCCTTGGGATTAAACACAATGTAAGCACACCTTTTAATGGTGATTCTGTGTGAGAGTATATCCAGAGGAGATTATTTTAATGGGTACTGTGAGCATAATGCTGGTCATGAAGCCAATTTTTAAATATGACTTGATTTAAAAATTTTTTTTCCTTTTCTCTGCTATTATACTTACAGTTTGGAAAATTAAGCCAGTTTTTATAGTTTATGAGATATATTTTTTCATGCATCTTAAAAAAAAATGACTACATCTGATTTTAGCTGATTCTAAGAAGTAGGTTTCCAACCACTAAAACCAGGTGGAGAGTCAAAGGAATGATCCATGTGAATGACTAACCCAAGTTGAGGTTTTGCCACTAGAATTAGGTTTATTTTCTAGATCCTCAGAATGTCTCATATATTTAGTTGATTTATTAAGGAGTTACAGCAGTAAACCCAACAGAACCACTATTATCCATCTCAAGGACATAGTGTATGGGTGTGAGTAACCATGTAAATGGATTGGATATTGTACCTGTCCAGGCTATTGTTGAATTACTATTTCTCTTGCACACTCACCTGTAACCTCCCTGAGAGCAGGAAACAAGTCTTATTTTGCTTTCTACTGTCTCTCTAGTGATGGGCACAGACAGGCTAGGCTCTCAATAAGTATTTGCTGAATTAATGAAATAAAGCGTGTGCTGAATTAGTGAACTGAATTTTTGTTCAAAATTGTGAAATCAATTATTTGGTGATCATTTATGATGACAAAAAATAATATTCTGGCCAAACCCCAGGATGCTATATCTCTCATATTCTCCTTTATTTCTGTTAGTATTTAACACTTATCGTATATTCATCTGCTTATAGTCTGTTCCCCCACTCAGAATTGTGATTGTTAGGGACAGTCTTATGAAGACAAACATTATGAAGCCAGAGACTTTGCCTTTCTATTCTCTACTGCATCCAGCTACAACATTCTGACATGAAAAAAATATTATGAATGGATGAATACATGAGGAGTTGAAGGTACCTACCGTCAGCCACAGTACGGCAAATAACTCTGATCTATATAAAAATTTCTTCATCTCTAGCTTGTTTGTTTACTAACCAAAAGTTCATGGCCAGATGTAATTGAAAGGGATAAGTAATTATTCCATATTGGTAGATAGATGGATGGATAGATAGATAGATGGATAAATAGATAAACAGTTAGATTGACTGATTGACTATTCATTCAGCATAGGACCTGGCAGTAGAATAGCAAATATTTTGGACATGGTTCCCGATCTCCTAGAAGTGTTCTGTTAAACATTCATGTTTCAGAGTCAGATAGATTTTTTAGAAGTTGGAACCACTGAATAAACCAAAATATTTAAGCTGCCAAATAAATCAGTCAAGTGGATTAATGGTTTAATATTTTTCTCTCTGGAATAACAGAACATTTCGACTACAGTTTGTATTTGGACCAACTAGCTACTGCAGAGAAATATGATAAAAATTAATCATATTTAATTTCCCTCTACTCATTCTACCTCATGTAAAACCACAAGTGATCAATTATGGTTCAAACCATTCAGGGATGTGTTTTGCTGTCAGTGTGTTACTGAGAAACTGTATATACACACAAATATACAGTTTCTTTAGGGAAGTGATCCATCATATAGGCTACTGTAAGCTGGACCTTATGGTACTTTTTTCTTTTTGCATTTTTTTCCTGATATGGAAAAGAGATTAAAAACTAAACTTTTCAGACATTAATAAAATTGGAAGTGTATCAAAACTTGATATTGTCTCCATTTTGACCACAGATTTCATTTGAACCAACTAGATACCACTAACATGATAAGAATGAATGATACTTAGTTTTGCTTCTGTCTGTGCAACCACGTATAGAACCAACATTTTACCAAGTGCAGTGCCATTTAAGCAGAAGTATATGAAGATTTGAAAGCATAGTTTTAAAAGATTTTGAAAAAAGATTTTAAGACATGTACCAAAACACATAGAAGTAAACAGGTGTAAATTACTGTGAAAGAAATCTGAGAGTTAAAAAATTACACTAATTTTGGTATTTTAGAATAAGAGCAGAACAAAATGAAAATGTCATTTGAGGACTGGATGTCACAATGTAAGAGGATGTTGAGGAAGATATTCCTTTTTTCCAGAATTGGTGACTAGTACCCCAGTCTGAGGACAAAGCATCAAGTAGCTCCTTTACTAAAGAGAAATTAATGCAATTAAAGGCCTGTCTGGCTCTGCTTCCCCCTCCCCAGCATCGCTCTTTACCTCCTATGGCCACTGTCTATGTAACAGAAGATAAAGGAGTAGGGGAGGAGCTCTCCAAGGCAAAATGGGTGTTCCCCTCTCCAAGAAATTACACACAGAGTTCAGTCATGACACTGTCTTCTCATTCTGCATTTATACATTTGTTTATGTGTGGAATTTCTGAGCAGCTCTCCATGCCTATTGGAGAAGAATGGAAAGAGTCAGTCAAAGATGGCAGGTGGAGAGAAGGTATCAGTGGAAAAGCCTGCATTCCTACATTCAACATGACATAACAAATGGGTTTCATCTAAATCACATGGTCACCAAAGAAGGTAGCTGGATTTGTGTCATACCTAAGTGAATGGGGCTTTAACGGGGACATCACAGCAGCAAAAGGTTGTGGGCTGTACCAGTTAGCTTAAGAGCTGAAAGGTACTGGAAGTGCTGAATAGAAGCCAGAAAAAAGCCATGCATGCCTTCTAAAAGGGGATCCACAGAGCATGACTCCGCAAAGTTTATCCCCAGGAGCAAAAGCTAAAGTGGGATGCTGAAGAGTTTGCAGGTCTCCTACATCAAAGAACTGTAGGGTGGGAAGCCCCTCACCAGGGCCTTTAAATGAATTACACATGGGCCCAAATATATAGTAAATTTTTGGATGCTGGTCTCACAAAAGGCAACAGAAGCCACTCAGTTTAACCAGATGAGGAGCTACAGAAGCAGCTAGTTAAATGAGAGAGTTACTCATTCTTCTTCCCTCCATCGTGACTGAAAGCATCAGAGGAGGAAAGGAAGAAGTAAAAAGCAGAACCCCTGCACAGGGTGTCCCCACCAAGGTATAAGCCTGAACTGGGAGATGTGAGGGGGTACAATTGGAGTTTTTCATTAGACTAAATAGGACTTTTTAATAATGGACAGTGACCTGATCTCCATAGAATCTTCCTGAGTTATTTTTGAAGAATGAGAAGAGAGGAGTTGGGGATGGTAATATGAGAAAAATAAATAAATAAAACCTTTCCACTCTTGTATTCCCACTGATCTGCAACTATGTCTGAGACTGTCAATAAACCACTATAGTATCTTTCTAAGTTTAGGCAGACTTCTGAGTTATTCATCCATTCAATCAGTAAACACAATAAAAAACTATGACCCCAAAGCAAAAACTTATTTCAAATATATTCCCCTCCCCACCAACACGCACTTCTCATCTCTCCACTTCAAGGTCGAGTGATAATCCATTTATCCCTCCTCATGATGCTTTGCTTTTCTGCTCCCTCCCACCGTGGTCTGATTCTGCCTAGTACTCTTACAGCTCTCAGTGTTCATTCAATTATTTCAAAACCAGAATGTCAGTGTTACTCAACTATTGCATGAATACGTGGGCTGTCTCTTCATATAAGACAATAAACTCTTGAACAGTTAGACTCTATGATGTATTGCTTCTCTATCCCCCACTACCAAGAACAGCTCATAATGCAACAGATACTGATCTAATGCTTTGTATTTTTAGTACTTTGGTTCTTATTTTGAGAAGACAGGAAGGCTTAGGCATGTTTTTCTACCCATCTAAAAGTTTTTGTTCTTTACATTTCAGTGCTTCATTATCCACACGTAAAGGTGTAAAAGTTTTCTTTTATTTTGTACTGTCTCCTCCTTAAAAAAAACACAAAAAAACAAAAAACAAAAAAAAAAACTTGTACGCCATACAATGTTTTTTGCCACATATTCAGGTATTTTTAAAATTTTAATATATTGACCATTATCTCTCTGGCATATCATGGCTAATACTTATTTTAAAAAAAACTTTCTGTATCACCTGGCATTAGTGAGTATTTCATAAAAGTATGTAGTCCAATATTATTTGTTAATCCAATCTGAAAAGCCTTCTCTTTAAATGAAGGACTTAAATGCATTATTAATTATTATATATTTTTCCCACCTTCCTTCTATAATCTAAGTCTACATTTATGTTTTTAATATTAGCTTGTATCCCTGTTTTATATTTATAAAACTCCATTTTCTTTTCTAGCAATTTGGAAAGTTTAAGATTAGGTATAAACCCAAGAAGAATAGGATATGGATTTTGTAATGAATTTTTATGCATGGACAAGGAAAGAATTCCCTGCAAAAGAAATGTTTAAAGGAACAGTGATGGATAAAAATTAAGTTGTTTTGTGATAGTATCTTATGAGTTTTGTTTATTCAGTGTGTTGAACACACACACGTATAATCGCTAACACTCACTGATTTTAGATGGTTTAGCTCCCAGGCATGTGCTCTAATCTAAGCTCTATTTATAAATATTTCTGGAAGTCTAATGCCCTATGCAGAAAAATGGCCTTCCTGGATTTCAGAGGGAAGCATTATTTACCAGAGCATCAAATCAGACTGAAATAAACCTGGCAAAGACAATATTCCTTAAAATGTCTGTCTGTTCTGCCTCATCTATATGCCAAAAGCTTGGTTCTATTACTACATGGAGTCTACCCAGTCTTAGAAATAACATAGGAATTTCTAAAAACATTCTTTAATTCAGGACTTTCATGAAGATGCTGTTTTAATTATTTAATGCTGTGCTCAATCCATCCCAACTACTTAGTGGCTTAAAACAATACATTATTATTTCTCAGAATTCTTATTGATTCTTCTGCTGGTTTTTCCTGGGCTAAAGGGTGCAGCTCCATTTGGCTAAAGGGTGGGCTGAGTTGTGTTGGAAGGTAAGATGGCATCACTCACATGTCTGGCAGATGTGCCTGGTATGCTGTCAGCTAAAGCCCTTTGTTCTCCTTCACATGGTCTAATCCTCTAGTAGGCTTCCTTGACTTCTATTCATGATAGTCTCAGGACATCCTTCTAACAAAGAAAGAGCAAAGTGCTGCAAATCTTCTTAAGATCTAGTATTGAAAGTATTATACCTCACTTTTGCTTCATTCTGTCAGAAAAATGCCAACCTAGATTCAAAGGTTGGGAAATAGACTCCCTTTCTAATGGGATAGGTAAAATCACATAGCATAGAGGATGCATACTGAATTGGCAGAAACGTGTGGTCGTATTTTGGAATCACTGTAGATGACAAATATTAGTTGAGAACAACAAACATGGACATACTTTTAATCAACATTGTAAAAGAGGCACAAAATAGAGTATGGATATTGATTTCCAGTTGCTTATCACTACGGCCCTGATAAAATCTCTTGACCCACTATGACTAAGGTCTCATCTTTGTGATGATGAGACCTGTATTTCTCTTGTTGGCACTGTCCAGGTTCTGCTCATTCTCTAGTATGGAAATAGGTTCAGTAGGCAACTTTCCTTTAGTCCTTAGTAAATGTCATATTCCATTGTAAATGCTTTACATTTAATCCTTACACCAACCCAAATAGGTAGGTATTATTAGCCCCCAATTAAAGATGAGGAATCAAATATTCAAGTCAAAGTAACTTGTGAGGCCACATAGCTAGTGGAATCTGAACCCAGACTATCTGGCTCCAAGTCCATGTGCTTAACCTCCGTGGCTGTTGCTTCTGTGATCATTCCTGTGGTTTTATTTTCACCATCCTCAGAAATTGGATACCGCTTGCTTATATCAGGGCTTTTATTTTCAACCTATGCTAATGCACTTGTTCAAAATACATACCTGAAATAACATCTTAATCAGTGTGAATCAGTCAACACTTAGGATAACTAATCTGCTTGGGCCATTAGTGTCCTGAGTCTGGTCTGTGTTATACCGACTGGTTATTGTGTTTCTAGACCAATCAGTCTTCCAGGGCTATCAGTGGGTTGAGGCTAGTCAGGCAATAGGAGGTAGCGTTGCATGGTGGTTAAGAATACAGGTTGGAATGAGACTCCAAGGATTAGTATTCTTGCTCTGCCACTTACTAGCTCAGAATCTTTGGGGATGCTACTTAATTAGTGGGGATAATAATAGTTTCTCCTTGATAGGATGATTATGAAGATTAAAATACATGACTTAAGTTTTGTAGAAGTCCTTGGAACTCTATTACAAATACCTCTGTTATTTGTTTTATTTGCTTATTTGAAGTACCTCTACTTCAACCTGTTGGAAATACTGGTCTTGCAGGTGAGAGTTGTCTTTAGAACGGCTCAGCTAGAGATGGGGTCCGGGGTAGTTTTAGTCTCCAGTTTAATTCCCACAGAGCCATTGACTGCCCTGTGGAAGAAATTCAGAGGGACCGGTTTTCACAGGATATATGCCTATTTATTGGCAGGAATAACCTTATATAAACAATATTGTGTTATACTTTAGGGAAAGTGTGTGGGGAAAGAAAAATTTAGGCCCATTTGAACTTTGGAAAAACATACTTCAGTATTTCATATGGAAAGAATTTCATATCTTTGAAAGGGTGACTTAATTTTGAATTTCTTATTTCAAAGCTGAGATATTAACCAAGCATAAAATGTATACCACATTGTAAGCTGAATGGACTGTTCTAAAGCCTCTATTTTAATTCATAGTCAGAGTTGGTATTTTTATTGCCACTCTAACTTATTACAGGGGTGGTTGCTTCCTTTACCCAGTAGTGGGTCTCAGATAACTTCCTAAGCCTCAGCCTCCCAGTCTGTTAAAAAAAATTCTCTCTGACTTACAGATTGTTAAAATAGTCCATTAAAAAAATAAAAATAAAAAGGCTTTGATCTGAGCTGCCTGGAAATAAATGTTATAACACTACATTATTATTATCACATTGTGAACCCAATACAGAACTATCAATTTTGCAGCATTTAAGTGGGCTGTTTAATGTCAAATGCAGAATTCATGACACTGGCAATTTATCTCACTCTCTCCCTCTTTCTTTTTTATTTTAAATAGATCAAAAGCAAGAGCAGGAGCCTCAGAGAAATGTGTTGTTTATATTCACTAGAGTCCAATACAAGTAGAATTTAATTCTTAAAATATGGATTAAAAATTTTTTTTGAAATGTTTGTTCTACAGTCTGAGATAAACCTTCATAATAACTTTGAATTTGGCTCTAAAATGAGGATATATGCCTGCTAGAATTTTGTATTGATTGTTTAGAGAAATTTCAAATATTTAAGGATAGGATTAGACAATCCATCATTTTAAAATAGAGAGCTTAACAGCTTAAGAGCTTGTGAGCATCACAGCTAAAATATTCATGGTTTTAGATCATTTAGTATTCTCTTCGTTAATATTACCTTCAGAATATATAATTAGCATTGATTGTGCATATTTATTACAAGCAAAAGTTATAAAAATGTAATTTATCCATGCCATCAACACTGTGCCAGATAAAAATAGAAAACAGAATACAAATGAAATAATCTCACAATGTTCAAGTTAGTTTTTAATAGCATATTTAGCTTTGATTTTTTTCATGAAACAAATATTTCTTGAGAATCTACTTTGTGAAACTTAGGAGAATTTTTGAGATCCTCCAATTTTATTTTTCTTGAGTTTTGATAGATAGAATACCACTACTGTTATATTAAAAGGTGTTCAGAAAAACAAGATCAAGGGTAAAAATGTTTGGTAAATCCTAGATTAAAGGAAGCAAAACATTTTTTTTAAACTGAAACATTTTTGGTTCTTTTATAGAACTCCCTAAGGAGGGATTCTGGGTGTTAAAAAATTTTCCAAATATAAATGCCATAGTCTCTTACCCCCTACCGCAGGAATATTTATTAACATATTAAAGAACCTTAGAGTGCTGTAAGAAGCTGTTCCTAAAAAGTCATCTCTTCTTAGCTACTCTTGTTATGGAATGCGTGACTGTAGATCAGTGAGTTTGAGTTTTTCCCAATGAATATATTGGAGTTACTTTGGAATGTAATAGAATTTTTTACTTCAAACAGTTTTTCTTTTCCTAAAATATTAGTTTTCCACCCAAATAATGTATTTTTTCTAGGATCCTACCATCTAGGGGATGGATAACTTGGTAATATCTAATTATATTAATTGGTTGATATTGCTTAAGATATGGTATATTTTCCCTAACTCTCAAAGGGCAAGAGAAACTCCTAAACAAAAGCTTAATAATGCCCTCAAGTGAAAATCCTTTATGACATGTCATGAGTAATTAAAATAATTAATTAAAATTAATTAAAATAATATGTATATGTACTTTTTGTTCTTCCTCAAATGGTCATGAAATCTTCTGTATTTGTATACTTGTAGTTTGTAGTTTCAAAAATTTACATTAAGGTATGTCAACCCTTGTTTTTTTTTAATTTTTTTTTATTGATACTATACTGTAAGCTTACCATAATGTGCTCAATGTTGAAGTAATTCATTATTAATTCATACTCTCAATCATGGAACTAAAATTAAATGTTAAGTAGTTTTGGAAAAGAAATATTTTCTTCTTGGCTGTAAAATGGCATTTCAGGATTACCATATTAACAAAGGCCTCTAGATTCTCTCCCACGTAAACAAAGAATAACGAGAGGGACTTCCCTGGTGGTATAGTGATTAAGAATCCGCCTGCTAATGAAGGGAACACAGGTTTGATCCCTGGTCTGGGAAGTTGCCGCAGAGCAACTAAGCCCACGCACCACAACTACTGAGCCTGTGCCACAACTACTGAGCCTGCACTCTAGAGCCCGTGAGCCACAACTGCTGAAGCCCACGTGCCTAGAGCCCGTGCTCTGCAACAAGAGAAGCCACTGCAATGAGAAGCTTATGCACTGCAACGAAGAGTAGCCCCTGCTTGCCATAAATAGAGAAAGCATGTGTGCAACGATGAAGACTTAACGCAGCCAAAACAAACAAACAAAAAAATAGAATAATGAGAAACTCCAGAAAATGAAATAAATAGGAAGAACTACTTTCTTTGCAATCTTCTCTTTTGTACATAAGTCAAATTTTTGTTTCAGTATGATTTAAAATACCACTAAATATGAGACAAACTCTTAGTCTTGAAATATAGGTTCATCATCTACATATTTTACTCCACATGTTAAAATTGCTGTTTTTATTTAAATCAGCAAATATGTGAATTCCGAAGGTATTTTGATCATTAAATAGGTTTCTTTCTTTCTTTTTTTTTTTTTTTTATGACTGGTAGTAAGAAATGTATTCCTATGAAACAGGAAGAAACCTTGATTGATAAGTATTAATAATACCTTGCGGTACGCGGACCTCTCACTGTTGTGGCCTCTCCCGTTGCGGAGCACAGGCTCCGGACGCGCAGGCTCAGCGGCCATGGCTCACGGGCCCAGACGCTCCGCAGCATGTGGGATCTTCCCGGACCGGGGCACAAACCCGCATCTCCTGCATTGGCAGGCGGACTCTCTACCACTGCGTCACCAGGGAAGCCCTAGCATAAACTCTTTAAATTGGCTGGACCTTTGACAAAAAAGTGTATACTTCACTCTAGTCAACCCCAGTAAAGAGTTCATAAGTTAAAACAAAATGAAACTCTTGAACTATCTCCATATCAGCAGGAGAGTATCCAGGTTTTGTGCAACCTGAACCTCATACAATTTGCAAAAGTACTCTAATCAAATTTTACAAATTCACTAATTTAAAATTGTTACGCCTCTCTCAATTCTTTCAAGGGAGGCCTATTCCAGTGAGAGAACTTGCAGCTTGAGTTCCAGTATGTTTATGGTACACATGCCTTCATATACGATAGTCAGATATCACGAATGAAGTATACTAGAAAAGCATCACAGTAGAGGCCAGGAGAGCTTTACCAGCGCTGAGATTAATCTGCCTGAATTTCTTTCCTCATTACAACATAGGCAAGTGTGCACTGGAAAAAATTATCTCTAAGGTTCTTTCCAGCTGAACAGTTTCTATTTTTTAATTGGAGAAGTCATCACTTCTGGAATGAGGAGAACTCCATGCAAATGTGGATGAAGCAAATAAACCTTGCAAATTGATTTGGGTACCCTAATTTACATGATTATTTCCTGGCATCCCGGTCTATATATTTTTTCACGTGACAATATAGTTGTTTATTCTCTGAGGGCTCAATTGGAAAAGATCTGTTTTTTCTTTGTAGTAATATTCACAAATAATTTCCAAGTCAAAGTTGCGAGTACTAGTGCCAGATCATGGGTGAGGGAGTAGGGATCTTATAGACGATATTGGAGAAGAAAAATAAGGAAGAACAGAAAACCATCCCATTATTTGCCTTCTCATCTGTAATTCTTGGAATTGAAGATCTGACCTACTAACTGAATCTTATGAATATGGTGTCTTTGAAAGTGGAAGTAAGTTATCTAGCTTAGCAGGGTTTTTCCCTTTTAATGCTAGACTGGTAAGTGTAGAAGTTATACAAATATCATTGATATGTTGTGAAGATCTTTTAGGGATTTTTTTTCCACAATCAGTATAAAGATCAAGCTCTTTGTATCATCTGTTTACATATGTGAATATACATAAAAAAATTCTTCAGAGGTGTTCTAAAGTCTTTATCTTTGTCTGGTGCCAGGTTCTAATGGTTTTAAATGCCTTTTAAAAACCATAAGACAGCCTTTATATAAAGTCTTCATCAAAAAAATATTATGCTAATCCTAATAGAGTGTAGTTTAATGGAGGTCGAAGGTATGTCTTACTTCTCACTGTGCTCTCAAAACCTGTATAAGTAGCTGATATCAAGGAGCCATATTAATTAAATGTTGACTGAAAAAATAAATAATTTCTAACAAATAATTTCAAACTATAGAGCATTACCATTGTTCAAACTGTACATTGGTAGCAATAAACCTATATCTTCTTCTATAATTAACATAAAAATAAAATAAATGTATTATATTAAGCACGGCTCATAGGTAGAGAAGTGGAATACTATTTATAATTCTGCCACCTGTTAAAGCAATAGCTATTAACATTTGGGGTTCAATTAATTTGTCAAAAGCAGTTCACTCTGTAAGCATCTATGTCTTTGTATTTCCATTTAATATACTATATATGAATACAGATCTTTTAAAAGTTCATTAAAACAGGAAAAACTGAAATAAAATATCTTTAATCTGCAGTAGTTCTCTATTTTGTTAAAAACAGAAGAGTTAATTTCCAAGATTAGCAATAACAAAACATTAAAAACTGTCTCATTGTTTCAATAAAGCAAATATGCAGAGCAAAATAATAGTCTCAAAGGAAGAAAACTCAAGTATCTTACTGAAATAGACTTCCAATTTCAGTACAATGCATTTTTGTGGGATAGATTGGACTGTTGCACATAGATTAAATTTGACAGGATACCAGACTGTTGCCATATTTTTACTTTTAATTCAGTACCCTTTTTTGATAAATGTGGAGCAGAAAAATATAGTTTTTTGGTTTTTCCAGATGGGGAAAACCAATTGAGTTTGTTTTCAATATTTCAAAACTCTGCCATGACTGTGTACCTGGCTTAGATTATTTTATAGATAGCTGGAGGGTATTTTAGCCTTGACATTTCAGTTGTCCGGAAAATAGTGATGATATATGGACTGGCACTGCTTAGAGCTCCTGTTTTTCTTTCCAAAAGTGCAGTGTGATTAGCCTTTTTATCCATCCGAGACTACTGCCCAGGGAGCCTTACGTGTCAAGGCCAATGCAGCTTTGATGAAGCAGCATCTCAAGGTATTATGATTTAAATTCTGGGCAGCAGTTGGAGGCAGCTTGTCTCCTGGTCTTGTTGTTCATTCATATTTGTCCCTTTCTTAGATAGGGATTGAGAAAGATCTTTTAACTGCACTCTACATAGTTTTTATGCCCTTTGGAGACAGAAGAAATCCAAAGAGGGTATATGCGCATATGGTTGAGCAGGGACGATGAGCAGAACTGGAAGAGACACAAAACTTTATTTCTACCCTGGCATTGCCAAAGCTCCAGGGCACATATACTACTGTGTCAAGTAACAAATATAACTTCTGACCAAAATTGAGAAAGGTTTTTAGAATAAAACTCCAAGTTATGCAAAATTCTGAAAGGACAAAGCCAACAAAATCGGTCTAAGAATAAGCAGAATGTTAGTTAAGAACAATTTTTCTGTGAACAACAGCTGGAGCACTTGATAGAGAAGTCTAGGGATCAGTGATTCTCAGTGTTTACATCCAGATATCCTTACTGATTTATAACTTACCTTAGTCCATCTGAATCCTAACACCTGCCTTGACTGTGATAACCTGGCCTTTATTACTAAGCACTGCCTGGAGTGGAACAGCTCATCCCAGCCCCTGGCAGGATGGCACATTCACCTTTGGGGAGCAGTCTCCCATACCACTATTTAGGAGAACAGAACAGATCACCACACTTTAACAGACTGCCCTAAAGACTTCTATCCCCTTGAGCTTCTTCATATTGGAAGACTCTAACAGGAGTAGAGTTCTCAAACAGGCAGGCAACAAAATAAACACACCAGTCAATCTGAAGCACGCTAAGAGCTCTACCGGTCCGAATAATAAGATATAAAAAGTCTTGTTATGTGAACAAGAGATTAATTTAACTCATCTATTTTTTCATTTGTATCATATCTGAGGAAAGTTAAATGATTCACACTTTATTTTTAATTTTTAAAAATTAAATCAAAATGGAGCTGAGAGCTACCTTATGAAATGGGAAAGTGGTGATCAAAGAAGCAGTAGTTGTAATCAGCGATGACTTGAAGGGCTTTCGCTTTTCCATAATACCCATTAACACCCCCCACACCTGACAAAAGCAACCAAGTAAATTTATCATCTAGGTTAAAGCAGTGTTTTGCCATGCATTGTTCTAAAACATGTATTCTAGTATCTTCTGTTGATACTAGATTGACACAAAAAGCCTCTCCTCCCAAGAGAAATGAAGCCACCAGGGGATAGCAGGAGACCTGGAAGAAGATATTAGACTCTACTCACCTTAGTGGTCACTGCATCCAATCCCCTTGGCCCCTTCTTTCTCCTTTTATTGAAGGGTTTTATTTATAGACTAGGACATGTATAATGTAAGACATTTGCTATGAATACCTCGGGATTTCTTATATCATCATAGAATCACCTTTCAGATATTCAAGAACAGATCTAGTTTGCATATTTACCATGGTTATACAACTACATAATACATGGTAAAATAATTTTAAAACATTTGCTCCATAGGTGACGTGTATTAGTTGAAGTTACACAACAAATATTTTAATAGGAAAATACTTCTTCCTACCACACTCCTACAAATTTTCTTTCTGCTGGTAACCCCTCCAAGCAATGGCAAGTTGCAAACTGAAGGCTAAGATTTCTGCAAGCAGCTATGATTCTTAACACTATGGAATCAACTGTGGGATGGAGTGACAAATGTGGTAAAATATGGAAAGGGAGGGAGGGTTTCTCTGCCTGACTACGACTTCTCATATATTTAAGGGGGGAAAATCCACATAAGTAACACATCTATACATTGGGTGTAGTTTAAGACAGTCTGTGCCTCATATTGATTATTTATTATGTTACTTTGTTACTTTCCTTTCTCTTCATCCTGTAACTGAAAAATCATTACTTGGATATATAATTCTTTTTTTTTCTTTTTCTTTTTTTTTTTTTTTTTGCGGTGCGCGGGCCTCTCACTGTTGTGGCCTCTCCCGTTGCGGAGCAACAGACTCCGGACGCGCAGGCTCAGCGGCCATGGCTCACGGGCCCAGCCGCTCCGCGGCACGTGGGATCTTCCCAGACCAGGGCACGAACCTGTGTCCCCTGCATCGGCAGGCGGACTCTCAACCACTGCGCCACCAGGGAAGCCCCTGGATATATAATTCTTGCCTTTGGGAGGTCTGAGGTCTTCTGCCAGCCTTCAGTAGGTGTTCTGTAGGAGTTTTTCCACGTGTAGATGTATTTCTGGTGTATCTGTGGGGAGGAAGTTGATCTCCGCATCTTACTCTTCCGCCATCTTCCTCAACTCCTTCTATAATTCTTTTCTTCACAGAATTTTGAGAACTGCAGCATGAATAGTTTATGTTGTGTCTGTCTATGGAGGAATTTTTAAGTTGTCAGTGGGTTATGTCACATCTCAGAAAACAAAGCAAGTCACACCTCCAGGGAAAAAACTTACCATTATCAAGGATGTTGTTCCTTGGCACCATTGACTTTATCCAATGGCAGCAGCCTAAAATTTCCATAGAAACTGGATCTGAAACTGCTAAACTGGATAGAAACTGCTAAAAGTGCAGTTCTCCATGGCAATATCAGTTGAATTAAAAGGAAGCATAAATTGCCTTATTAGAATCTTTTCCCAAAGAGTCCGTGTTCTCACAATACTTGCATTTCCTTGTCATAAGCAATTTTATTACACAGTAACCTACTGCCCAAGAGAGAAACTTTACAAGAAGACTTGAGATCATCATCATCATCATTATCCAAGGGATTCATCCATAAAATTAAAAATTATAGTGCTTACTTTATTTGATTGTTAGGGGTAAATGTCTATAAATATTCCAACAGAAACATTTTAAAAACGTTTAGCTTTTCCTTCCTTCCTTTTTTCCTTCATTTCTTCCTCCCTCTTTCCTTCCCCTCATTCCTTAATTCTTTATGCTTTCTTTCTTCCTTCTTACTCTTTCTCTTTCCCTTCTTCTTTTCCTTGCTTCCTTCTTAACATCCTTTTCTTCCTCTCTTTCATCCTCAGACATACTTACCCAGTCATATATGAAGAACATCCAGCATTAAATCCTGTAGTCAAAGAGGAATCAGAGTATCATCTCCCCTTTCCTCCCATTTCCTTATTGGGTCTGACATATCTATCTAGTCATTAGTAGTCTGTGGTTGCAAGAAAAATAATTAGGCCCAATACCTTCTAAGGTAACTAAGAATTTACTGTATTCACACCTACGAAGCTGCAGCCCTTCTGCAGTACACTCTAGCCTTGCTCCCCTGGCTAGAGAAACTACCAGGAAGAGCAGAAGCTTAGGAGGAAAGCCAAGCTCTTTCCTTCCCCTTATAGTAACAGGCTGTTGGTTCTGCCTTTCTTTAGTGGTGTCAGGCAGGAAGAACGAACGCTATGCAGACTTGTCTAATAACTTGAGCCAGGAATAGGAAAAAATTTCTTTCTTGCTTCCCTCTGTCTGGCTTCATTCATTCATTTAATCATCTACTCATACAACAGATACTTACTGATTCCTTTTTATTTCCTTATACCTCCACATGATACCATTTATCTATTCCCTTCTATTCTCCATGTAATAATTCGATCATTGGACTTCTCCAGAAGCTTCTTACTTGTTCTTTTTGCCTCAACTTTTTCCTCCAGCCCGTCCTACAAGCCTGTTGGCTTGCTAAGGGGCTATTCTCCTGAACTTTTACAGCCTTCCCAGCTCATAACATGAAGTCCAATCTCTTTAGCCTTGAATTCAGAGTGCTCTAATCTGGGCTCAATGATTCCACTTTTCAAATACCATATTCCTAAACCAGATTGAACTATTTGTGCTTCCCACTCCCTGTCCTCCTTTTTTCTTCCTGTCTCTATGTTATATTCTCCACCTGGAATGCTGTTAGGCTCACAAATCCTCTTGAAGATCCTCTTAGTTCACTTCAATGCCAGACCTCCCTTGATCTTCCCCTTCCTGTTCTTCAGCTGAAGGTCGTCTCTGGCTCTTCTAAATCCTATGGCATTTTATCTCTCTCATAACCTTTTGCACTTCCTATCTAATTTCATAGTTTTATGTATTTATATACATGACTTATTTGCCCTTGTAGAATATAAGCTCCTTGAAAGCAGAGGGCATCATTGAATTGGCTTTCTAATCCAATAGTGTGCTTTATTCATAGTAAAAGCCTTTGACATCTTTTCTTGATAAGTACACACTGACAGGTGCATCAGTTTTAGCAAGATTAGAACCTCTGCATAATCATAAACTTTCCTTCACAAACTGTTGTTCATCAGCATCTTTAGTGACTGTAATGACTATTGCCAATCAGAATAAGGAGTGTTCTTATCACTCAGAGCAAGGACATCTTTTTCTCTTCACTATCTAACAGTCTTGAAATCCTTTATGTTTTAAATAAAATTCACGTTTCAAACTTCAAAGAGGATAAAAAGCCACACATTGCAAAATCTCCCTCCAATGCTATTTCTCTTTGCCCAGTTCCCAGTAAACCCTTAAACAGATATTACTTAGTTAGATTCTTGTGTGTCTTTCCAGACAGGTTTTTATGTATATAAAAGCAAATATGAATACATTATTTTCCTGTGTTTTACACCAATGATGCCATAGTATACACACTCTTCTACTTTTGTGGTTTTTTACTTAAAAGGTGTGTCTTGAACATCTTCCTAGATCAACATGTACAGTGTATCCTATATCCACTGTACATGTTGATCCTATCCTAGATCAACATGTACAGTGGATATACTGTAATATATTTAAGAGTATAGCTTAAATACATGGATTTATGGATGGATTAGCTTCTTTATAAACTTTGCTATTACAATCTAGTCCACAATTAATAACTTTGTGTATACATCATTTTCTATGTATATGAACGTATGTGTAAGAAACAATCCTAGAAGTGGAATTGGTTGCTCACAGGGTGTATGCCTTATAATTTTTGGTAGATACTTCAAAATTGCCCTCCATAGAGAATGTACCAATTTATACTTTCATGAGCAATGAATGAGAGTTTTAAACATTTTAAAACAAGTGTGTTTTAAAACTTGCAGTTTTGTCATACTGATGCTTACAAATAGCATCTCTGTTTGTTTTAATATGGGATGCTTCATGCATTTGCATATCATCCTTGCACAGGAACTATGATAATTTTCCTGGATCACTTCAATTCTTGGTGTATGTGCTACAGAAGTAAGCACTCTGCTTACTTGTATTTTGACTGTTATTGTGAATGAAATCAGTGTGTTTTCATATGTTTAAGAGCCATTTGCCGATTTTAAATTTTCTCATAAAAACTCTATTCATCTCCTTTTCTATTTTCCTGTTTATTTTTTTGGAATTCTCTATAACTTATGGAAATCAGTTATGATGTGACTTGTACATGTTTTTCCTAGTTTATCATTTATGCTTTGATGTTCAGTATGCTGTTTTTTGCCATGTAGAGGTGTTTTTTGTTGTTGATAATTTCTTTTATGGATTCTAAATTTTGAATCACAGAAAGACCTTTTCTCCATTGAGATTGTAAAATAATTCTCCCTCTCTTTCTCTTTTCTTCTCCTGGTAGCTTTCATAAAATCATTTCTTTACATTTAAATGTTTGAACCATTAGAAATTGATCCTGGTGTGTATCTGACTCTATTTTTGCACCAAAACCATTTATTTAATAGGCAATTTTATCACTACTGGCATAAATTTATTGAGTTTATTAGTATTTAGTACTTTTTCATGCTGCTAGAAAGTTTGTCTTTTCTTCAATCATAACTTCTAAGCAGTTGTTTGTATATATGAAAGCATTTACTTTAATTATATTAATTGTTTATCTTGCTAACTTGCTGAATTCTCTTATTTATTGTACTGATATTTGTGAGTATACTGGGCTCCCCACAATGTATTATTCTCCAGTCATATCATTTGCAAATAGGAATGGTTTTAAGTCCTACTTTCAAAGTTCATAGCTCTTATTTTTTCTCTATTTTCTGATTATGTTGGTTATAAAATTGTTCAATATTGATAGTGGACTTCCTTGTCATGTCCTTGACTTAAAAGAATCTCATGTATCCTCAGAAAGCAGCATACTGGGTGTTTGCTTAGATGGCTCTTGGACAGAAATAAAAATATTTTCCATTTTTAAGAAAGTATATACTTTTCCCTAGCATATTAATTATATTCTATCAAAGAAGATATTTAATTTTGTGAAATGCCTTTTTAGGATCTTTGGTAATGATTATAATTGTTCTCCCAATATATTTTAATATTATGAACTTTCATAATAATTTTCCTAATATTGGATCACCTTTGCATTATAAGAATAAAGATCAAAACAATCATAATATATTTTTCTGGATACTGTTTGATAATATTTTATGTGAAAGTTTTCAATTAATATTCACAGCTGAAATTTATCTCTAATTTCCTTTTGGTATATTTTATTATGAGTTTTGGTGCCAATGTTGTCCTTATTTTTTAGAACTTTGAAGGTTTCCTCTTTGTTTTATGTTCTGTAACATTTTAAATAGAACTGGAATTCTGTTCTTTTTGGTTTTGTAGACCTTCCTGTGGAAAATAGTCTTAGACTAGTAGTTTTTTGCGACAGATGCTTGACAAAAGTTTTTATTTCTTTTATGGGTTGGTCTTTTTAAATGATGTTATCTTCAAGAGTTGGTTTTGGTAGATTATATTTTTTTCTGGAAAATTGCTTATTTTTCCAGGTTTTTAAATTTTTTACACAGAGGTAAGCAAAATAATTTCTTATGAATCTATAAATGTTCTTTTTTTAAAAGTTTTGTGTTAACCCCCCTGCTTAACATTTCTGCTTCTCAGTAATTATGTTTTCTTCTTTTTTTTTTTTCCCCTAGATTTGTTCAATAAGAAGCATTTTACTGCTATGTCTGGTTCTTCTTGGCTTGTCTTATATTCCCCTAGTTTTTCTCTTCTGTCTCTGGTCATTATTTATCAGGTTTCTTTGCCAGTTTCTCTTTGTGTATCTAAACTGTAAGTACTACAATTCCATAGCCTCTTAGTTGAGCCCTTTTCTCTCAGAATATCCTTTCTTGAGATAAGCTGTCCCATCCATCACATAGTTTAATTGACCATTCACATGCTGATGACGCCCATACATATATCACTTCTTGAAACTCCAATTCTTAGTTCTAGATATATATCATTCTTTTGATTTTTAATAGACCAATACAATTAAATATATCTAAAACTTTGTTCTCTTCCATCACAGTCAGTGTCACCAGCATCTACCTTGTTTGACAATCCCAGAGTTCTAAAAGGCATCCCCAATACTTTGTTCTCTTGCTCTTTATATTCATTAAAGCGGTGAATCCTTTTAATTCTCTCTGTTAAGTATCTCATTAACCTATCTTCTTCTCTCCTTACTGTCTTGACTCTATTCTAAGCCACCATCATCTCTTGCTTTACCATAGCAATAGTCTCTTAACCAGTCCCACTATAACCGTTCTTGTTCCTTCCCCATTCTTTCTTCATATTGAAACTGGACATAATATTTCTCTCTTGTTTAAGTCCACTCAATATCTGCCATTGTTCAGAAAACTATTTAGAATTTCACATGGCCTTTAAGGTTCTGAGAGATGTGGTCCCTGTACACCATTCTCAACCTGAGACACTCACCCCTTTGTTTTCTCTACTGCAGCCAACCCAGTAGTCTTTGTATTCCTCAAATGTACCATTCTTCTTTTATCATCTTATGACATTTGCACATGTTTGTTACCTTTGTTTGAACAATTTACTGCTACTGTTTCTTTCATTAATAATACCTTTTTATCCTTTGGAGTTTGTCTTCAAAATCTATTTCTCAAATAAGCTTTATTATAGTCACCATTTCTAGATCCTTTTGGTAACTCTCTTTGTTCCATCTACTAGTTGAGTTTACAATTAAATAAGTAATTGGGTAATTAGTTGTTTAGTGAGTATTTCTCATACTAAAATGTAGCCTCAATGTGTATATCTGGTTCACTACTTAATCCCCAGTACCTAGTAAGATAACTGTCCACTAAATAGTTCAAAACACTGAAAAAAAAATATTATCAAGAAAAATATAATAATTACTGGATCATATGGCAGTTTTATTTTTAATTTTTTGAGGAACCTTCATACTGTTTTCCATAGTGGCTACACCAAATTACATTCCCACCCACAATACATGAGGGTACTCTTTTCTACACATTCTTGCCAACACTTGTTATTTCTTGTCTTTTGATGATAGCAGTTGATAACACATGAGGTAATAACTCATTGGAGTTTTGATTTGCATTTCTCTGGTAATTAATGATGTTGACCCTCTTTTAATGGGCTTGTTGACCATCTTTATATCTTCTTTGGAAAAATTCCTATTCAGATCCTCTGTTCATTTTTAAATTTGATTTTTTTATATAGATTTGTATTAATTCTTTTTATAAATTGAACATTAACCCTTTATTGGATAAATCTTTTGAAAATATATTCTCCCATTCAGTAGGTTGCATTTTCATTTGGTTGATGGTTTCCTTTGCTGTGAAAAGCTTTTCAGTTTGATGCAGTCCCATTTGTTTATTTTTGCTTTTGTTTTTCTTGTCCAAGAAAACATATAAAAAAGTATTGCTGAGACTGATGTCAAAGAGAGTACTACCTACTTTTTTTCTAGGAGTCTTATGGTTTCAGGTCTTACATCTAAGTCTTTAATCCATTTTGAGTTTATTTTTCTATATGGTGTGAGAAAGTAGTTTAGTTTCTTTTATTTACTTGTAGCTGTCAAATTTTCCCAGCACCACTTATTGAAGGGACTATCTTTCCCCATTGTATATTCTTGCCTGCTTTGGCATAGATTAATTGACCATATGTGTGTGGGCTCATTTGTAGGCTGTCCATTGATCATGTGTCTTTTTTTGTGCCAGTACCATACTATTATGATTACTGTAGCTTTGTAGTATAGTCTGAAGTCAGGGTACATGATACCTTCAGCTTTGTTTTTCTTTCTCAAGATTGCTTTGGCTACTCCAGGTCTTGTTTCTCTCCATACAAATTTTAAGATTTGTTCTAGTTCTGTGAAAAGATTCTTTGGTGTTTTGATAGGGATTGCATTGAATCTGTAGATTTGCTTTGGGTAGTATGGACATTTTAAAAATATTAAATCTTTTGATCGATGAGCACAGTATATCTTTCTATTTATTTATGTTGTCTTAAATTTCTTTTATCAGTGTCTTACAGTCTTCAGAGTATAGGTTCTTTACTTCCTAGGTTAAATTTATTCCTAAGTATTTTTTTTGATGTGATTATAAATGGGATTGTTTTATTGCTTCCTTTTTCTGATAGCTTGTTATTAGTGTATAGAAACACAACAGATTTCTGTATAATAATTTTGTATCCTGCAACTTTACTGACTCGTTTATTCTAATAGTTTTTTGGTGGAGTCTTTAAGTCAGACAGAGAAAGACAAGTACTGTATGTTTTCACTGATTTGTGGAATCCAAAAAACAAAAACAAATGAACAAATATAACAAAACAGAAACAGACTCAAAGATACAGAGAACTAACTAGTGGTTGCCAGAGGGGAGGAAGTTGGGGGAATGGATGAAAGGAGAAGGAGATGAAGAAGTACAAACTATCAATTATGAAATAAATAAGTAACAGGGATGTAACAGAACAGGGAATGTACAGTCATTAATATTTTAATAACTTTGGTGCATAATCTATAAAAAAATTGAATCACTAAATTAGACATCTGAAACTAATATAATACTGTAAGTCAACCATACTTCAGTAAAAAAATTTTTTAAAAGAAAAACATGATAAAAGTTTAAAAAAATTCTCACTCTAAAATTTAAAACAAACTCCAGCATCATTATAATATTATCAGTCAACCAGGATGAACAGTTCAAAACTGAATTATAAATTTAACATATATCTTGGTTAAGAAATGAATGATTAATGTATTAATACAATAGTATAACCATCTTGAAACATAAGGTAAAATTCTCAGATTACATTTTATGCCAAAATAAATTATACATGAATGTATATGAAAGAAAATATTTACCTGATCTTGGTCTGAATAAATATAACCCTTAAAATTTGACAAGGGCAGAAATGACATGAGAAATGATTAGTGCATTAAACCAAATAAAAAATAAAACATTATAAGTAGATAAAAATTTGTTTAAAAAGATGTCTACAACACAGAAAAAAAGTATTCTAACACATGTGACAGAAAATAGATTATTATCTTTATATATGATACAATATCCTTATTAGTTAAAGAATCTCTATATATCACTAAGAAAATGACAAATGCCTCAGTTAAAGAAAAAAGTAATGGTTTCAAAGAGGCAAGTCACAAAATATTTTATGACTACTTTTGGCTGCTTAATAACCATGGAAATGAAAATAAAATGGAATATTATTTAATTAGGATTGCACTTGTTAGAAGAATGATACTATGTAGAATTAATTAACATATGGAAAAGTGGACATTCTCATAGGATGATGGCAGGACTATGAATTAAGTGACCTTTGCAGTTAATTCAATCTAATATTTGACAAGCTAAGTCTAAAGTTCACATGTAAGATTAAAGGACAAAGAACAGCTAACTAAGGTAACTTTAAAGAAGAATAAAGACAGGACATTTATTATGAAACTATAGTAACTAAAAGTTTGTTACTAGTTCTGGAAAAGACCATAGTTAGACCAATAGGAAGAAGGGAGCACAGTCTGGTGAGTGTAGGGGTGTGGTGTGTGTGACTCAGAGTGTGTAGAGCACCAGGGGGAAAAGATGGGGGCTCTTTTGCTGAGAACAGAGGGTTCATTCAGACCCCTCTTGTTGGAAGCCATTGGCTAGAAGTACTTGCCAGTACTGCCAAAGCACTGCTGTGAAACACCTTTAAATGATTGTCTTTTCGTCGTTAATATTCTTTTTGTTCCTTTATTGTTATTTGCATGGTTCGGCATGTCTTAATTTGGTATCCCAATCAAAATGCGATATGTGTCAGGAGCAGCATAAGGAGGGAAATGTATGACCTATTCAATGAGTGCTAGTGGGGAAAGCAACTATTCACAAGCAGCGGGGCTGGTGGCAATGGGGGGAGATGAGATTTCTGTTACACTCATACAGAAAAAGAAACCCCTAATAGACTAAAGATCTAAATGTGCAAAGTAAAATCACAAGGCCCTTAAAAAAATTAAGGAATGTATATTTAGAACCTTAAGATTTGTAAGGATTTCTTGCACAAGACAAAATATAAAAAATTGATAGATTTTATAACAAGAAAATTAATAAATTAATAAACTTTTACACACCAATGACACCATAAAACAAAGTGAAATGACAAACTAACAACAAACCAGAAGTTATTTCCAACCAAACACCTGGCAAAGTTTAGAATCTAGAATCTACAGGAAATGGTATGAATTACTAAGTAAGAGAAACAGTCTAATGGGTAAAATTATCAAAGGATATGAACAGATAAAGGTTAACGAACATATGGAAATATCCTCACTTGCAAAAAAAAGAGTTGCAAATTTTAAAATTCATGAGATGTTGTTCTCAGTATACTGTCATTTTCATTGTATTGTATGGTCACACATTGTAAAATATGACAACTCTAAGTGTTTTTGAGGATGTGGGACTCCTCATGTATTTCTGGTGGTAGTGAAAATTGGTATTACTTTGCATAGCAAAAGTGGGGACGTTTAGTAAAACTAAAGATGCACACATACAGACACACACCCACACACAAACATTCTACAACCCGTAATTTCCACTTCTAGCCAACCACTTTCCTTTTACTCTATGTGAAGGCACTTTTCTGCCTATACTTTGCTGAAGCAGCTGGTAGAGAGGGCTTCTTCAGAACAGAGCTAAAAGTATTTTTCATCAGTAAGAGAGACAGTCCTGTGGGCATTAGGTCAATTAGAGGGCTACCATATGACAGGGAATTTTGCTGTTGTGAAAAACTGTACATCTTTCCTTGTCTTTATCTCTACCAGAAATCCGAAATCAATGAGGGCATTGCATTCCGGCCCTAAATCTGTCTCCATATTAGCAGCCTACTGTAGTAATGGTCCCACTTTACTTAGCGGGGTATTGATATTCAGGCAGGATGACACAGGATGTCCGTTTCAGTTACTAAAATATTTAAATACTTTCACATTGATTACTCTACCTCTTACCTTCACTCACACCATCAATAAAATGGTGATGCAGGCCAGCAAGCTACACTGCTGGACACCCTATGCCAAACAACTAGCAAGACAGGAACACCACCCCACCCATTAGCAGAGAGGCTACCTAAAATCATAATAAAGTCACAGAAACCCCAAAACACACCACTGGAGGCAGTCCTGCACACCAGAAAGACAAGATCCAGTCTCAACCACCACAGCAAAGACACCAGTCCACTCCACCAGAAGCCCACAAAACCTACTGAACCAACCTTAGCCACTGGGGGCAGACACCAAAAACAACGGGAACTATGAACCTGCAGCATGCAAAAAGGAGACCCCCAAACACAGTAAGTTAAGCAAAATGAGAAGACAGAGAAACACAAGGCAGATGAAAGAGTAAGGTAAAAACCCACCAGACCAAACAAATGAAGAGGAAAAAGGCAGTCTACCTGAAAAAGAATTCAGGGTAGTGATAGTAAAGATGATCCAAAATCTTGAAAATAGAATGGAGAAAACGTTTAACAAGGACCTAGAAGAACTAACGAGCAAACAAACAATGAACAACACAATAAATGTAATTAAAAATTCTCTACAAGGAATCAATAGCAGAATAACTGAGGCAGAAGAATGGATAAGTGACCTGAAGATAAAGTAGTGGAAATAAGTACCACAGAGCAAAATAAAGAAAAAAAGAATGAAAAGAATTGAAGACAGTCTCAGAGTCCTCTGGGACAACATAAAATACACCGACATTCGAATTATAGGAGTCCCAGAAGACGAAGAGGAAAAGAAAGGGACTGAGAAAATATTTGAAGATATTATAGTCGAAAACTTCCCTAATATGGGAAAGGAAACAGTCAACGAAGTCCAGGAAGCACAGAGAGTCCCATACAGGATAAATCCAAGGAGAAACACGCCAAGACACATATTAATCAAACTATCAAAAATTAAATACCAAGAAAAAAAATATTAAAAGTAGCAAGGGAAAAACAACAGATAACACAAGGGAATCCCCATAAAGTTAACAGCTGATCTTTCAGTAGAAACTCTGCAAGCCAGAAGGGAGTGGCAGGACATATTTAAAGTGATGAGAGGGGAAAACCTACAAGCAAGATTACTCTACACAGCAAGGATATCATTCAGATTTGATGGAGAAATTAAAACCTTTACAGAAAAGCAAAAGCTAAGAGAATTCAGCACCACCAAACCAGCTTTACAACAAATGCTAAAGGAACTTCGCTAGGCAGGAAACACAAGAGAAGGAAAAGACCTACAATAACAAACCCAAAACAATTAAGAAAATGGTAATAGGAACATACATATCGATAATTCCCTTAAACGTAAATGGAATAAATGCTCCAACCAAAATACATAGACTGGTTGAAGGGATACAAAAACAATACCCATATATATGCTGTCTACAAGAGACCCACTTCAGACCTAGGGACACATACAGACTGAAAGTGAGGGGATGGAAAAAGATATTCCATGCAAATGGAAATCAAGAGAAAGTTGCAGTAGCAATTCTCATATCAGACAAAATAGACTTTAAAATAAAGACTATTAGAAGAGACAGAGAAGGACACTATATAATGATCAAGGGATCAATCCAAGAAGAAGTTATAGCAATTATAAATATTTATGCACCCAACATAGGAGCACCTCAATAGATAAGGCAAATGCTAACAACCATAAAAGGGGAAATCGACAGTAACACAATCTTAGTAGGGGACTTTAACACCCCTCTTTCACCAATGGACAGATCATCCAAAATGAAAATAAATAAGGAAACACAAACTTTAAATGATGCATTAAACAAGATGGACGTAATTGATATTTATAGGACATTCCATCCAAAAACAACAGAATATGCTTTATCTCAAGTGCTCATGGAACATTCTCCAGGATAGATCATATCTTGGGTCACAAATCAAGCTTTGGTAAATTTAAGAAAATTAAAGTCATATCAAGTATCTTTTCCGACCACAACACTATGAGACTAGATATCAATTACAGGGAAAAAAATCTGTAAAAAACACAGACACATGGAGGCTAAACACTACACTACTAAATAACCAAGACATAACTAAAGAAATCAAAGAGGAAATAAAAAACTACCTGGAAACAAATGACAATGAAAACACGATGACCCTGGGCTTCCCTTTTGGTGCAGTGGTTGAGAGTCCACCTGCTGATGCAGGGGATGCGGGTTCGTGCCCCGATCTGGGAAGATCCCCCATACTGTGGAGCAGCTAGACCCATGAGCCATGGCCACTGAGCCTGTGTGTCCAGAGCCTGTGCTCCGCAACGGGAGACACCACAACAGTTAGAGGCTCACGTACCGCAAAAAAACCCACAAAATAACAAAAAACCCCACGATGACAAAAAACCTATGGGATGCAGCTAAAGCAGTTCTAAGAGGGAAGTTTATAGCAATACAATCCTACGTCAAGAAACAAGAAACATCTCAAATTAACAACCTAACCTTACACCTAGAACAATTAGAGAAAGAAGAACAAAGAAACTCCAAAGTTAGCAGAAGGAAAGAAATCATAAAGATCAGATCAGAAATAAATGAAAAATAAATTAAGGAAACAATACAAAGATCAATAAAACTAAAAGCTGGTTGTTTGAGAAGATAAACAAAATTGATAAACAATTAACCAGACTCATTGAGAAAAAAAGGTGGAAGACTCAAATCAGTAGAATTAGAAATGAAAAAGGAGAAGTAACAACTGACACTGCAGAAATACAAAGGATCGTGAGAGTTTACTACAAGCAGCTCTATGCCAATAAAATGGACAACCTGGAAGAAATGGACAAATTCTTAGAAAAGCACAACCCTCTGAGACTGAGCCAGGAAGAAACAGAAAATATAAACAGACCAATCACAAGCACTTAAATTGAGATTGTGATTAAAAATCTTCCAACAAACAAAAGCCCAGGACCAGATGGCTTCACAGGAGAATTTTATCAGATATTTAAAGAAGAACTAACACTTATCTTTCTCAAACTCTTCCAAAATATAGCAGAGGGAGGAACACTCCCAAACTCATTCTACAAGGCCATCATCACCCTGATACCAAAACCAGACAAAGATGTCACAAAGAAAGAAAACTACAGACCAATATCCCTGATGAACATAGATGCAAAAATCCTTGACAAAATACTAGCAAACAGACTCCAACAGCACTGTAAAGGATCGTACACAATGATCAAGTGGGGTTTATCCCAGGAATGCAAGGATTCTTCAATATATGCAAATCAATCAATGTGATAAACCATATTAACAAATTGAAGGAGAACAAACATATGATCATCTCAATAGATGCAGAAAAAGCTTTCGACAAAATTCAACACTCATTCATGATAAAAACACTCCAGAAAGTAGGCATAGAGGGAACTTTCCTCAACATAATAAAGGCCATATATGACAAACCCACACCCAGCATTGTTCTCAGTTGTGAAAAACTGAAACCATTTCCTCTAAGATCAGGAACAAAACAAGGTTGTCCACTCTCACCACTGTTATTCAACATAGTTTTGGAGGTTTTAGCCACAGCAATCAGAGAAGAAAAAGAAATAAAAAGAATTCAAATCGGAAAAGAAGAAGTAAAGCTGTCACTGTTTGAAGATGACATCGTACTGTACATAGAGAATCTAAAACATGCCACCAGAAAACTACTAGAGCTAATCAATGAATTTGGTAAAGTACCAGGATAAAAAATTAATGCACAGAAATCTCTTGCATTCTTATACACTAATGGTGAAAAATCTGAAAGAGAAATTAAGGAAACACTCCAAGTTACCATTGCAACAAAAAGAATAAAATATCTAGCAATAAACCTCCCTAAGGAGACAAAAGAATGAGACAAAAGACATGTTTGCAGAAAACTGAGACACTGATGAAAGAAATTAAAGTTGATACAAACAGTGGCTTCCCTGGTGGCACGGTGGTTGAGAGTCCACCTGCTGGTGCAGGGGACATGGGTTCGTGCCCTGGTCTAGGAAGATCCCACATGCCGCGGAGCGGCTGGGCCCGTGAGCCATGGCCGCTGAGCCTGCGTGTCAGGAGCCTGTGCTCCGCAATGGGAGAGGCCACAACAGTGAAAGGCCTGCATACCGAAAGAAAAAAAAAAAGATTATACAAACAGATGGAGAGATATACCATGTTCTTGGATTGGAAGAATCAACATTGTGAAAATGACTATACTACCCAAAGCAATCTACAGATTCAGTGCAATCCCTATCAAACTCCCAATGGCATTTTTCACAGAACTAGAGCAAAAAATTGCATAATTTGTATGGAAACACAAAAGACCCTGAATAGCCAAAGCAATCTTGAGATAGAAAAACGGAGCTGGAGAAATTAGGCTCCAGGACTTCCAACTACACTACAAGACTACAATAATCAAGACAGTATGGTACTGGCACAAAAACAGAAATATAGATCAATGTAACAGGATAGACTGCCCAGAGATCAACCTGTGCATATATGGTGACCTTATCTTTGATAAAGGAGGCAAGAATATACAATGGGGAAAAGATAGCCTCTTCAATAAATGGTGCTGAGAAAACTGGACAGCTACATGTAAAAGAATGAAATTAAAATACTCTCTAACACCATACACAAAAATAAACTCCAAATGGATTAAAGACCTAAATGTAAGGCCAGACACTATAAACCTCTTAGAGGAAAACATAGTCAGAACACTCTATGACATAAATCACAGCAAGATCCTTTTTGACCCACCTCTTAGAGTAATGGAGATAATAACAAAAATAAACAAATGGGACCTAGTGAAACTTAAAAGCTTTTGCACAGCAACGGAAAAGATAAACAAGACGAAAAGACAACCCTCAGAATGGGAGAAGCAACTGACAAAGGATTAATCTCCAAAATTTACAAGTAGCTCATGCTGCTCAATATCAAAAAAACAAACAACCGAATCCAAACATGGGCAGAAGACCTTAATAGACATTTCTCCAAAGGAGATATACAGATTGCCAACAAACACATGAAAGAATGTTCAACAACACTAATCATTAGAGAAATGCAACTCAAAACTACAATGAGATATCACCTCACACCAGTCAGAAAGGCCATCATCCAAAAATCTAGAAACAATAAATACTGGAGAGGGTGTGAGAAAAGGGAACCCTCTTGCACTGTTGGTGGGAATGTATATTGGTACAGCCACTATGGAAAACAATATGGAGTTTACTTAAAAAACTAAAAATAGAACGACCATATGACCCGGCAATCCCACTACTGGGCATATACCCTGAAAAAACCATAATTCAAAAATAGTCATGTGCCACAATGTTCATTGCAGCTCTATTTATAATAGCCAGGACATGGAATCAACCTAAGTGTCCACTGACATATGAATGGATAAAGAAGATGTGGCACATATATACAATGGAATATTACTGAGCCATAAAAAGTAATGAAATTGAGTTATTTGTGGTGAGGTGGATGGACCTAGAGTCTGTCATACAGAGTGAAGTAAGTCAGAAAGAGAAAAACAAATACTGTCCACTAACCTATATATATGGAATCAAAAAAAAAATGATCTGATGAACCTAGGGGCTGGACAGGAATTAAGACACCGACATAGAGAATGGACTTGAATATACGGGCATGGGGAAGGGTAAGCTGGGACGAAGTGAGAGAGTGGCATTGATATATATATATACTACCAAATATAAAATAGATAGCTAGTGGGAAGCAGCTGCATAGCACAGGGAGATCAGTTCTGTGCTTTGCGGACACCTAGAGGGGTGGGATAAGGAGGGTGGGAGGGAGATGCAAGAGGGAGGGGATTGGGGGATATACTTATGCATATAGCTGATTCACTTTGTTATACAGCAGATACTAAAACAACAGTGTAAACCAGTTATACTCCATTAAAGATGTTAAAAAAAAGAATATCATTCTACTTTTACACATGTTAAAATCAAATGCTTAAGATTTCATCCAATGATTACAATATTTTCAAACTGTCAAGGCAAGAGGCTTTTGTTTCTCATGCTTTTTAAAAGCAGCAGTCATACATTCCATATGATGCAGAAGTATAAATAATAAAGGTAGAAATCATTGACTATGACCCACTGTCAGAGAAAGAATTCAAGCAAAAAAAGAGCAACATATACAGGCCAGGATCTGAAATGGGAGGCCATAAACAGACCTCAGTGTTTTCCAAACACCATCAGCTCTATTATAATGCTTGTTTTGAAAACACAACATGATTATACATGAGGGAGGATTGTGAGCATGCGGCAAGTTTTGTCTTTGCTTATCTGCAGTTTCATCAGCAATAAACAGCTAGGTAAATGTTAAAAACTGCCCCCAACTGAACCAAAAGCCTTAGGAATATGCAAAATGCTCATATGAACACACCAGAAACATCCACCAGGTACCTCCGCTCACAGGTGTGTGATGAGCCAGCCCATCCAACTTCTGGTGGCACAACTTTTTGTCTGGTTTCAAATGACCCTCTTTCAACCACCTCACAGTAATGCACAAGTCATAACGCACTTCCCTGAGCAAACTTCAGATCTTTGTCAAGGGAAGGTACCATATTCATTGGAGTATTTATATATTACTTGACTATTTAAAACGTATAAAACTATGCTACTGTTCTTCTTAGGTTCCTTTTTTTGTTTTTCTGTTTTTATTGTTATTTTTTAATTGGAGTATAGTTGCTGTACAGCATTATGTAAGTTACAGGTGTACAATATAGTAATTCACAATTTTTAAAGGTTATACTCCATTTATAGTTATAAAACATTTGCTGTATTCCCCATGTTGTACAATAATATACCCTCGTAGCTTATTTTACACCTAATAGTTTGTACCTCTTGATCCCCTACCATTATATTGCCCCAGCCCTTCCCTCCTCCCAGTAGTAACCACTAGTCTGTTTTCTATATCTGTGAGTCTGTTTCTTTTCTTATATTCATAGTTTGTTGTATTTTTTGGATTCCACATGTAAGTGATATCATACAGTAAAAAAGAAAAAAACAATTTTTGAAATAGTTTTATAATCCTTTAATATAGATTTGATTTTTTACCCTCAATAACAATTCTAGTTTCAAAATGTATTTCAGCAATCTCTCTTAAGACACAAACCTAGTATTTTCAGAACAGGTGTCTTATTAGGAAGTGTTTTTGGACTGATGAGGTTTTTGAGCTTTTGTAAGTTCTTGAGCTCTGTTTTCTTTCAAGATAAAGTCACCTCTGTTCATTACATGCCATGTTCCTTTTATTTACTTTCTCTTTTTGCTGCAGTAACTTTGCCTAAACGTTGCCTTTTCCTTTTTCTTCACCTTGTTCTTTCATAACTTGGTAACGTGACAATTCTATTTAGACCCTTTATTTGCACTAAAACTGCAGAGTAAGTTCTACTTGATTCGTTCCTTATCCGAAATCTGTCTTTCCTCTGAAATCCATGTTGATAACTGAATTTCTGCAGCGCATGGACTAGGGGTGGAAGAGCCTGCAGAACCCCAGGAGTGTTCGGCAGGACTCTATGGTCTCTGCATCTGTTTGTGTTGGAGCTTTGTTAAATGTCCTGGACCTGTACTCATCTCACTGTGTCTGGGAGGCACCCATATCCAGTGCAGGAATGGCCCCTGACTTTAAATAATTCCCCTAACTCAACTTGAAGAAGCTGACCCATTCACCATGACCAATTCAGTTGTTCTCTCATCTTTACAAACATTTCCACTTCCCAACAATAGAGGAGAGAAATATATGAATAATATGTGTTTTGGCACTTGCATTGGAAGTCTGGGGGTGAACATGGAGGGGATAGCAAGGGAGGATCTCCGTAAGCAATGTCTATCTCCCATTTGCTCTCCCATCTTGCTTATTTCGTCTTTCATCTTCTATTTGATTAAATTGCAGTTAATTAGCTCTGAGTATTTCATGGGACTGCTTAGCTTTCCCTTTACAGTTTTATGTTCATTAGGGAATCACCAAAGTGGTGAAGTACAGTGGTTTTCCTTGTCCTTTACAGGGACTCAGGAGAGGGCAAGTGGAAATGTCCACCTACTCTACCAGAATCCCTAATCTCATGCTATGCCTTCTATTACTCTCCTGAATGAAAGTATTAGTGATGTTTTGGGGGCACTGTCTTCTTATCTAATCCCCATCACTCTTCCCAACACAAACTGAGCAGAATTCAGGCTGCTTGGACTTTCCCAAACCAAGGCATAGCAATATTTTGAAACTTCTATTAAGTTCTTTTCCTGCCCTCTAATCATTTTCCTTGATTGTGCTGGTATAATTTTGCCATGTTTTGTTTTCTTTAAGTATTTGTTTCTCCCCCTTTTGCGGGGCATAGAGATTTTATTATCTTGACATCAGTTTACTATCTTAAAGTCTGGAAAAGATAACTTTTTAAATGACTAAAATATGAAAATATTCACAGAGACCCTGTTATAATTAGTACTGATGGACAAAATATACCAAAAGAGTGAAAGCAATATTAATGCTCTCTTAATGTTTTCTTCCCATTCATTTTAGTCCTCATATCTCTGATTTATTTTTCTCACCCAGAATTGGAATAGTGAGAGAGAATGTTGCCTTGTCTCAAGAAATGTCCCTCAATATGTCATATTGCTCTGAATATGTGAAGGGAAGAAAAAGCAGGCAGGCCATGTAACTGAGAAGTCCTCTCAAGGGGGAGTCTGTTTTCTCTTTCATTGTGCCCTTTGAGTAGTCACAGCGTTCACTATGAAGTTTCTTAGAATGTGCTCAAATCTTAGTGTCCTTGTTATTCATGAAGAGGGCACTTGCTCTTGCCTCCATTCTTCACTGCAATACCCACATATTCGGCCATCACAGACTACAGTATTCCCCCAGGTGTGAAACTGGGAAAACAGTGTTTAGAGGTTCCTTTTGTGACTTGACTTCCCTCACTGGGATCACTTGTGTGCCCATATTAAGATCTCCCTCTGGAAAAGATAATGGGCACAGTCAAGAAAGTTGATAGGTTTCACTGAAGGCAGCACCTACAGTTATTAAACAGTAGAACTGGAAAGCAGATGGCCATGTGCACAGAAAAAGCCTAGTTCAGGAAATCAACCAAGTCTCCTGGGCTGGCATTGCTGCCAAGACTCTCCAGTATTCTTCATAGCTATAAGGTTCCATCTATTTCATAGGAGCCTCACACAACAGCCAGAAATGAATGCAGTCTTTTTATTCAGCAGTGAAAGTTCTCCTGACTTTATGTAAGTCAAAATGCCAAGCAGATAATTGAATTACCGCAATAATATCACATTGTCGGGAGGGAAAGGTGCAGTTTCACAGAGGAAATGGTACCTTTTCAAATACTTAAGGCTACACACACATACACACACACACACACACACACACACACACACACATCAGTATACATATATATATGTAAAACAATATATGTATATGTGTATAGTGTATGTGTGTGTGCATGGAAAATTCCCTCCATTCTACTAAAGAAGTTGATTAATAATTGTGAAGCTGACAATCAATTCGTATTCTAAGTCATCATTATTAAAATGTATCCCATATTTGGTGAATGTAGTAGAAGATATTGAGATCTAGAAATTATTGGGACAAAGAAAAATATATTAAATATTTTATTTAAATATAAAAATAAATATATTAAAATAATTTACATAAAAGAACTAGGTCAGAGTCTTTGTTTAATAAATGGCAGTTATTGTTATAATAATGATTCTAAAGGCTTGTCTTTTGTAACTATTTTCTTTATATAATACTAATTTCCCAAAATACTTAGAGGCAGTATTCAGTAAAAATATTTTTTTAAAACCATATAAACTTTTAATAAAAGCTGAAAAATAGAGAGAGGAAGTTACATTATAAGCCATTTGGGGGTAAATGGGCTACAGAATCAACCAGAAAATAACTGAACTAAGGAAATCTATAACTATTGAGCATAAAACTTACCTCTGAGCTTCCTGGAAGTCAAGGAAAGAAGAAAATCATGAGTTATAGCTTTGATAGATAAATAACAATGACTCATACCATTTTCTCAGAATAGACCAATGTTCCCTGTCTATGCAATCCATCACAAATTTCTCTTGTGAGTATTTATTTAAGTAGTATGACCCACTTCTGTTTTTTGGAGGGGGCTTTTCCAGTTTAAAGCCTGTAACTGTTTATATAAAACTTCCATTCTCAAAGTATCCTTGTTGGGAAAATAAATTATGTGGTCATCCTTTTCAGCAGCAGAGAAAGATACTGAAACCCAGTGACTCATGCAGGTTTTTGAGGCCTGAAACATACTATCTTGGAGCCCCCAATTTAAGAAACAGAATATGCAATTACAAGTACAAAATTAGGAAGAAAAGATAACATTTCTTTAGAGTGAAAAATAAATCACAAAAAATTCAAATTTTTAAAGTTGACAACAAGCCATTAACAACTTGCTGTAATAATACATTTTTCCTACATTTGTTGGCTGTATACTCTAAAACAGTCGTCTAGAACAACATTTTTTTATTATTGAGTTTTTAATTTTTTTATTATTTTATTTTTTATATTTATTTTATTATTTTTTTATTATTGAGTTTATTTTTTATAATTGACACATTATATGAGTTTCAGGTGTACATGACAGCAGTTTTATATCATCTGTGAGAAAATAACATGGTTGATTGAACATTTTCATTATTATTGGTAGTTCTAAAAAGTTTATTTGAGCTTTACAACTTGTTTGTAATGTCGTAAATTTTTTGAATTGTTGTCAAATTTGGAAAATCCCTATCACGTTTCTTTCCATATATGAGCTGTAAGACTTCAGGAAATTTATATTTCAGGTTTTCTTGGGCAGACTAATCGTAAATATTTCTTAAACTGACAACATACATTGGCAGGTATGTCATTGACGCTTTGGTTACAGTGGCAGGTGAGTTTTATTATCTTTGTTAGTGTCAGGTACTGATGTTAAATCATCAGGAAATTTAAATATTTTCCCAGTTTGTATGATACATTCATCTTAATTGGATTATTGAATGATCCAAGAATCTATTCATTATTTCTCTGAGAGGTTTATCTTGTCCACTTCAAGATCTATTGCTTTGGGTATGATCTACCTGCTATTTTGTCTGGAATTTCCAAACTTTAGTAAAAGAAGAGGTGTCAGATTCACAAAGATAGTATCTGAAACACTGGGATGCATAAAACATGCAACTTCACGCACAGCTTCAGTAACCAGTTATAGTATTACTACAGGTTTGTGTCCTACAAAGACAGAAATTCTGACAAATCTATTTCCCTCAGTTCTCATGAAAAAGAAAAACACAAAGTATGGTGGTTGTTTAAATTGTTTATGGTGTTTTGTTGAGTCTATTCTTGGCAGATAGAAACTTCTGTGTTAACTTGGCACCGATGAGGACAGAATTCTCTGGTAACCATTTTACCTGTCTCATGGTTGGAAGTGTTTCTGAAAAGCTAGCTATGGCTCTGTACGTTTCAAACCTTGTTTCTTTTACACTACTCTTGTTCTTTGAATGCTGGTTCTGTTATGACCTCAGTCCCTGCAGCTTTGTATCACGATACCAGGAAAGTTGGCAAAGTATGTGCCAGGATGGCTAAGAATGGCACACTAAAGTCACTGCCATTATATAATGTAACCCACTAAAACCCTTCACTTTGGTGACCAATAATACTGTTGTAAATGTATTTGGTTTTTTGAAGCTCACAGGGTATTAATATGTTGGAACACTATGTAAACTTGAAGTCATAAACAGCATTTATTACCTCTGTAAAAAAAATCTGGTCAACACAAATTCCTCCTAGATACAAATGTTTTGGGGGCCACACTAATACCACCAGATAAGAGATGAAGTATGTCAGAGGAAAATGTAGAATGGGCCCAGGCAGTGGTTTTAACAGGTTATTGATAAAATATTTTACTTTTGTAAATTTTACCAAAAATTTCAACTTTATGAACCCAGTGTTAGGGCCCCTCTCAGGGCCTTGGAAGGTGCCTGAGGAAGTGAGAGGCCCTGAAGTTTGAACTTCGTCATCTTCATGATAAATCTGCTTCTGCTGACATGATACACAGGGACTTCCCTTAGCAAAGACCTAAGACCTGAAGACCTCAGCAAAGACCTAAGGCCAAGACCTTAGGTCTTAATTAAGTAAGAGTTCAGTAAAACCAACTCTACAAAGTCTTGGAATACAGCTTTCTGGTAATTATTCAGGTGTAAAACTTAGAGAATCTAGAGGAATAAGTGTTTAGCAAATAACTCTTCAATATCAATTCTCTAAGAAGGACATTTCTTCACGAGGCAATTCAAAATTGAGATAACTAGGGAAGAAATTCTGTGTAGCTGATCTGAAAAGCTATGTGTATGGACTTATAAAACAGATTTTAATTTTGTTAACATTGAAGTCTGGAAGGGTGGCCCTCATATTTTCCAAGCTACTCTCCGGAATATTGACTTTACTAGGTAGGGGTTAACACGTTAATTTATTTATACAAATGAATCCAAATGATTTTCAAATTTCTTAACTGAAGTCCCTAATCATACCCATTGTAACAATTTTGTCTCACAGTTACTGAAGGAGAAACTAAAGCAAATGGCTTCTTTGATGAATTTCTTTAACTCAAAACTCAGAAAACAAAATAAAAGAGTTGAGAGGAAGCAAGGCATGGCTTCGATAATCTCTTTTTTCCTGTGTGGGATAGAGTCCTCCATGGACGAGAGAACAAGTAAGACCAAGAGGTTCTCTGGGGCCTGTGGACAGAGAAAGGGACAAGTGGGACTGCTTCTTGAGGAAGCCAGGGGGAAGCTATCCTTTTGTTTCTTTGTTTGGGGGAAGGTGTGGAGGGGTTGCTCAAGGTTTTCATCTTCTCAGCCTAATTCAGTTTTATCCATGAATTCTTATGAAGTCATCAGGTCCGCAATTCAGAGTTTGGACTAGAAGTCTTGGGCTTTATTTTCTTCTATCTTTCTGAATATCCTCTTGGTTCATCTTCTCCTTATTCTCTGTATTCTGCTCTGTAATATTATCCTGCACTAAATTATACTTTACTTTTCTAGCATCCTTCATTATTAATATCTTAGGCAGTTAACAAAGATGTGTATTTGTGTGATATGTTTTGCAGATAAACATACACCTATATCTGACTACTATAAGAATTTTCACTTGTAATTTCCACGCACACCCTTGTCCCAGCTCTCAAGAAGGAGAGTCATTACAAAATATTGTAGATCGTTAAAATGTTGTAGTTGAGGATTTCCTCCCAAACCATCTCTACTATACTTTTTTTCTGGTCATTTTAAACCAGATTCCAAATACACATTCACTTGTATGTCAAAAATGTAGCAAAAATGTTTTTAGCATTAGTGTCGTGTTTAGATAACATATTAAAAGTGTATCTTTTCCTCTAAATCTAATTGAATTTTAAGATAGATTGCATAATGAATTTTCAGGTATACTTTGAGTCTATACTCAATTATTTAAATTTGGAAAAGTCATAATAAATTCCTCACCTACCCCCAAATCCCAGTTTCTACAAATATTGCTAAAATTCTCTTGAACATCTAAATAATACAATATAAAGGGTTTATAATATCAATTGAGTAATTACTCAGTATTTCGCTAGCTTGTGAGTGGTGTGTGTTCTAAGTGCAATGATAACATATAGACTCAGATACAAATTATGTTTTACTTCTACATTATAATAACCATGTATTGCCGTATAAATAAAATTGAAAACAACGTGATATGTAGGGAATGCAAATAACACTTAACAAATTAAAATATAAAAAGAAAGTCATTATACAACTAGTTTATCAACTAAAATATGATTTACTATACTGTTTTTGTATTTAAGCTGTACAAATTTGCATTCATAGCAAACATTTGAACGATGAGAGTTTAGAATGCAAGAGATAGGTCTTTACACATTTATAAGCAAAAGGAGAAGAATGATTTCAGTTCCAGAATTTTTTCAACATAATAACTCTGCAAGCATTTCTAAATGTATTATGAAAGACTGAGTACAACCTGTTTAGTAACTTTAGTCCAGAAATAAAATTATATTTCACATTCTTTACTTTTAATAAGTTATCAAAGGTAAAGCCACTAACAATAATTTTCTTTTCCCACTAAAAAGTAATCATTGGGTCTTTTCAATCCATTCTTATTCCTGCTATCTAGAAAACATTCCTGAAAGCTGTAGCAATTATATTTTTTAAATATTTAAAAATAACTTTTAAAGAAGTGTTATGAGTGATTATTTTAAAAAGGAAATATGGGGAATAATCATCAGTACTATAAATTCATATATGTATACATATTATGTGTGTATATATATATAGATATATACAAAAAACTAAATAAATGGGTCATACTATTTATATCTTTTTATAATTCCAAGTTTTGCTAAAATATAAGTGGATTTTTAAAGGTGAAATTTTTTCTTTTCTTTTTAAATTTTTATTGGAATATAGTCGACTTACAATGTGTTAGTTTCAGGTGTACAGCAAAGTTAATCAGTTATACATATACATATATCCACTCTTTTTTAGATTCTCTTCCCATGCTGTACTGTATACAGTACAGTACTGTACTGAGAGTACTGAGTAGAGTTCCCTGTGCTATACAGTAGGTCCTTATTAGTTATCTATTTTATATATAGTAGTGTGTATATGTCAATCCCCATCTCCTAATTTATCCCCCCCCTTTCGCCCTGGTAGCCATAACTTTGTTTTCTATATCTGTAACTCTATTACATAAGTTCATTTGTAACTTTTTTAGATTCCACATGTAAGCAATATCATATTATATTTGTCTTTCTCTGCCTGACTTATTTCATTCAGTATGACAATCTCTAGGTCCATCCACGTTGCTGCAAATAAAGGAGATTTAGAATGGAAATTATCCTGTTCAACTCTTTTTTTTTTTTTACATCTTTATTGGAGTATAATTGCTTTACAATGGTGTGTGGTTTCTGCTTTATAACAAAGTGAATCAGTTATACATATACATATGTTCCCATATCTCTTCCCTCTTGTGTCTCCCTCCCTCCCACCCTCCCCATCCCACCCCTCTAGGTGGTCACAAAGCACCGACCTGATCTCCCTGTGCTATGCGGCTGCTTCCCACTAGCTATCTATTTTACGTTTGCTAGTGTATATATGTCCATGCCACTCTCTCACTTTGTCACAGCTTACCCTTCCCCCTCCCCATATCCTCAAGTCCATTCACTAGTAGGTCTGTGTCTTTATTCCCATCTTACCCCTAGGTTCTTCATAACATTTTTTTTTCTTAGATTCCATATATATGTGTTAGCATATGGTATTTGTCTTTCTCTTTCTGACTTACTTCACTCTGAATGACAGACTCTAGGTCCATCCACCTCACTACAACTAACTCAATTTCGTTTCTTTTTATGGCTGAGTAATATTCCATTGTATATATGTGCCACATCTTCTTTATCCATTCATCCAATGATGGACACTTAGGTTGCTTCCATGTCCTGGCTATTGTAAATAGAGCTGCAGTGAACATTTTGGTACATGACTCTTTTTGAATTATGGTTTTCTCAGGGTATATGCCCAGTAGTGGGATTGCTGGGTTATATGGTAGTTCTAATTTTAGTTTTTTAAGGAACCTCCATACTGTTCTCCATAGTGGCTGTACCAATTCACATTCCCACCAGCAGTGCAAGAGTGTTCCCTTTTCTCCACACCCTCTCCAGCATTTATTGTTTCTAGATTTTTTGATGATGACCATTCTGACCGGTGTGAGATGATATCTCATTGTAGTTTTGATTTGCATTTCTCTAATGATTAATGATATTGAGCATTCTTTCATGTGTGTGTTGGCAATCTGTATATCTTCTTTGGAGAAATGTCTTTTTACATCTTCTGCCCATTTTTGGATTGGGTTGTTTGTTTTATAGGCCAATGACATTCTTGAAAATAGGCAAATCACCATTTGCATTTTACTTAGTTTCTGGTTTTATATTTTTGTTTTTTGATTCTTGTTTTTGGATTTATTTTGCATTTTAAATTAAACTTCTACATTTACTGTGTCATATAAGGGAATTTGACTTTTATTTTTAATTAGAAAATGTTTTCTAGACCCTGGAAATTGATTTATTTTTTGTTTTAGAACAAAAGCTGAGATGAAAGGTTATGTCTTCTCTCTTCGTCTCTTTTCAACACTAGAAATAAAACACAGTGCTTCCTTTTTTCCCATCACAAGTCACCAGAACAGTCATCCATGAATATCCTAGGGTGTTTTTTTTGTGTGTGTGTGGTACGCGGGCCTCTCACTGTTGTGGCCTCTCCTGTTGTGGAGCACAGGCTCCGGATGCGCAGGCTCAGCGGCCATGGCCTATGGGCCCAGCCGCTCCGCGGCATGTGGGATCTTCCTGGACTGGGGCATTGAACCCGTGTCCCCTGCATCGGCAGGTGGACTCCCAACTACTGAGCCACCAGGGAAGCCCCTTAGGGTTTTTTTAAGCCTAATTTTAGAAGAATTGATTACAATGATTAAATGTGGAAATTGTCCTTTTCTTCATGAAATAATATAAATCAGGTTTGCTCCATTTGCATTGTTGTCTATACTCAATGATCTATTGTTCCTTATCTTTTATCTTAGATTAGTTAAATTTGTATGTTTAGTTATTACCTTTTTCAGCCACTAAGTAGACTGTTTCAACATTTTTATTTCTAAAGTTTGTCATTACACTACATTCTTAGGTGAAAGAGGAAAAATAAATCTAACTTAAAGCAAATAATGCCATCGGTTTTTTGTTCTTATATTTTTCCAAGTCAATTTGTATGTACAATTACTTTCCTTTTTGATTATATTAATATCTACGTTTTCCAGTTTGCTTAGTTTCTTATGATGCCTACAAATAGCAGTATCATAATTTTTAAAGACTTGTTTGTGAATATGTTTAAAAAACTCTTATTAAGGTTGTAGGTTATGTGACCATTTCCTTTAATGTCTCTTCTCAAAGGCTACCATGTATTGGGACCCAATGATGTGAAGGCAGTGAATGTTTTGAAAGACATGGATCAAGCATACTTTTTTAAAACATGAAACTTACACACATTTAATTAAAGTGATGATCTCATTTCACCTGACATTTTTATATCATGTAAGCATGGTCCTATACTAATGGGACTAATAAAGAAATGTACAATGAAAACTGGAGTGCAAATAAAAAGGGCAGTTTGACAATTGGGACTCTGACACAAATTACTAGAATGAGCTGTGCCCAGGCCCAGAAATGTTGCATATCAAAAAAACAAAAAAATCTCATGAAAAGTTTTTAACTGAGCTACCATTATTGGGGAATAGAAATAATATTTTTCATCTGGCCAAATGTGCAGTTAATAATTCTGGTCTCTGTTTATTTGAAATCCGTTTTTTCTTTGCATTATTTTCTTTTTTTATGTTCTATGATCTCTCTTCCACCCTTGTACTTTTTCCATCTACATCTAATTCTAATCACATAATTTTAGATATGATCAATCATTGTACAATGTGGTTTTAATTAAATATTCTACATAATACAAAGATGAATCAATAAAGCACAAATTTAATTTGCCACAAATGTCTGTAGGATGGTTTAATATAGTATAATGTAGTGGAGTATGCACACAATAGCTAATTTATAATACTTTTAATGGTAAAAAATTAAAAAATAATGAGAAAATTAAAGTACATAATTAAAAGTAATTATCTTTCTCACCTCTAAGATCCCCAGATTGTTTAGTCTCCTCAGAGGCACCATTTTTAAATTTATGTTATTTTCCAAATATTTCCTACACATATATTCATATAAATTTCATTTTCATTATCATATTTGTTTTGAGCATTATCAAACCTGTTCTCTAAGTAACTGACTTCTTTTTCAGTGGCATCTACTCTCTTTTATGCTGCTATTTTTTAATTTTCTAAATAATTTTACTTTTCCTTTCATTTCTGAGCTGTGTCAGCTCTGTCCTTCAATGGCCTCATTGTGTCTTCTTTGAAGCCAATTAACTGTTATTGGAGCTTCCTTTTATTATACAGGCTATGTTGTCTGTAACTGATTTTTTTTTTTTTTTTTTTTTTTTTTTTTCCGGTACGCGGGCCTTTCACTGTTGTGGCCTCTCCCGTTGCGGAGCACAGGCTCCAGACGCGCAGGCTCAGCGGCCATGGCTCACAGGCCTAGCCGCTCCGTGGCGTGTGGGATCTTACCAGACCGGGGAACGAACCTGTGTCCCCTGCATCGGCAGGCGGACTCTCAACCAGTGCGCCACTGGGGAAGCCCTCTGTAACTGATTTTTAAGAGATATTCTATCTCAATAGTTTCTTCCGTTTGATATTCTTTGCAGTGTATTAAAATTTATGTGTTAATTATATTTTTTTGCTTATGTTTTTGTAATTACTTTGCATATATCACATACTGTATCTTTCTAATTATTACTAATCTTGGAATGACAGACAGTTCTGGGCCACCTTGCTGCTTTACAATAAATAGTACTTAAGCCCGAGCCAGGGTATTGTGCTGGAAAAGCATGCATATAGAATTTTCGTCAGTTACACAAATTCACTAACACTCTACTCTTGGGTATATCTCTGCTCAGCAGTAGCAGAAGATATTTCTGACTAGTAGCAGAACCCTATGTGTCACATGTCCTTTACTAGTTTTTTACTTCTCCTTAGTTGCCAGAGGTAGAAGTTTTAGAAATGATAAGCACTTACCCTGCTCCTCCATCCTGGCAGTGACAAGAGCCTCAGGCAAAGATAATATGTCCATGATTTTCTTCATCTTACCCCACTTCCTTTGTCACTCTGTGGTGTCACATAGGCACAGGGACTATCTTGTAGCCTTTATGTACCAATTGGCCTTATTTTTCCAAAGAAGGTATCACTGGTTTCCCCCTCTCCCCCGCCCAGGACATGCCTCCTAATTGGGAAGTACTCTGTGTCCTGTTAGAGATCTGAAATGGTTTACATCCTGAGTATCAGACCTCAGTTTGGCCCACATTTGAATATATTTGAAATATATTTGAATATATTTGAATATATTTGAAACTATCTTCCATAGTTTCATTAAAAATAAAACTTATTTTTCTGTTCTTATGTGTTTATTCCACTGATTTCAGAGTAGAAAGCAAAGGTAGCAATGACTTTAAATAACTTTTAACCAGAAAATGTCATACTGAGTTTATTAAAGAAAGTGTCCATCAATTGCCTTGCTGTTATAAAAGAAACAATAAGTAATTTTTTCTGAATTTTTACTTCTTCTAAAAATTCTTTAGAAATAACTTTTGTTGCATAGGTAGAAAAAAAATTCTTATTTGGAGGTTTTCTAAAATAACATAAATTAATGAACATGTTAAATCTTTTTTTAAACATGGACATTTACGTTCATAATCATACAGTTTTTGTGATGAAACCAATGATGGAGACTTAGACTCAATTTACTGTTTTTTTAATGAGAGTGGTGAACAAAAAATGAAGAATACTATTAGGGAAGAAAAATGGTAGAACAAGTTTTAGATAAGCTGCCCTTATTCTGAAATTATATATATATATATATATGTATATATATTTTTTAACTAGTGGCCAGAAAAATTGGGGAAATATATGTGTTCTCGGAATAAGTACAGTAAGCTTTGGCTTTAACTGTCTAGTTTGTTGAGTTAGTTTTGGTTTCAGTGACTTTAATGACTCAAATAAATGTTGGATTGAGGGAAATTTTCATAAAAAGGAAAGACATTTGATCTTCTTGTTTACAGTATAATCACAAGGATGATTTGATGATCAGAATTTTTTTTTTTAATGCTACCATAGACTGAGGAGTGGCTTCCTAAGAAGTTGTGTTAGGTATGTTAGGCAAGTCCATGCCTGGTCTATTTTAGAGATGAAAAGGAGGCTTCAGAGGTGTTACAAGTCAGCTGGATTTGTTTCCTAGAACCCTGTGCTTTTTTATCCAGTCAGCAATTGATTCCTTTCATTTAGCTTAAAAGACAGGTTGGCCTCATCTTTACTTTACATAGAGAGGTTATATTTCAACACATGTTGATAAGTATTTTGATTTTACTTTAAAATGAGAGGAAGGAGTGTAGGTATCTCTTTTATATACAATTTAATTAATTGATGTGTTCATAAATTCTATATTTTATTGGTTAACTTACACTGGAATATTTTTTTTTTCCATTTTAGAGTTGTCTTTGATGGAAATTCAGTCATATTTCTGTGTCTTGTTATTTTATCTTCTTAGTAAATTAAGTAGTTGCCCATTGAACTTGATTTTACCCTCCACTTAGAAATCTTGTTCTTTCTTCTTCCCATACTTGGGTTCTTTCTAATATCACTTAACCCATTCCAAGCATTACAACTACTCTTTTATCACATCTGAAATTCCCTGTAAGAATTTCCACGTATAAAAATGCACATGCACTCCAATCTGTATTGTGCAGCACATACATCTTATTTTGCAGGCATATTTTGAACATAGGAAAATGTTAATCTCAAGAATATTACACTTAGACAGCTCAAGACAACCACAGGGGAATTTTCTTAAGCTGTTCATTACAAACCCAAGCATACTCAGCGTTCCCCTATCACTCAGATGACATAGGGGGTGTTTTATATTAGCAGTAGGCAGATGTTTTGCTCACTTTTACATGATTACTGTTTTGAAGCCTGCATTATAGATTGACTATAAAACCCAATAATCATAGACAACTTTGAAGACAGACTAAAATTTGAGTTTTGAATTATGATTTACCATGTAAGTACTAACCTATGAGCCAGCATTTTTGGTAGTCATAAAATATTCTTCCTATTAGACCAGTAAGATACTTAACAAGTTGAATAACACGATATATATATGCACACACGTGTGCACACACACACAAATGTATAGAGAAATAAAACAATCTCAGAGTCCAGTTCAATTTGCAATCCAGAAATTAGGCTTGTAGATTTTATCTTTAAATAATTAGGTTTAACAACCATATGCTATTGAAAACCAGTGACTGGATGCCTACTTAAAATTAATTGTGAAATATCTTTTGACAAAACATCAGATTTGAAAGATGTATTTTGGAAGTTTGTAAAATAAAGCTGTTTTTAGTGTGTGAAATATTTTAATTTCTTTAAGAAGATATTAAAAAGTACTATAACAATATGTTTTATTTGAATGTAGATGGGCAGAGAGAAGGAATTCTCATAAAAATGTGTATATTTATGTAAGTTCATTTATGGAAGGAAAATTGTAGGCAAGAAGAAACAGATACATGATGGTGACATGCGAGATGTCACCATGTCAGCTGGGCAGCATTGTTCACTTGTAGCTAGATTCAGATATTCAGCGTCTGCAGCAAGGGGTAGTAGGGAGCCTTACCAGCAGTAGTCACAGACTACAAATCAGCTAGGACTGCAGGGCACTATGTCCAAGTAAGCTAGCAATATCTGGTAAATATTTGGGTGGATAACTAATGCTAGGTTTGGAGAGGAAGAAAAAGTAACTCATACAGAACTTTTACTATCGTCAAAAATCTACTTAAATGACTTGACACTGTATGTACCTATAAAATGCTCTCGTTCACACTTGGATTTTTGAGAGGTACAGAAAGAGAATAGTGTGTAATTCACTGAAGCAATATATTAGTGAAATTTAAAATTGGAAATTGAATAAATAGATAACACTAATACGAACTTAGCAAAGTAGGACATTATTTTGGAATAAGACTATGATTAATTTAACTCTAAAACTATACATTGCAAAGAGCACTTGATTTTTTTAAGTGCTAAATTCTCATCTTTTCTAAGTCCAAGCCAATATCTGTGTTGCTATAGTGGGAGTGGACCCCCCAAGCTGCCTGAGGATGCAGTAATACCATAAATGCAGTTCTCCATGAACCACATACAAAATATACAAGATAATGAATGTCGAATTCAGCTCCTCACTCAATTCAGTAGAAAGAATGACCTACACTCAGATGGCATACTTCCTGAGGTAGTCCTCCTAACAGTTGTATGAATAATTTCTGTAACTAATAACTGACTAAGGGAGAAAGATTTTTCACTCTTTTATTTCATCTCTTTACCAAAAAATAAGGTCCAAATGATATGGTAAACATTTTGCTCTGTCTTCTTAATAGATTTTTAATAACAACACTATAAAATGTATGTAAAATATATAGGTTGTCAGCTGGACTTGGTTTCAATTTTCCTTTCTTTTCAGCTCAGGAAAAATACAACATTCACATTAGAGAGTTCATTTATTTGCACATCTGTGGATTATTATATCTTCGCAGTAGATGCAACATGGGGTATTAAACTTCTTTGCTCCACTCCATCTTTAAGAAGCAAAGGAAAAAAATCACATTAATACAATAAAAAGAAACTCCCATTCTGGAGTTGCTTTGCTTGAAGTACATCTTAGGTCTTTAGTTTAACTTGGCCTTTCAAAATAAAACCTTTTAGAATATATACTTTTTGGAGGAAAATAATTCATAAATAAATTAGATTAAGAATATGTGTGATAGCAAAGTAAAAGAACTAGGAAAGTACATTTAAAATAAAAATTTTTAAATCTACTACTTTCAGATGTTTAATAAGTTTACTTCCTAAAATTAATACAATAGCAATATGATTTCACAGATCTTAAAATCTAAGGTATTTGTTCCTGTATGCATTTTATGGTTTTTGGTTTAGGGTGTTTGTTTGCTTTTGTTTTGTTTTTTTGGTGGGCACCAACCATTCATTCATTAATTAGTTCATTCATTCATTGAAAAGATGTATGTTGAGTGTTCTTCCAGTGAGCAGGTTCTGTGCTGACAGTGTTTCTCAGCTATTAGACCCTAAGTACAGCTAAACTTTGTCTTGTGTTGAATTTGACATTTAGAGCACAAATTTAAGTAAACTCCAGAGTTTTATTCTGAAGATGTAGCAATTTCCTCTACTTGAGACTGTTTGTCCGTTTTTGGTTCTGCACAGTTCAGATGAAAAACATTTATACAAACTTTTGGTGGCTGATTCCCATAACTAAGTTGCGTAATTCAAATATAAACATAAAATTCTACGAGGACAGGATATGATTCATACTTTGCTCAGTGTCTTAGTTTCTTTTATTTTGCTTAATTTTTTTTCTTTTACTAGTGTGGGATGCATGAGTTCTAATGTCAACAGCAACATCTTACATTTACTATGTTGCTTTTCTGTTTGGAAGAACCCCAGACAATACTTTTTCTTTACCACATCACTGAAACAGGGTTCAAGATAGTCATACAAAAATTAAAATCGTTCTTATAAAATTATTTCTGTATATATTTTGATAGTGTAGCTTTACCCTGCATGTTGTTCGCCAAACCTGAGATCATTCGCCTTCTGCTACTAAGTAAAATTCTTAGATATCAATGGCTATATGTAAAATTTCTCATCATTTTACATGCTTTTGGCTTCAAAGGGATAAATATTTCTCCTTAACCGTTGTTAACAGCTAGTAGTTCTACACTTAGGTATAAGCCTATGGGTCTTCCTTGAGAACTTGTTTATATTATACCAAAACCTTCTGATTCTTATCTCCACTCACGACCCAACCCCATCCCTTCTTCCTACCTTCTCATGCCTGCTTTTTCACAGAATTCTACTACATGGCAGTAGCAATGTTCTCATGGGAACCTTCGCACCAGTTTGCTCTTCTACCCAAGTCTTTCGCATAACCCTTGAGTGGATTTTTCAACAGAGACCTTTTCATAAAGTCATGTTGTCACTTGAGTAAGGAAAGAAATTCAAAATTATAATGGAATGGAGGAATGGAATTCCAACTCTAATTACTTTACTTAAATTAAAAACAATCCTGTAATGGTTCTTAAAATAACAGATTATATGTATTATAGCTCCTGTGCCAGAGAGTCTATTGCACAAAAGACGTAGACTTTTTTCCTAAATAAGCAGGGTGAGTTGGAAAAGAAAGCTCTCTTTTCAGGAGAGCTTCACTCTTTAACTTGAAATGCTCTTTAAGCAGAGGGCCATGAGGGCATATAAAGAGAGACCGTTAAGTGCATGTGAGTAAGGATCTGATTAAGCAAACTGATTTTCAGAGCCTCAAATTCTCTAGATCCTCTTTCCTAGGAGAACGCTTGCTATGAAGGGATATACCCGTTCTCCTTTCCTGGCTACCATTGGACAATCACATTTTTCGTTTCTTTTTTCACTCCTTTCCCTTTCCCCAGTATTGCATGTTGCATTGTCCAGAAATGCAGACACGCTCTGCATTTACTGTAGGAAAACCCTTTTAATCAAGGCACCACAACACTTCTTCCCAGCTGTCTCATCAATAGATTCATTTCCAGTAAAACTTCTATTTTTTTGTTTTAAAATTTTTACTTATAGTTATTTATAATGTTGTCCTTAATAATTAGTTACTAATAATTATTGTGACATAATTAATTCCAGAAGAAATTTTAGACACTTAACAATTGATGTTCATAGGAAATTTTGATATAAATGTATATTTGATTATATTTTATTGCAAAGAAATATGATAAAGTATTCAATAAAAACATTCAAGCATGAAAATATATTAGGATGGAAATCTTTAGGGAAAATTGAATGAAAATATGATTTCACAGAGGAAAAAGCAATCAAATTTTTTTGAACATTAAAAATAATATGTTTGTATATTTTTAACTGAATTATGAGGTAATTATATCATTGTGATTATATTTATACTCCTTTGGGATACTTTTATTTTCTTTTTTTCTTTTTATTGAAGTATAGCTGCTGTACAATATTATATAAGTTACAGGTATACAATATAGTGATTCATAATTTTTAAAGATTACACTTCATTTATAGTTATTATAAAATATTGGCTATATTCCCCATGTTGTACAATATGTCCTTGTAGTTTTTTTTATACCTAAGAGTTTGTACCTCTTACTCCTCTCCCCCTATATTGCCCTCCTCCTTTTCCTCCCTCCACTGGTAACCACTAGTTTGTTCTCTAGTCTGCTTCTTTTCTGTTTTATTCACTAGTTTGTTGTATTTTTTAGATTCCACATAAGTGATATCATACAGTATTTGTTTCCCTCCATCTGACTTATTTCATTTAGCATAAAGCCTTCTAAGTCCATCCATGTTGGGGCAAATGGCAACATTTTTCTTTTTTATGGCTGAGTAGTATTCCCTTGTATACCACATCTTCTTTATCCATTCATCTGTTGATGAACCCTTAGGTTGCTTCCATATCTTGGCAATTGTAAATAATGTTGCTATGAACATTGTAGGGCATATATCTTTTCGAATTAGTGTTTTTGTTTTGTTTTGTTTTTCATATATATACCCATGAGTGGAATTGCTGGGTCATATGGTAGCTCTATTTTCAGTTGTTTGAGAAACCTCTCTACTGTTTTTGGATACATTTTTAAAAGTGTTGTAGCAGTTGTATTTAAAATAGAAATTATATCCTTTGAAACCATTGAATTGTATGATGAAATTTTTAGATTCTAACTTTAAAAACAGGATATCTAACTTAAAAGTATGTGGACACAGGGCAGGAAAGGGAGGGTAGGATGAATTGGGAGATTAGGTTTGACATAAATACACTACCATGTGTAAAATAGAGAGCTAGTGGGAACCTGTGGTAAAGCATAGGGAACACAGCTCGGTGCTCTGTGATGACCTAGATGGGCAGGATGGAGGGGATAGGAGGGAGGTCCAAAAGGAAGGGGATATTCACTTCATTGTACAGCAGAAACTAATACAACATTGTAAAGCAATTATATTCCAATTTAAAAAAATTATCTTAGGGAATAGAAGCCTCAACCACAGGTCTCAAGCTCACAGCTTAACAATGCTTGTGAGTATCATACTTTCGCTATATATTTGCCTCTTTTTCTAAAGGGGATCCTCACCCCCAAAAAGTAATTTCTTTTCACCTTGCGCCCTTATAACCATTTTGAGGGGAATATTTTTCCTTGGAGACAGACCTGTCAATGCCTGGTAGAGCTCATGTCAAGATCCTTGCCCTTGGGCCTTTAAAACTCTTGCTCCACGTGCTGGTTTCCTCATATCAGGATCATTCTTGAAAATATTCTCCCTACTTTGATGTCAGGTAGTCAACTTGAGGAGTGCATGGGAGGTAAATAGATAGCCAGGCTGGTTGAGAAGGAGATTTTAATGGCACTTGTAGGGAATCAGAGAATATCTCCTAAGAGAAGCTGCAACCTACACAAGAGCTACTTTCTGGAGATAGGCAAAGAACAGTCTAATCGTACTTGAGCCTCCTAACTCACCATTTTCCTGAAATTACTCTGTCAAATGTTGCTAATCACTTATGATGAATTAAATATAAAAGATATTAATACTTTTTAATCTGTATGTCATTTGAATTCTCTGTATTATTTGACAGTGGTAACAGTTCCTTCTTTGAAATTATAGCTTCCATGACACCTCTCTCTTAGATCACCCCAAACTTCTCCTACAAAATACTCTCAAGCTCTTTTACATGCAGCTCTTATTCTGTCCCCAAACTCTACCTGTCCTACTCTAAACACTGTCTTTGATGATCTCACCCACAGTCTGCTCTTTAGCTACCAATAGGCTGTTAACACAGCTCTAATCTCTATTTTCAGCTTAGGTCTTTCTGCTGAGTTACATTTGAATCTTGCAACGTATCCTTGATATAGTTCTTTGTTTTGATATTAATTATCTTTCCCTTAAATATGAGTAAAATTTTTGATCCAGAATGATATACGATGTATATCCAGTGATTTCCTGTATACTCTAACACAAACTATCATAACCTGTAGGCACACATACCGCTCTAACTAAACAAGCAAAATCTGGCCACACTCAAGTTATTTACTTCTCAACTCTCGAACACTGCTTCATCCAGATGGGTCAGTTCCCTCTCCAGTATGGACACCCTCAGTCGCTATTCTAAGTCTCTGCTCTAGTGATTCTCCCCACTTGTAGTGCCCATCTCCTTTCTCTTCCCATATCCAAATACTCTCCATTTGTTCAAGGGTTGCCCCAGTTTTCACACACTCGGTACAATTCGTTCTTAACTATTCTAATACCCATTTATCTTAACATTCTAGAACTGCAATAGAATGTTTTGTACATAAAAATTTATTTGGAAATTAAGTCATGTATAACCTCCAGCTTATAACAACTTCATGCATCTATTCTTTGATTTCAAAACTAAAACCTATGCTCTTAGAGTATGGAGATCTCAATTTTCTGACTTTTAATGCCTAGGAAAATGTTGTGAACGTAATAGTGTTTAAAAAGTGTCATACGAATAGCTAATGAGCAGATACTCATTTCTAAAGTCAGGGTGTATGAAGTATTGTCAGAAAGATTATTTATAATTGCTAAAATGTCAAGGGAATGGGAAATTTATTATTACCCAGGAGTTCCAGAGCCTATATTATATTCTGCTGGGATAACAGTCAACTATGGGGTAGTAGTTTATAATGTGAAAAATATCTTCTTGTCCAAATATATCTCCCTTAAAGATTCTGCTTTTATGCTTAAAACTCTCATAGTTCCTCAGAGTTAACAAAGTCCAAATGAAAACACAAATGGTACTTGGGAGAGTGTTTTGTCTTAAATTGGTTTACCAGGTTACTCAGGTAGGTTGTTCAGGCTTCAAGAAAGTGTTAGAAGCTGTTAGAATGGACAGAGCTGAGGGAGAGGAGTGGAGGGGAAAGTCCAGAGAATGGAGCACCGAGGAAGGAAATAGTTCAGGGGAAATATTTGGGATGGCAAGCATGTGTGATAACTGTGTTGAATATGTGGGAGGGAGAGTAGTGTGGGCTGCCCCAAAGTAGTGGGTACAAAAAGCAGCTCCTGAATGAGCTATATGTATACTAGAGGGATGAGCTTTGTGTGAGGCAACTTTTGTTGAGTGAATATTAGGTAGAGACTTACATTTAGTGAAAATATCATCAGATATAGAATCAAAGTTGCCACCTTGAGGGAAATGTAATATCAAGATTTCTAAGGGCCTTGAGTGGTTAGTTACCTCAACAAAACTACACTTTCCTGAGGATTTTGACTTTTGTTCAATTAATGTTTATATAAGGAAAAAGAAGGTTGATCAAGGAAAGGAGGAAAAGGTGGACCAAAATAAGAAGAGGAGGAAAGGAAAGTATCTATGCTGGACATTAGTGTGACTGGTACAGTGTAGACATCTGAAATATTCCTTTTATAATTTTCACTATAAGAGACTTGTAAGTACTATCATTTCTCTGAGAAGAAAATGAGATTCAGAAAAATTAGGTAAATAGTCGAGTGGCACTTGCTTAGTAAAAACTAAATCTAGTATTTGACATAAGAGCTCTATGACTCCATTGTCCACACTTTTTCTTTTTACAAAATTCAAATTAAAATGGCAAAGGCATAAAAAAGGGAAAGAAAGAACCATCATGAGAGCTTAGATTATTACTTGTCATGTGACTAGACATTTTTATGTGATGTCAAATTCCCTAATACGGGAAGGAAGTCAGTTTTCTGAGTTTAAACAACATAAACCAATTTTGGAGTATTTAAGTGTATTAGTTGGAATTCCAGGATCGGACTCTGAAACAAGATTCATATGCAGATAGTTTATTTGGGAAATGATCCCAGTAAACATGAGCAGAGGAGTGGGGAAATGATAGAGAAAAGGTAAGGAAGCCAAAAAGGTACTACATTATTAAACAGGCTACCATAGTAACTTAATCCCATGTGGTTATTACCCCTGAAAGGAGAGAGCTGGGTATTATGAACCAGATGCTAGCAGTCAATGATTAAAGACTGTTCCTGTGGACCATTAATTCCCCAGCATTTCTAGCCTGGTTTGTACACAGACAGAGAGGGCTTAGGCAGCCAGAGCAAGCCCTCAAGCAAAGGGCAGGTCTTGATATTTGGAAGTCGATTGGCAGGCACTGTAAAAGGTAAGGAAGATAAGGACAGAGAAGTTATCTGCTACGTTAAGGAAAATAGTGTGCTCAAATAATACTAGGTTATGGATGGAATCACCAGGATGCCAGGAGACTAAAATTAATCTAGAAAAATACCCCCAACTCCTTCATGCATTTGGTGAAGACATAACAGCTACCCTCCCACAAAGCCATGGAAGATGCTCCTTACACTTTGGCACAGTTAGCCCTGAACATTTTACCACCCACCCACGTTAACACCCCTGCTCTGGTTGCTTCTGGTGTTTTGATCTTGCTGTAGTTTTCCTCTCTGCCAGAGAATTTCTTTAGTCAGTCCTCTCCAAAAACCTTATTGGCAATACCTGGGCCATTTGCCTGAACTCTAGCTGCAAGAGAGGCTACAAGAGTGAATATCTGGAACTTTAGCACACTCTATTAATCCCATCAAAGCTCACAAGCTTGTGGGAGGTGATTTCACAAGCATAGGAAAGAAGTTAAGACACTGATTCTCCAGAAAAGGATAACAAATAGCCAGGATATATAGTTAATCTTTCTAAATCCACATTTTTTAATTACTTTGTTGGACTAGTTTCCAGAAATAAGCTGTGCATCAAAGATTTCCATCAGAAAGGGTGAAAGAGGTGTCTGGTGGAAAGCCTCAGCTTTATTTGAGGAGATACACTGCTTACTTCATTCCTGGTCTTACCTCACTTTTGTTTTAGTGCCATCGCTGTTTTTCTGGGTCAAAATTCTTAACTCCCTTGGCTTTTTCCTTTACTTCCTTTTTTTTTTTCTTCTGACAAGTGAGAAACTTCTATACGAGGAAGTCTTTCTCCAAATACGTCCCTAAGGCACTATTAAAAGCTGGAGGAGCAGGCTTTTCTCCTTCTGTTGGATCTATGAGTCACTCACTCACTCACTCATTATATGCATCATGAGCTTGAGCCTACCGGTAGCTCTGTGAAAGCAATTCACTTTAATTCTATGCACTTCAAACTATTGGAGACAAAGAAAGAGGTCAGATATGAAAATAAGAAAGAATTGACCACAAAGGAGTTTATAATCTCATAGAGTACATCAATTAGTCAAGTATATAAATAACTATAATAGAAGGTCATAGTGAGGAAGAGGATAATTAATGTGGAAATATGAAGAGGGACAAAATTATCTCCATTAGGGTTTGGGTCAGGGGAAGTTTAGCACATTTGAAAAACTACTACTTGACGTTTGGAAAGAATTTGGACAAGTGGGGTTGCTGGGATATGGCAATGGTATCATCCAATGAAACCAAATAAGAAAAATATGCATTGTATTTGAGAAAGATTAAATAGCCTCACTTGCTCAGAGTATGCAGGGTATGTAGGAGGAGGCACGGATAGAAAAGTAGGATGTGAATAATTACCTTGCAGACGTCAAGTTACTGGTGAAAAGCCCTCTAGGAACCATGGAAAATGTGACCCTACGTGAAAACTATGCTGTATGTTTCTTGTCATATTGGACAAAGTGCCTACTTTGTTGGCCATGTATGGGCATTTAGCTCAATACATTGAATAAGAAATTCACTATTAGAAATCAAATTCTCTTCAGAAAAATTTCTAATTCATAGATAAAGAGGGTTTGCATATACCAAACAGTTAATAGACGTTATTTTACTCAACTGAGAAAATGTTCTTTATTTATACTCTAGTATAATATCTGTCTGAATATCTCAGTTTTATAGTGACAGGTACCTTGGAGATAACGAGACAGAACTGTTCTGAAAGACACAGAAGAATAAAGGTTCAAAAGAGTGTCTCTCACACACTTTTGTTTTTTCCTGTGAGTTGAGTGGTTAAAATAATGTCATTATACCAGTTTCCAGTAAGTATGACAAACTGTTCTAATTAACCATTTAAAACAACAAGTTTATTCCAACTATATATGCAATGAAATGTGTTTTAAAAATTAATTTTTCCTTGCTCTTTTGTGAAAAGTAGTTTTCATCATTGCATATGTGATTTTGTAAAATAAAAATGTTAGACACTAGAATTTGTGATAAGAAGATAAATTCCTTGCTTATTGAAATTTGCCCCAGCAACACATGTCAGTCAAAACAACAACAACACATGAAAGAATGCTCAACATCACTAATCATTAGAGAAATGCAAATCAAAACTACATTGAGGTAGCACCTCACACCAGTCAGAATGGCCATCATCAGAAAATCTGCAAACAATAAATGCTGGAGAGGGTGTGGAGAAAAGGGAACCCTCTTGCACCTTGGTGGGAATGTAAATTGATACAGCCACTATGGAGAACAGTATGGAGGTTCCTTAAAAATCTACAAATAGAACTACCATATGACCCAGCAATCCCACTACTGGGCATATACCCTGAGAAAACCATAATTCAAAAAGAGTCATGTACCAAAATGTTCATTGCAGCTCTATTTACAATAGCCAGGACATGGAAGCAACCTAAGTGTCCATCATTGGATGAATAGATAAAGAAGATGTGGCATGTATATACAATGGAATATTACTCAGCCATAAAAAGAAAGGAAATTGAGATATTTGTAGTGAAGTGGATGGACCTAGAGTCTGTCATACAGAGTGAAGTAAGTCAGAAAGAGAAAAACAAATACCGTATGCTAACACATATATATGGAATCTAAGAAAAAAAAAAAAGATCATGAAGAACCTAGGGGTAAGACAGGAGTAAAGACACAGACCTACTAGAGAATGTACTTGAGGATATGGGGAGGGGGAAGGGTAAGCTGTGACAAAGTGAGAGAGTGGCATGGACATATATACACTACCAAACGTAAAATAGATAGCTAGTGGGAAGCAGCTGCATAGCACAGGGAGATCAGCTCAGTGGTTTGTGACCACCTAGAGGGGTGGGCTAGGGAGGGTGGGAGGGAGGGAGATGCAAGAGTTAAGAGATATGGAAACATATGTATATGTATAACTGATTCACTTTGTTATAAAGCAGAAACTAACACACCATTGTAAAGCAATTATACTCCAATAAAGATGTTAAATAACAACAAAAACCAGGAATAATTCACTTCCAAAATAACAACAATATTAACTAATTTATAAACTTTAAAGCAACTAAAGTAATATTATAAAAGCAGAAGTATAAAAAGTCTATCTTAATAGCACAAATGTGCTTCACAAAATATTAGATTAATTTGGGAGTATTTTCCTTCAAATGGAGTTCCTCCATTCACCTCATCACATAGTTTGAACATTGATATGTAAGCTTGGTTTAGTTTTTTGGTACTATACAATTATTTGTATAAGTTTTTAAATATTTCTTTATTTCTTATTTATCATTATGTTATCTCCATATGACATAAAGCTCTAAACTCTGAATAATTTGGGTGCAAGTCTTTTGTGAATATTGTGAATTCTGCAAAATCATAAAGAATAAAATTAGAAAAAATTGAATTATACCTTTTAATAGTTTATAGTAATTTTTTAAAAGCCAGTGGTATAATTTTATCTTTATTTCACAGTTCCTTTTTTTTGTTCTTTTAAGTCCTAGCTCTGTCACCTCCTAGTTCTATGAAACTGGAAAAGTTCTTTACTTCTGTGAATTGCAGTTTTCTCTCCTATAACATAGTGAATGATAACACTACCCTTTTCACGGAGTTGTGATGGGGATTAAAACAGTAATAAGTGCCTGACACATACTAGCCGCTCAGCATATGACAGACAGCTTTGACCATGACATTAACTAAAGAACTCTCACAGTTCCTTATACCTGAATCTCCTCTGTCCCCAGCCTATGCCAAGATATCAGGCAGCATCTTTCACCTGAACTACTACCATCAGCCTCCTGAATAATTTCCTGATTATCATTAAATCCTTCTTTCAATCCATTCTCCACAAGGCAGTCTGTGTTATCACTTACAAATGAAAATCTGAGGGCTTCCCTGGTGGCGCAGTGGTTGAGAGTCTGCCTGCTGATGCAGGGGACACGGGTTCATGCCCCGGTCCGGGAAGATCCCACATGCCGCGGAGAGGCTGGGCCCGTGAGCCATGGCCGCTGAGTCTGCGTGTCCGGAGCCTATGCTCCGCAACAGGAGAGGCCACAACAGTGAGAGGCCCGCGTACCACACACACACAGAAAAATCTGATAATGTTACTTCACTTGCTTAAAACTTATCAATAGCTTCTTATTGCTCTTGGGGTAAGATTGAAAATTAATAACATGACCCAGAAGGACCTGGATAATGTGGATGTTGTCTAGGTCTGAAGCCTCTATCGAGACCTCTCTAAAAATGATTGTATTTGTGTAGTCTTTTTTTCTCCCCAATTTCTCAAATATGTTATTCATCTTCCTAGAATGCTTCTAGAATTTCTAGAATGTTCCTTCATTTTTTAGTTAGTAACTAAATATCCTTCAAATTACAGAAAAAAAACATACCACATTTCAATTTGTCTCTCTCTTTGTTATAGACTCACATACAGCTATGTTCCTTCCCTTTATAATTTTTATTTTCATTAGTAACTAGTAATAACTTATATGACTATTTAAATGAAATCTGTCTCCCCAACTGAACTAGGAACTCATGAAGGAAAGGGTTATGTATGGTTTTCATCATAATTTCACCCTTTACATGTAGCAGAATACTTATAATTTATTACTAGATTGAATGACTTTTAAAAATACTAGCAAACCAAATCCAACAGTTCATAAAAAGGATTACATACCATGACCAAGCAGGATTTATTGCAGAAATCGAAGTTGTGTTAATAGTTAAAAGCAAAACAATAAAATACACTATGTTAATAGAATAGAGTACAAAAAAATAATTATCTCATATGATTCAGAAAACATCCTTTCATGATAAAAATGCTCAACAAAGTAGGAATAGATGGCAACTTCTTCAATTGATAAAGGGTATCTACAAAAAACACACAGCCACAAAATATTGACAAACTGAATGATTTTCATTTAAAATCAGAAATAATTCAAGAATATCCACTCTTGCCACTTAAATTTAAAATTGTATTAGAGGTCCTAGCCAGGGCAATTAGGCAAGAAAAAGAAAAAATTAAAAATTCCAGATTGGAAAGGAAGAAGTAAAATTAGTTCAATTTACATATGGCATGAACTTGTATACGGACATTCTAATTACTGCATTAAAATTATTAGGACTAATAAATGAGCTTAACAGCATTTACTTCAGGATAAAAGATAAATATACAGAAAATTAGTATTTCTATACACTAGTAATAAATATTCAAAAAAATTAAAATAATTTCACTTATAATAGCATCAATAAAACAAAATACAAATAAAGTTAACAAAATAAATTCAATACCTGAACACTGAAAATGATGAAACATTGTTGAAAGAATTTAAAGATCTAGAGAAATGGAAAGACATTCCATGTTCATGGATCAGAAAATTTAACATTCTTAAGATGGCAATACTTCCCAAATTGATCTAAAGATTCGCTGCAATCCCTATCAAAATCCTAGCTTCTTTTTTTGTAGTAATTGACAATCTAAAGATAAAACATATAAAAAAGCAAGGAACTCAGAAGAGCCAAAACAATTTGAAAAAGAACAAAGCTGGAAGACTCACACTTTCCTATTTTAAAATTTACTACGAAGCTACGGTAATCAAGAGAATGTGATACTGACATGAGAATAGATATATAGAACAGTGGAATAGAAGTGATAGTCCAGAAATAAACTCTTACATTTATGGTCAACTGACAGGAGTGTCAAGACAATTAAATGAGGAATAATAGTCTTTTCAATAAATGGTGCTAAGATAACTGGATAACCATATGCAAAAGAATGAAGATGAACCCCAACCTCACACCATACAAAAACATTAACTCAAATTAGATCACAAACTTAAATATAAAAGTATAAAATCCTTAGGAAAAAATATGGGGATAAAAGTTTATTAACTTTGGGTTAGACAGTGGTTTCTTAGACATGACACTAAAAGCATCAGCAAGAAAAAGAAAATAAATACATAGATTGAACTATATCAGAATTTTAAAAAATTGTTTTGTGCTTCAAATGTTACCATCAAGAGAGTAGAAAGATAATGTAAAGAATGAGAGAGAATATTTCTAAATTATATATCTGATAAAAGACTTGTATCTAGTGTGTGTAAAGAACTCTTACAACTCAATAATACATGTGCAAATAACCCAATTAAAAATGGAAAAGAGACTGAACAGGTACTTCTCAAAGATATGCAAATTACCAAAAAGCATATGAAGATATGCTTCATATCATTAGTCATTAGTGAAATGCAAATCAAGACCACAATGAGATACCATTTCACTTTCACAATTATAGCTATAATTAAAAAGGTAGACAGTAACCAAGCAGTGTTGAGGATGTGGAGTAATTGGAATTCTCAAACATTGCTGGTGGTAGTATAAAATGATGCAGTCACTTTGGAAAGCAATACGAAAATTCCTCAAAAATGTAAATATGGAGTACTATATGAGTCAACACTTTCACCCAGGAGAGTGAAAACATTTATCTACACAAAATGTGTACATGAATATTCATAATTGCCAAAAGTGGAAACAACTGAAATGTCTATCAACCAAAAAAACAGATAAATAATATGTTGCATATCCATACAGTGGAATATTATTTGCCAATAAAAAGAAATGTAGTACTGATACACACTACAACTAGATGATTCTTGAAAACATTATGCTAAGTGAGAAACAACATTGACAAATAGCCACATATTGTCTGATTCAATTTATTTGAAATATCTAGAATAAGCAAATCTACAAAGACACAAATTAGATTAGTTACTGGTGAGAGATAGGGGTGTTGCGGGGAGACAATGGATTTGTGGCTTCTTTCAGAGGGGTCAAAGATGTTCTAAATTTATTTATTTTGTGGTGATGGTTGCACAATTCTATGAAATACTAAGAGATATTAAATTTTATACTTTAAATGGGTGAATTTTATAGTATATGAATTATGTCTCCATAAAGATAGTTTAAAATTGAATAAATAAATAAATTAATTCTAAAAACAATGTTATACATTGAAGATATTTTGTAATAAATATACTAAATACACTAATATTTTTGTATGTTCAATGGGTGTAAGATGTAAACTCTCCCAATTGTTCTATATATAAAATATGTGTTTATTAAGATAGGAAAAAATTTCCTCTTTTAGGAAGTACAATATCTGCCATCTGGTGATTTGTTAATTATGTAGCCATATGGAAGGCTTAGGGTTCGACATAGCTGCCATTATATCAGGCAAAATTGGTGGGAAAAAAGTCAGTTTAGATGATAGTCAGCCTGTGTTTTTACATCTGTACATTACCTCCATTCCTTCTACCTTAGCCACTATGTTAATAAGTTCATTAAACAAATTATGGGGGTGCTTGGGCAAAAGGCTGACTGGTATCTATATATAGTAGTTTATTTTGTCAACATAAAGGAGGTGTTCTGGAGGCCATCCATAAGCAACAATTTGAATATATATCCTGTATGTGGGTATCATATCTTAAACAGCTTCTTTTTTTCCCCCAACCTTGAAACAGGACTTGGCTTTTCATTATGGCCTCTGAAATTAAATCCACTACCAAATCATTAGTGAGCTGTGTAGATTTTATTTGTGTCAGATTCAAGGAAAGAGAGAAAATGGTTTATACCAAACTCTACATGGAAAATGCCTTAATAAATATCCCATTTGACATTTCAGTCATCCCATAAATTCTTTACTAAGTTGTCACTCTTTTATCTCAAATTTCCCTCCACTAGTCTAAGCCTGTTTCTCTCTGCCTCCTTGCTTACACAGATTTCTTGGTGATCTCACAGATTTATTCAAGTGCCAGCTGACACATAGCCCTGGACATACAACTTCCAAGTAAGTTTATTATGACCTTAACTCAATAAAACTGTTGGCATTTTGTTGCCAGTATGCAAGAAACGTCTTCTCTATATCTAGATCCTTATAATTAAATACATGGATATTATTAAGGTAATTTAAAATACTGAATTTGTGAAATGAATAACTAGCATGCACATGGTACCTAAACTTTGCAATTCAGTTGGACAACTGTTTATTGACACAGTGTGTTAGATAACGCAGAGGATGCTGGATGCATCCAAATACAGACTACATGGTCCTTGCACTTAAGAAATCAAGTCCTTTCACAAACATGACCTAGATTAACATTCTTCCAATTCTGTAAAGAAACTCAGACTCAAGTAAGGAAAGTAAGGAAATAAAAGCTCAAGAAGATCCTGTTGAGTCATATACCTAGTATCCAGATTTGCACTCAAAGTTTCTAATAATAAATGTTTGGGTTTTGTTTTAAATTTGACTGGTGAGTCATGCTGACTATAAAACTGTATGCATACATTATCTTATTTAGGTTTCATAAAATTCCATTCACAGATTTCAAAAACATTTAATCAGTATACTTTGTGTATGTATTTTTAAATCCTGTACCTGTCAAGGCTCTTATTTATGTAAGACAGGATCCACTATGGCTAATTTGAGCAGAAGGGAATTTATTACGGGGCAATCAACGTTGTGAGTGGGTCTTTGATGTGATAGTGAGAGATGCCAGTCTCATTTTGATGCCTTAAAGTTTCTGGACCCACATATTCTGGTTTTGGGAGTGAAGGATACAGAACCATATACTAATTGCTAATCTGGAGTACATACTGCTTTCTGAGGAACATTTTAAGGTATATCTCCCAGCAAGTACTGCAACTGTCTTCAGTATTCCTTTCCACTGGTCTATAATTCAAGTGATTTGCAAGTGATGAAGTGTACATGGTAAAGCTAATGAATCCTGTGGACACAAGCCTTACTTCTTTTGCAAGAATATGAGTGTCTTGATCAGAAGAGATATTGGGATAATATGGTGGTAAATAAGATACATCATAAGATACAGATATTGCTACTTTTAGAAGTGTGATAGGCAACAAAGTCAAACTATATATAAAATATGTGTTTATTAAGATAGGAAAAAAATTTCCTCTTTTAGGAAGTACAGCATCTGCCATCTGGTGATTTGTTAATTATGTAGCCATATGGAAGGCTTAGGGTTCGACATAGCTGCCATTATATCAGGCAAAATTGGTGGGGAAAAAAGTCAGTTTAGATGATGGTCAGCCTGTGTTTTTACATCTGTACATTACCTCCATTCCTTCTACCTTAGCCACTATGTTAATAAGTTCATTAAACAAATTATGGGGGTGCTTGGGCAAAAGGCTGACTGATATCTATATATAGTAGTTTATTTTGTCAACATAATATTCAGTGCATCTTTAGCAGCTGACGAGTACTCACATAGGACAAAAGCATTCCTCGACTCTGGATTCATTCCAAGAGGAAAGCTTTCCAAATTTTTACCAATTCTTCATTCTCCATTCTTACCCTTTCCAAATCCTTAACCATCCTGACAAACCATTCTTTAGCTCGTTCTCTTATATTTAAGCATCTGTTATATTTTACAATATATTTCCTTTCAGGAAAAAATATTTTCTACCTACAAGGAAGTTTTCTCTATTCTACTGTCCTCAGGGCCAAGCCCAGGTTGGGCTGTAATACCCTACTAGCCTACTTCTAGCAAGTGCAGCCATACCATGTAAAGAGATTTGTAACTTAAGCTTGTTCTTTTTCCTCCTCATTAAACTAGAAAATTCCATATGAGGCTAAAACTGTGGTCTGAGGGAACGTGGGCAATATAGCAGGAGTGAACACACTGAGAACGTGAGCCACCTGCTTTCAGACTTGTTCATTCATGAATATACCACATCAACTGCTTCGAATAATATGGGATGATCTTGGTAATGTCAGAATTTATGGCTTGCTGGATCAGAAAACATCTGAATGACAACAGGCAATTGAGGATGAATGTTTACCTGGTGTCCCATGACAAGGCAGTTAGTCTCAACCATGGCCCAAGAGTAAATCGAGAGCTCAAAAGGTCTCCACTGTGATTCGTCTAGTGCAATTTGCCTGTCATCCCTGTCATGCACAGACATTTTAAAACAATGTGCTTGACCAAAATGGCCAAATGGCAAGACTGCTTATGCACAGACTGTGTCTATAATGAAAACTAAGGGCACTTTTCTTCCTGCAAATAAGTGCTGCAATTTAGAATTTTCAGACTAATATAAACTGAGATAGCTTACCAACAACAGGCCTTATTACATAAAATACTGATGGTTTACTTTATAAATGAGAAAAAAATTATTAACTGGATCTGAGATGCAAGAAGCAATAATGAACAAAGAAACTGGTAAATGTCTGGGAAAATATGAATTATCAATATTATTATCTAATTTTAGAAGTTAAAAATACCAATAGAAACATTTCGGACAACAGGATATAAGCCAAAAAGAGAGGTGTGAAAAGAGTTAAAGTGTTTCAAGATCCTACTTTTGTAGGCTAGGAAAGACTCAGATTAACATTTGAGTGATTATATATCTATGGTAAAAGTACAATGGCAACCACTAAAATACTTGAAATGTATGTAACTTTCAAAAGGTAGAAGAAGGAAGTGGAGTTTAAAAAAAATCAATCCTAAAAAAAAGTAAAATAAGGAAAACTAAACAATATAGACAACATAGGACAAAAAAGGGGTAAAACAAAAGAGATATTGTCATATATATTTGTAATTGAAATACATATAAAGAAAATAGATTCACCAGTAAAAAAAAATAAATGAACAAACAAAAATGAAGATATTGATACTGGGTAAAATTGAGATAAATGTTGTTTATAGGAAATATAATTTAAAATAATTGTACAAGTAGTAAAGTCGGCATCATGGTGACATAGGATGTCTTTGTTTGTGTTCCATTCATCAACAACAAAAACCTGGTATCCACAGACAAAGGTGTCTTTGAGGGAACTGTGAGATTAATCACCACATGCCAAGGCATATAAGAGGGGTCTTGTCCACCTCTGTGTCAGGTAATAGGCAGACAGTCCCTGGTTCTCTCTGTGGATTCTGCGGTGGTCTGCGAAACAGCTTCAGTTCCTCTCAGTCATCGTCCAGGAGGCCCTGGAGAATGCTAATGTAGACAATCACTCATGGACAAGAGAAGCTCTGTGGAAGTCCAGGTTTCCAAAAGAGAAATTACAGCATTTTGTTAGAGAAAAAATTGCAGATCTTCCTTGACTTACGATAGAGGTATGTCCTGGCAAACCCATCATGAGTTGAAAGTATCATAAGCTGAAAATGCATTTAATACACCTAACCTATCAAACATCATAGCTTAGCCTAGCCTGCCTTAAACGTACTCAGAGCACTTACATTAGCCTACAGTTGGGCAAAGTTGTCTAACACAAAACCTACTTTTTAATAAAGTGTTGAATATCTCGTGTAATTAATCGAATACCGAACTAAAGGTGAAAAAAGGAGTGGTGGTATGGGTACAGAATGGTTGTAAGTATGTAGGTTGTTTACTCTCATGATCACATGGCTGAATAGGAGCTGTGGCTCACTGCCACTGCCCAGAATCACAAGAGAGTATCATACTACATATCACCAGACCAGGAAACGATCAAAACTCAGAATTTGAAGTACAGTTTCTACTAAATGCATATTGCTTTTGCGCCATCATAAAATTGTAAGTCAAACCATCTTAAGTTGGGGTTCATCTGTACATATTTAGATCCACTGGAGTGGGTAAGAGAAACAGTTTTACTTTACCTACATCCTTCCCCTCAAGGAAGTACAGCCTAGGACCAAGAAGTGTCTTTCTTGGTCTGTGATTTATTCAGTCAAGGAAAGGGAGAGTGTGTTAGCGAATACCTGGCTTCCTCAGCTCTGCAGGATGCTGCCAAAATGACTAATTTCTCTCTCACATCATCCAGAGCACTGAACCATGACTGGGGGATGGAAAGAGTCAGGGAGAGTGGTAGATAGAACTCCTGGAGGTTATTACAGGTATACCTCAGAGATATTGAGGGTGTGGTTCCAAACCGCCACAATAAAGTGAATATTGCAGTAAAGCAAGTCACATGAATTTTTTGGTTTCCCACTGCATAAAAAGCTGATGTTTACACTACACTGTAGTCTATTAAGCGCAATAGCGTTATGTCTAAGAAACAATGTACATACCTTAATTCAAAAAACACTTTATTGCTGAAAAATGCTAACCCTCATCTGACAATGTAAAGTTGCCATAAACCTTTAATTTGTAAAAAATGCAATAGCTGTGAAGTGCAATAAAGCAAAGTAGAATAGAATGAGGTATGCCTGTAAAAGCCTGTGGTTCTTAACTGCATTGCAATTCCATCAAGAAGCCCACCCACAAGAGCCTGGGGATGCCTCACCTGGGGATGCCCCCACCTGGCCCATGGGCACCTTCAGCGCTCTGCATGCTTCGCCACATGCATACCCCTGCCCTGTGGTCAGCTCCATATGTGGGATCTCCACAGTGGCAAGAGAGAGCTTTGGCAGACAGCTAGGGAATAGCCACAGAAAGTCAGTCAAATCTGTGGACCACAGAGAGACCACAAACTTCAACTTCAGTACCACTTTTGAGAAAACAAGAAAGGCTGACAGCACTTGGCTTGTTGCATTGCAGCATCCAGAGAGAGCACACAATATTAAACATTCTGCCACAGGAGAGAAAACGAGAGAGGCAAACATTCCTATAGAAAGTCTGAGATAGCCTCAGAATTGCTAGCAGGGGTGATGGAAGGGTATTTTTCTCCTGGAGGCAGTCTGTAAAGACTGGAGGAAGTGACTGCTACTTCAAATGTGAAGACAGCAATACAAAACTTCAAAGAAGATGAAAAATCAAAGAAATATGATACCACCAAGAGATCACAGTCATCTTCTGGTAAATGAACCCAAAGTCATAAAGATCTGCAACGTACCAGATAAAGAATTCAAAATACCTGTTTTAAGAAAACTCAATGAGCTACAAGAAAACACAGAAAGACAATTCAACAAAATTGGGAAAACTATATATAAACAGAATGAGACATTTTTAACAATGGGATAGATATCATTAAAAAAAAGAGCCGGATAGAAATTCTGGAGCTGAAAATTACAAGTATTGAAATGAAAAGTGCCATAGAGAGAATCAAAAACAGAATAGATCAAGCAGAAGAAAGAATCTGTGAGATCAAAGACAGGAAATGTGGAATAATCCAGCTGGAGGGTAACAAGAAAAAAGGATGAAAAAGAGCAAAGAAAGCCCAAGTGATCTATTGGCTATCATCGAAAGTATCAATTTAAGAATTTTTGGAGACCCAGAAGGAGAAGAGAGGGAGACGGAGGCAGAAAGCTTATTTAAGGAAATAATGGGACTTCCCTGGTAGTTCAGTGGTTAAGACTTCGCCTTCCAATATAGGCAGTGCGGGTTCAATCCCTGGTTGGGGAGTTAAGGTCCCACATGCCTCTTGGCCAAAAAAATCAAAACAGAAGCTGTATTGTAATAAATTCAATAAAGACTTTAAACATAGTCCACATCAAAAAAAAATCTTAAAAAAAAAAAGAAGAAATGGTTGAGAACTTCTCAAATCTAGGGGAAAATTTGGATACCCAAATTCATGAAAGTCATAGGTCACCAAACAAAATAAACATAAAAATATCCTCTTCTAAGACACATTCTGATAAACTGTCAACAATCAAAGGCAAAGAAAGACACTTAAAAGAAGAAAGAGAGGGCTTCCCTGGTGGCGCAGTGGTTGACAGTCCGCCTGCCGATGCAGGGGACACGGGTTCGTGCCCTGGTCCAGGAAGATCCCACATGCCGCGGAGCGGCTGGGCCCGTAAGCCATGGCCGCTGAGCCTGCGCGTCTGGAGCCTGTGCTCCACAACGGGAGAGGCCACAATAGTGAGAGGCCCACGTACCGCAAAAAAAAAAAAAAAAAAAAAAAAAGAAAGAAGAAGAAAGAGAAAAATAACTTGTAAATTGTAATGGGATCCCATACAACTACTAGCAAATTTCTCAGTAGAAACCTTACAGTCCAGGAGAGAATAAAATGATATATTCAAAGTACTGGAAGAAAATATCTAGCATACTCTATCTAGCCCACCAAGAATACTCTGTCTAGCAAAGTTATTCCTCAGAAATAAAGAAGAAATAAAGACTTTCCCAGGCAAACAAAAGCTGAGGTTATTCATCACCTTCACCAGCCTTACAAAAAATACTGAAAGGAGTTCTTCTAGCTGAAATGAAAGGATGCTAATTAGTAACATAAAAACATATAAAAATATACAACACACCATTAAACGTTAACAGATAGTCAAATTCAGAATATTCTAATACTGTAATGTAGCAGTGTCTTAGCCGCTTACCTATAGTATCAGGTTAAAGGACAAGAGTGTTAAAAATAACTAGAGGTGCTAATATTTGTTAATAAAGGGAGGAGATGGAGATGACAGAGTAGGAGGACATGGCACTGTCTCCCACCACCTACAAACTCATCAAATATATATCTACCTGTGGTATAATTCTCATTGAAAACTAAATGAAGATTGGCAGAAAGACCCCTGTACAACCAAGACTATAAAAAGATCTACATGGAATCAGGTAGGAAGGGAAGAGAAGCGATCAGGTCAGGACCTGTGCCCCTGGGAGAGGACTCAGAGGAAAAGGGACAATACACAGGCAGCATTCCTCCCTGGGGATTGAGCAGTTCAAGCCACATGCTGGGTGCCCCAGCCCTGGAGTACAACAAAGGGAAGACGAGACCAAGGGGAGAACTCAGCTGTGAGGGACAAATGAGACTCAGTTCCAAACCTGCATCTGAGCAGGGTAGGGGCAGCCATTATTGGCACTTACACAGGCAATGCATCAAAAGCAGTCCGGGTCTCTGACCCGGACAGGACAGCCACACCCAGCTCCCTGACACATGCCAAGTGCCCACACCACTTCCTCTTGCTCCAGAACTAGCACCCTCCTGCTCCAGCAAATTGGGACCTGTGCCCAACCCCAATGAGGAAGTGATGGCTACTGAGCAGAGGGGAAGCCCAGCCTACATGTGGCTCTGGCCCTAGCAATTCCCTCTCCACCCCCACCTCCTACCAAGGTGATAGCTGCCAGCACACCTTAAGGAAAGACGTGACTTGTGTTCCCATGTCAAATCAGCTCTCCCACCAAAACCCATGGGCACAATTAGACTGTTTAGGGGTACTCCCATATAAGGACACCTCTTCAAGACTGCAATAAATAACTGTTTCACCTCATTTCATAGAGACAGAGAAAGCAAAATGAGATGACAGAGGAATTTGTCTCAATTGAAAGAGCAAGAGAAAATCCCTGAAAAACAACTATTTAAACAGAAATAAACAGTTTACCAGATAAAGAATTCAAAGCATTAGTAATAAGAATGCTAACTGAACTAGGGAAAATAATTGATGAATACAGTGAGAATTTTAACAAGAACCTAGAAAAAAGCAAGGAAATGAACTTTCCTAGAGCTTCCAAATAATGCAATCCTCCTGGAACTTTTATAGTTTCCAATGAAACCCATGTCAAAATTCTAGCTGATAGAACTGTAAGATAATAAGTTTATATTGTTTTAAGCCATTAAGTTTGTGGTAATTTGTTAAAACGGCAATAGAAAAACAATACATTCTTTAGCTAATTTTATGAAGCTAATATATTCCTGTTAAAAGTTCCACACAAATTAAGAAAGAGAAAGGGAATTAATATTATTTTTGGACCAAAGAAAAGAAAAATACCAGCAAACTGAATCCACCAATGTATAAAAAATAATACATTTAAAATGAGTATGGTTTAACATTAAGAGATTAAAGGAGAAAAACCATATGATCAGCTCAGTAGATTAAAAATCTTTCCAATAAAAATTTACCGCACATTCATGATAAGAACTGGAAATAGAAAGGAATTTTCTCAACTGGATATATGCTAGCTTATGAAACTTTCAGGAAATAAACTTATCGGTAAAATGTTAGAGTAATTCCCTTTGAAAACGTAAATAAGACAAGGTTACTCACCACCACTTCCCCAAGAATATTCCATAGATTCTAATTCAGGAAGGTAATAAATAAATAAAGGGTGTAAGAAAAGGAAAAAAATAAGCAAAGCTGTCATTTAACTGTCATCTACTTATATATAATAGGAATTTTTTTTACATGTTTATAAAAAGGGATTTACTGAGGACTTCATTAGTATTGCTAATACACTGTTTCTTAACCTAAGTGGTATGTACACTGATATACATAATAGTATTATCCAATCCTTATAGATATTCTTAGATATGTACTATGACAAAACATTTCATTTTAATCACACAAAGAGTTTTTTTTGATTTGTTTTTGTTTTATTTTGTATCTATAGTCCCCTATTGCATCTAATTTGATATTTTGCTATCACTTTTCTTCATATACTTTGTTAGTTGTGTTATTTAGATCTGGAGTATATAAATACATGTTTTTCTATGATTCCACATATTAGAATGCCTATTGATTATTTCCCTAAATGTAGATGTTATATGTTCTTCACTGACACAAACTTAATCTTAAATATTATTGACTGTTTAGAGAGCCACATCGCTACTAATTCATACTAAGTTTTCATTTAACTAAATTTTATAACCCTAAGCCATATAATACAACTAAATGAACCTGTACTTTGTTCATTTTTTTAAATTTATACATTTATTAAATACGAATTGAGTGGTATGTGTTAAGAATTCTTTTTGACACTGGGGTTTATGTAGTTCACAGTCTAATAGGAAAGAGTGACAATGAATCAATTAAAATATAGCGTGATACCCTTCATGTCAGATTGTGTTGGAAGGAAGTCAAGAGGGAAAACTAAAATCTTTTTCAGACATGCCCCAGCTTTGTTATATCATGGTACATTCATTCGAGAAGTCTGAAATCTGGAACTCAGTGAGTATGGCAAGAAAAAATGAAATGTGAGGCAGAAACTAGAAAGTTTGTTCTTGCTATTGTTATCATATTAAAGAATTATATACTATCCTGAAAGTGTTGGATACTAACTTCCTTGCAACTTATGCAAGGATATGAGAGCCTAAGTCTTCCAATTCTAAAATATTTTTCTCATCACCAAAGCAGAGTAGATTAGAGGAGTAAGGAGTTAAATTATATATTATCACAAATAAATTACATTATCACAAATTATAGATTAAGTCAAGGTGGGATAACTGAAAGTTAAGGGCATAGGCTTTTTTTTTTTTAACATCTTTATTGGAGTATAATTGCTTTACAATGGTGTGTTAGTTTCTGCTTTATAACAAAGTGAATCAGTTATACACATGTTCCCATATCTCTTCCCTCCTGCGTCTCCCACCCTCCCTATCCCACCCTCTAGGCAGTCACAAACCACCTAGCTTTTGAATGCAAATCCCCAGAGTAAATCTAATTCAGTCCTGCAATCTCAGGTGTGGCATGAGTAGGAATATAGTTTTTAGGAAAAGTATACCATAAAGGGTTACTGCCACACCCTATTATAACATTGAATGATATCAGCTAATAATGCATGCCTTTTTTTTCAGTGATTATACAAACTTTTCACTCACGGAAAGTTTATTTTACAGCTAACCTGCATTAGCTTATAATACATTGCAGCCTTTAAACACTTCTTCAAAGTCTATATCATGAAATACTTGTAACTCACATGATTAAGAATGGTAATAGGGTCAATTAAATTCCAGCCTTAAAAGATGTTAAATAGGCTGCTTTTCTAACCCACCTTCTAATTTGAAAAATAGTAACTAGGCATCAACTCTATAAATACTAAGATTGTTGTTTTAGGAGACAAGCTTCAAGACAGAAATAGACGGTCTTATATAACCCCCTCCCATCCTTCATTTCAGCCACTTAGAAGTGTGTATTTGCAGCCAGCCAGCCCTTGACAAGCCCCTCAGAGTGCTATATGACTCTAAGTCAAATGTTCCACAGGAGATATGCTGAAGTTATTCTGTGGTTGAGGTGATTTGCATCTGAGTTCAGATGTTTCAAGTCAAAATGTTTTCCCCTATTGTAAGCTATAGAGCCAAAAGTCATGATGAGTTAATTATCTAAATGTTTAAGTAAGCTTCAAAGGAACTTTTAAAATCAACCACTGGAGCAGTGCCCTGTGTGCACTCTGATAAGTACGATGGTATTCTCAGCGGCCAGGATGCCCATCTGCCCACAGCATTTAGCTGCAGATGACAACTGTGTTCCCCAAGTATATTGCACCTAAAATTTGTGGATTATTCTTTGTTCAACCTTCTGCTCAGTGGGTCTTCTAAAAATTTAAGTAAATTACGTAGAGCCACCCTCCCTTATAACCCTTTAGAAACCTACTGTTGCACGTGGGATGGACTCCAGTTTCTGTAACAGGGCTCTGCACAATCTCTCCAGTGCTGTCTCCCACTTAACCTTCTCCATCAGACCAACTGGCTGGTTCTTCAAACACACACATATACAAAACAGTTTGATAGTTCCTCAAACACACAAAGCTCTTACCACTTTGGAATATTTCCATTTGTTCCTAAAACCTGAAGCTCTCTCCTCTACTCAGTAATTAATTAATTCCGACTAACCTTCAAGTCTCAGCCAAAAGATGACTTCCTGACTTCCTTGGAAAAGCTGATTATCACCCCTGCTGAGACTTCAATACGACATTCTTGCTCTTCCAATGCTTCCAGATATTGGAATGCATGAAAATACTAGTGAATCTCAAACATGTGCACCCATTAACGTATTTTCCCATTAAGTGTTTGCTATGCTCAGGTACTGTTGTGTGGAATATCATCATTTTATATAAGGAAGTTGGTAAGTCCACAAAAGATGATTCTGTCAGAGGTAAATTCAGAATAAATGTGTAAACAGGCAAGAATAAACATACTGCTCACTTCTTAATTGAGGGAATCTAACTGCCACCAGGTAGCTTGCCGCTTACCTTGAAGCATGTTACTATAAAGGAGTATCAAGGCTAGTTGAGTTGCTAAAAACTTGTATACTCAGCTGCCAAAGAGGATTTCAGCAGTAATAATATAATCAGTAGTGATAGTAGGGTTGTCCTTGTGGAAGGAAGTCTATGTCATCATGCCCATACATAGTCCCCTCCCATGGCAGCATTTTTGGAATCATTGATCAAGCTGTGACCTGGATGGCAAAGAAAATAAGTGATATTCACAAAATGGGTCATCTTATTCCTAATGGTTGTTAAGACTGTCTTCTTGAGAGGTTCTCTTGGTGAGCATTCACAAAGATATATTCAAGTTCAGGAACCATCGCAAGAGGTTCATTTACAACCTTTCTCTCCAGTCACATTGCCACTAAACTTCCATCTTTCCTCTAAAGCCCTGACCACTTGACTACACTGTTAGCCACTGGCTGGTTCATCTCTTCTTCAAGTTAAAGTAAATAATGAAAATGTGTTACTCAAAGTTCTGCCATTGCCCTTCCAGGACACAATGACAGAAGCTGACAATCACAAGTTTCTATTTATAGACCTATTTTTAGCAACCCTCAGAATTTTGAATTTTATTCCATGTAATCTGTCCAGAATTTTAAATCTAAATTTGATTCTTTTATTTTGTTACTTAAGGCTATCAGAAAAAAATTGTATATCTCTGTTTCTCTGGACCTACTGTATTTGCTTTAAATTTTCCACAGTGTCATTTGTTGAAATCTTCAGAGTTTCAACCTCAGTGAACTCATGGTCAGTGGATCACAGAACATAACCTGATTAACTTGTTTTGACCTCTTGTACCATAGGCTGCTTACCATCTTAAAATAAGGAAAGGACTCAATGTATTTCCATTTCCTTGGCCTGATATTCCATTCTAAATATTCCACATGTCCCTAAAGATCTGTTGCCTATAATTCACTCTCTGGTAACAATATCTGTAACTTAAGATTCCATTTTATTGACAGGCAACCGAAACCAACTCTGGACAAATTAACAGCAATAACAACAAAATAGTTTATTTGAAAAGTAACTGGGGTAGACTCTAGGAATCAAAGGAAGAGCTGGAAAATATAGGTCAAGAGAAAGATTGAATGAGGAAATTTGGGAGGACTTCAACAAGACAAATACATCGATATTGTCTTTAGGAAGCGTCTACCGAAGTAATTCTACTCCAACAAATATCTTTATCTTACATTGCCAATTTTCAAATTCCATGATAATTTCTCTGATTGGCTCGGGATGGAACAGTTTTTAAGGAAGTGAGCTTGAGAGGGTGGAAGCCAGGTCACATGGCATTTAAGGGTCAGTGTGTTTCCTGTATATAGGGCCATTTACAGAGAAAAGGGAATCTTGAAGTGAGGAAGCCATCAGAGTGTACTACACTCTTTTCTTAGGCCATCATATCAGGATAGAAAGTCACTTAAAGGGCACGAGTCATCCTCAACATTTCTAAGACTCATTCTTAGAATGAATACATTTCCTCTCTACCTCTCCCCCAAAATTATTGTATAAAATAAAATGGTCATTTTTTATCTAATAAGTCCATTGGCACACTAGTCTCTCCTAAAGAGTTTACCAGTTGTATTCTTTGTTAGGATATTTGCTAAAATCATGATTCAATAAGTCATTATCAAGATTTTCTCCTTGCAAATTTAGACTACTTATTTCAGTCAATTTAGAAACTGAAATATTTCAACACATGTAAAATCCTTGATATATATCTTTTCATAAATTTTAATTCGATTTCATTTGCCTGTAGCTAACTTCTATTTGCACTTAAAAAATTGATCATAAGTGTGCTGAGAACAGGAAATAACACTCAAGTTTCTGACATAGCTATTTAGTCATATGGTTATTGGATTTATTTTGGAAAGAGTTCCATGAAAGTCAAATAAAAGGGAATTACCTGACAAAAATGTTAATGGTTTTAAACACAATTCAGGAATTGCAAGGCTATGGCACCAACACCACTTTTAACTTTTGTCTTCTGGCTCTGGACCACTTTTATTTGTTCCATGGTCATTTTATCATCGTTTGAGTTGGATGTTGCATTTGTGCAAAACCCTTGTTTGGATTGTGTAAATGTGAAATACCAAAATGATTGTCAAAATAAAAAGTAATCTGTGATCCCTAACTGAAGATAGCCTGGATAATTAATACACTCATCACATGAAATGAAATATGTGATCATACTCTGACCACCTTAAATAATCTCAGTGTTTTTACGCCTTTCTCCATTGTACTTTTATGCTGTTCATTTGACTATATAATCCCGTCTCTTGGTCTTTGAGACATTTTAGGGATAGAGTCAAAGTGTTTTCTCCTCTGTTCCAGATGTTTGTACTAATGTGTGACTGACATAAATTCTAACAATAAAAAGATACTTTTTCACAGGAAATAGTTTGTAAATCACAATAACTCATAGTACAAAGAGAAGAGGTTAAAAACTGTTGCAGAAGTAAAGAGCTGGCTGCTAATCCACACAGAGCTATGCCCATGATCAGCACATCAGGAGACCAAAATTAGGAAAGGAAGCTTGAAAAAAAGAACCTATATGAGGGATGAGACCTTGAAGCATATGTATATACTAAGACATGTTGCAAAACAAAATATTATATTATTATATGAACAAAAATAAATATTATATTGCCTAGATATAGTATTGGCAATAAAATACAAGACACAATATTTGTCTTTAGGCAATATGGAAATATATTGTTTCTACACTTTTTATTTGTATTTTAATTAAATCCATTTACCTCCAAATTAAAAATGATTTATTAAATATCTATTTTAATGTGTTAATCACAGAAAAGCAAAGACAGTCTTTGTTATTACCAAATTTCACAGAGAGACAGAGATCATTTGTGCAGTCAGAGACATTAACAATATATTTACATATATAATTAGATATTTTATACTTATATATTATCTATTATACAGAAATATAAAATTATATACTATGTAATTATATATTATGTATACATAAAATATTACATAAATATCTGCATTGGGCACAAAGAAATTAAGGCATTTTATAACATTTTTCAAAAAAAGTGTGGATGACAAGGATGAGATTAATTGGCATAAGCAAGTGTATAAAAAGTGTTGTATATGTGTCATTAGCATCTCCTGCTATAAATCACCCCCCCAGGAATTTATAATAAGTGCCAGGACAAACAAAATCCAGGTATCAAGATGTGAAACAATTAATTACTGACACAGTAAACCACAAAAGGATTTCCAAAGGTAAAGGGTTCAGGTTCCTTAAGGAGTGAAGCAAAAGCAAAGCAGAGAGAGTACATTGGATCTTTGTAGTGACTGGGGTGTGGGTCTGGGGGAGAGTCCACATGCTGCCTGGGGGTTTGCCAGGGGATTTGCCACTGACTTCACAGGATGAGTGGCGCACAGGGACTCTCTTATCTTGGCTATGCTATGTGGTGCAGCAGCAAAGACAGGTGAGAAACTAAAAGCTAATCATGTCAAACATAAAAATTGGATTCCATTTCTTTATTATAATAAATGTAGACGAAATCATTCACTATTTTAGAAGTTGTAGTCAAGTCAGGAGATGGGTAAGTAAAACGGGGCTTTGAATTAGAGTGAGACACACTTGTCTAGGTGTGTCAGGTGAGAGAAAATTCTCTACAAGGCTAAGAACTTTGTTAGGGCCTGAGCATTGTCAAGGGAGAGACTTTTGTGGTGATCCTGGGAGTGACCAGGAGCGGCTGTGTTAAATCAGGAAGTAATTGTGGAGGAGAGAATTTGGAGGATGGTTTAGACAAGATCCACTTAACTGATGATACTTAGAATGACAGGAACAGGAAGAGTGAAGATGACAGGTGAAGGTTTCTTTTTCTCACTCTGAGAAATGTCTGAAGAAGGTAGAATCATGATACACATTTTCTCTACTGGCTTACTAGGTTTAGCATTCCAGTGGGTGTTTGGATAGAGAATATAAAAATAATCATCCTTAGTAGACAGTATATTTAAAGAAAAATGATGCTTTTCTGAAAAATGTTATCTACTAATATTTACTGTGTATACCTTGTATCATGCATTGTGTTAGATGCTCTAGTGCGTATAAGGATTGATATTTTCAAAAACATGAGTATTATCTAAACATGTAAAACATTTTTTCCCAGAAATATAGATTTTTGGTGGGATAGATTACATAACATAAAACTTGACTTTTTCCTATATGCAATATTCAGTCAGTGTTTTTCTCTATGGTAAGGGATAAAACTTTATGATTTCTATCCAAAAAATGTCTGTAAATGGTTTAATTAATACTTGATAAGTTTAATGAAATGTGTTTCATAATTTACATATTATTTATAGAAAAGTTCAGATTTACTTTCTACCTATCCCAATATGAGGATTCTTTTTATTTACGCTAGAAATGAATAAAAGAAATGTTAATTGAAACAGAATACTTTTCCATTTTTAGGCCATTCTAATGAAATATCTTAGGCCCAGCAACCTCTGAGGGCTGAGTGCTCAGTGCTGTGTGCTTAAAAGGAAGAAATTGTCTAGGCAATGTTTTAAGATATGTTTTGTTTTGCAAAATTAAGAAAAATAATGGATGGCCTCTCCTACTTCTCAAACTGGAAGATGAAACATACAGCAATGACAATATTTGGGTAGCTTGTAGCTCTAAAACTCTGGGCATACAAAGAGTTTACCTATGACTTGATTAAAAAGTGGACCAAAGCTGTTAACAGACACCTCACCAAAGAAGACATACAGGTGATAAATAAGCATATGACAAGACACTCCACATCATATGTCATCAAATAAATGCAAAGTAATGTGTTTTTAAATGAGTTTGCCTCAGGTTATTATGTATAGTAAGCACTTAATAGCAGTAAGTTATTATTCATTTTAGTCTTCTGTTGATGATGAGATACTCAATGAATTTAGATTTTCTCATGTCCATTTAGCTCTGATGTTCAGGACAGAAGAAGAAATACTAAGAACTTCTGTACCACATGCACTGTGAAACCATATATTATAGTTCATTAACTCATTTGGGCAAAGCTTTATGTTAAGTAATAATATTACAATTCTCACTTGGACAGGTTGGCTGTATTTTTTCCAAGGTCATAGATTATACCCTGAATCTCAGTCATCTCCTTTTAATTCATGTCATTGGTTACAAGGAAAAATGGAATGAAAGCAGTGAGTCAACACATATCCATAAACTATACTAGAAAAAGGTCTCAAAACGTATTTCCAGCAGTTATTCAGTCCTGTCACCTCCAAATTCACTATTACCATGTGATTACTACATAATACAGTTGAATTAATCTTCCAAGATGGCATTGCTCTAGTAGATCACCATATTTATTGTGTTTAACAGAGACACATATTCCTGTGTGTTCAGTAGGTACATTGGGTTATAATTTGTGAAGTCCTTGTAGTACTGCATATAATATTACTGAACAAAGGAAAATTTCTGATTTTTGTTTATCTTTTGATTTACACATAGTTCAAATTTACTTTCTCTTCATCCAATCAATACCAGATTGTTAGAACCTCAACTTTCTTGAGTGATTTATCATTTATGGAGGCACATGGCACTTTTTAAAAACACAAGTCAAAACTTCAGAGACGTACAAATTACATTACACATACACATACACAACTTCTGTCAATTTCATCACAGTCAAAACACAGCCAGCTGCTTCTGAGATGATATCAAGTGACAATTAAAATAGCACCAATAATGTTACACTACAGTTAGGTACAGAAAATATTTTATCTGAAAAAAGCAAGAAGTATATTTAGATGGTTAGGATTTATGTTCCCTATTAAGAGAACAGATGCCTTAAAAGATTAATCTTTGGTGCCATTGTGTCTATTTCTGCAGAATGTTGGACACGATGGGGATTGTTTGGGCCAGATGCCTTCCTTGTCCAACTTTAGTCCTCTAAGCAGTGGTCTCCAAATATTTTCTGCATTAGTTCAATAGAATACTAATACGTATACTGTCAAAAATGGGTTCTATGGTCAAATACAATTTAGAAACACTACGTTAAAGCCACACATTTTCCTCTCCAGTGAGCTGTCACACTCTTTAATATACTCACATGCATTATGGATCTTCTAGACAAAATGCATCACTTCCCCAAATTATTTAACTATAGAACCTGTGCCAGAATAACCATTAACCGTTAGGCAGATAAAATACACGTTTGGGACACCAGCAGCATTGGGAAGAAAAAAATTACATAGATATTTAATCTTTGTTTAAAGCATCAAGGAAGTTAACACCAGGGAAAACTCAGAATTTTGTTGGACTTGTTACAGTTATTCCATAATCTAATATGCTTATTTTGATATACATGGTGGGTGTAAACTTGAGTTTTTTCAGTGCTTTAAGGCCTTTAATGGAATTGATCCCGTCCTCTGTTCGTTTGTTTTTTCTTCAGAGGGCATCTAATGGGGTAATGTTGCATTGAATACGCTTAAGGAATTGCTGTTCTAAATCCCATTTGCCATATTTGTCATTCTGCTCATCTATGGGTACTATAATACTTTTCCTCCTTGGAACCTTCTGGCACTACCAATTCTCTTGGGATGACTGTGGGTCTGGTGTGGCTGCCTCAGGGTTTTCTGGTTAAAGAAGGACCCGACTACCTCCTTAGAATATACAAGGACCAATGATTGACTTAGGACACATGGTGAGACTGCAAGGGCCTCCTGCTTTGAGCAGTTGCCGGCAGTGGGCCAAGGTCACCTGCATTAACCTAAATCTCCTCTCCTTGAGCCGAGTGGACAAGGATTCTGCTTAACCCAAGAGCTCATACCCAGCATTTGGACTAAACCAAGACAAAATAGCAAAGCAGACAATTTATTTTTAGCGTCCTCTTGTTCTCTCCTCTCATATCCCAGGCAGACATGCTCTCTGGAATCCCCAGGCAGCCATCGCTCTCCATCAGAGACTTCCTATTGCAACACCCCACTTCTCCACTGCTTGGAAATTACCCTCCTCATCCACCACCAGTGTTTATGTCCTTTCTATTCGAACACTCAACTAAATAATAGTAATTGAATTTTTTTCAATGGCTTTATCACATGAAAAGAAAAATAACTTCTACTTTTCAGTATAAGACTTTGACAGGTTTTTAAAAACTATATGCATTTATTACCATGATAATAATGCAATTAATTTTAAAATAAGCAAAGCAACAACGCAAGGGCAATCAGAGCCCCAGTGTTTTCAGCTGTGATGAAGATTGAGCCTTCACTGGGGCCATTTCTTAGTCACCCTTGCCCAGACTTAGCCTCAGAACCAGATAGCTGGGGGTAGGATGAAAAATGCTGACGGTCTCCTTCTCCTGAGAACATAGCCCTCTGAACGGGGCTGCGGGGAGACGGGCCCTGTTCTGGGCTGTACTCCACTGCAGTGGAGTTTCAGTCCCTGGGCCCCATGGAGGGAGGGAAGGAGGGAGGGAGGGAGGAAGGGAGGAAGGGAGGAAGGGAGGAAGGGAGGAAGGGAGGAAAGAAGGAAGGAAGGAAGGAAGGAAGGAAGGAAGGAAGGAAAGAAGGAAGGAAGGAAGGAAGGAGCGGGTCTTGGTACAGGCATCACCGACTCTCATTGCTCTTGAGTTTTAGTACATTTTCTCTAAGAAATGTTTCTTCTTTGTTGTATGTTCTTAAAACCAATTCTAGAGACTTAAAATGATTTTTTTTTTTTTTTTTTTTTTTTTTTTGCGGCACGTGGGCCTCTCACTGTTGTGGCCTTTCCTGTTGCGGAGCACAGGCTCCAGACGCGCAGGCTCAGCGGCCATGGCTCACGGGCCTAGCCTCTCTGCGGCATGTGGGATCTTCCCGGACCGGGGCATGAACCCGTGTCCCCTGCATCGGCAGGCGAACTCTCAACTACTGCGCCACTAGGGAAGCCCTAAAATGATTTTTTAAAATGATTTCCACCAGTTTCATGGGGTAGCAGTTTCATGGAGCATCTCTAACTGTTAGACTGGAAGTATCTCTCTAACCAGCTTCTGATTTTGTATCAGTGACTCAACTTCTCTTAGATTCAGTTACCTGTTTTTTAAAATGAAAATAATACTGCCTAATTTTTAAGGCTTTCCTTAACATTAAATAACTATACATATAAAGTATTTAACATAATATATCTCATATGGAAGAGTTTTTTGTAAAGAGTAACTATTATGGTCAAAGTGATCATATGTTCTGTATTCATTCATCCACTCAAATATTTCTTGAGCAGAAGGCTATGTTTTACTATTCTAGATGGTAGGAATTTTGAGCAAATCAAAGAAGATTCCTTCAGAGAGTTTATATTTTAATGGAGGAGATAGACAATAAATGGATATATAAAATAATGTCAGGAAGCACTAAGTATGATAAAGAAAAATAAAACCGGTTATGTGACTAGAAAGTGATGGGGGGAGCTGTCGAAGACAGGAAGATTCCCAAGTATTCCACTTTTTCCATTTGAACATGAAGCTAGTTTAAAATTTCCAAAGTTTGGCATTAAATGCCTCTTGTCTTCAGAAATAGAGCAAAAATCCAGTTCCCAGTTTTGGACCTGGAATGTGTAAATGTGTGTGTGTGTGTGTGTGTGTGTGTGTGTGTGTGTGTGTGTGTGTGTATTTATTTATTTATTTCTGCCATGACAGAGGCTAGGCTTCCATACCAATGGTTAAATGTAATAACCTTTAGACATTACTTCTCATAAGTTCAAGCTTGCCTAAAACTGGTGGGGACTGGTAATAGACTGTTCTGGTCACTTTTAATTGTTTTTCTATGATATAAAGATGTGCTATATATATATGAATGGGGGTTCAGAGAAAGCTAGGGAGAGAGATTAAAGGTCCTGTAAAATACTACTGGGATTAAAAATATTGTAGATATCAGAATTTATACTGATAGTAACTTTATAAAAGAAAGAGAGGGGAATATAAAATGTAACATAAATTACTGAAGAGAACTAATTACTAAATTGGTTTTTATGCATTAGTATTCTCTCAGAACGTAGACTATCCCCCTGACTCTTCACTGTAAATCACAAACACTGAGATTCTATTAAGTACCCGATATTACCAGAGAGCATGCAGTTATTAAGGCAAATACCCTACCCTCGAATTGTTCATATTACAGCAGAAAGAAGAACAGAACTACAGAAATAACTATGTAAACTTCATATCCCCAGGCCAGCAGTACAGGACAAGTGTTAAGCTGAAGTTAGCACCATAGCAGTTTTAATGCCTGAACTGCTTCATGTTGTCTCTTCTGTCTCAGCAAGGATGGTGCAGAACTTAAGGGGCAAGGATGAGTTCTTTGATGTCTCCTACAGCCTTGTTGTACTCCTTGTTGTACCTTTCTCAGAACCAGGTACTTCTGGAAAAGTCTGCAATCTGCTGTTACAACAGCTAATTCCCAGTGGATCAGTGGGCTTGGGCAACAGGAATGGTTACTACTTCATACACAGTCTTCCCCGGCTTTAAGCAGGAATCATGTGCTGGCGACTTGTGCAGAGAAAGTTGGCAACATTTTGTATTATAGGCAGGAAGTAGAGGGTTTCATTGCATGGGTGCTGCTCTACCGCTGAGAGAGCTGCTGTGCTCCACAAAGCCATTACCATCATTTGCAGCTGGCTACCATCATGCATTGACCTTTCACTGCAACAGTCCCCTGAACAAATGCTCTGTTTACTGCCTAAAATAGCTTATTTTCTTCTCTGGGTACAGTTTCAAGAAGCTCTGGGCTATGGGTTCCAAACTTGCTTCTCATTGTTGAGAAATTATTGATCTGCTGCCTGGTAAATTCCTGACCATGACTGACCTGATTTAACTCTCTCCCTCTTTTCTATAAGTCTCCTATAAGTTTATCCATTAAAAACCCCAAATAGCCTTTTGGAGTCTCACCTTTCCCACAGGCAACTTCCAATTCTAATCAACCAATCCCCTTTCTCAGTGCTCCAGCAGATTTATTTTAGGAGGTTTAGAAAGGAAAGAACTGATATATAAGACATTTAGAAAGCAGAAAGGGCAGAGCTTAGTGACAAATTGGATGTAGGTAGTGGAAGATTGGAAGGAGTTAAGGGCAGCTTCCTGGATTCTGGTGTAGGCCACTGGTAGAAGACAAATGATAGAAATTCAAGAAGATGGGGAAGCAGAGGATCAACAGGTTTCAGTAATCCCCAAGATTATGTTTCAAAACTCATGATATATGTTCAGCTTCAAAAGGGGAGGGCAAAAGTAGAAAAAAATTTAGCACATAGGCAGAAAGCAACAAAATATAGGCACTAGAAGATGACTCCAGCTTGGATAATGCTATTCGTGGGTACCACTCTAGGTACATGCCAGAGCTTTCACTCAAGTGATAATATCCAAGGATCCAGGCCAGAAGATCTTTTTTATGTTGGTATAGGACTATTACTTGATAATAGACCTATTGCTATACTTTGATGTTAATGAGTTCAAATAGCAGGAAGATGGAAATAAGAAAGTGGAAGCTAGAAGACAGGCATAAGTGATCTGAGAATGAGAGAGTGAATTTTAAGATCTTAGAGTTGGAGCAATTTGGGGTTGTTTAAGAAGTGGCCTACAGGTGAAGGACATTGGAAATATAGGACATCAAAGAATGGCAAGTCTAGTGTATTGGGTAGGGCATTCTTATGGGGGGTTATGTTAACCAAAAGATAGAAACAGAGCAAAGAAATATTCATAAAGCTGGTGATACATAATTCCTCCTAGGATGGTCACTAGGGTAAGGGGAATGCAGTAAATTATGGTGAGGATAAAAAGAATAAGATACTCCATCCCACCCCTGCCTAAGAGAACTTTCTACAGTGCTGGAAAGGCTCTCTATCTGCACTAAACAATGTAATAGCCACCAGCCACATGTGATATGGAGCACTTGAAATATAACTAATTCAACTGAGCAACTGAAGTTTTAATGCTATTTAATTTAATTTTAATTAAGTTTAAATAACCACATTAGGCTAGTGACCATCATATTGGACATTGCAGTTCCAGAGGTTTGGAACAACAGCGTACTGAAACCAGTAAGAGTGTGGTAGTATATTGCTGATCCTACCACCAAACTGGAGGTGGTGATATTGGTGGGGATATTAGTGAACGGGATCTTTTTTACATTTTATAATGAAAGGTGTCCAAGTTTGGAAGATCTGCCTAATTCTATGAACAAATATTTTCCAAATAATCAATGCACAGTTATTCATGAGTAAAATATCAAAGTGCAAGACAGACCAGTGGATTTTAATGAAAAAGGGCAATAATAGTTCATTGACATGGTTGCATATTGCATACTACCACTAACCTGTAAGAATTTACTATTACTTTCTGAGTTTTAGCATAATATCAAAGAACAACATTCTCAATTATATGAAAAGGATATTAGAATCATCTTCCCTTGTTCAATTATATATCTTTGTGAGGCAGGATTTTCTTTGCATACTTTAATCAAAACAACATTCTGCAACAGATTAAATGCAGAGCAGATATGAGAAGCCAGTAATGTTCTATTGTCAGACATTAAAGAGATTTGCAAAATTGTAAAACAATGATACTTTGATTTCTTTTTAATGTGGCTATTTTCTGTAAACATATTTTTATGTTAACAATGCAGTGGGTTTTTATTGTTATTTGTAAGTGAATTTCAAATATAAATTTCTGTTTCAAATTTATAACACAAACATATTGATAAATATAACACAAATAAACAAAAGCTCTTTGGGGTCCTTACTTACTTTTAAGACCATAAAGGGGTCCTGAGATCAAAAATGTTTGAGAACCACTGATCAAGAAAAAAGTTATTGATTCTTCAGGACCTGGCTCAAATCTCAGTCTTAAAACCCCTTTTCTGTAGCTCCCCAGCCACTCACTCCCTGTTCTTTGTATAGCATTTGTATAAATGTTCCTTTGAATGTCTATATATTGTATGTGAGAGAGAGAGAAACAAAGACAGACACAGGCAGACAGACACATATACAGGTGGAATTAAGCAATAGCCCTTTGCATAAAGTGGAAACAATGGTACATTTATGGACAAAGACAAAGGAGTCAGCAAAAAAGGAAAATAAAAATTAAAAGAAAAATACAGAACAATTACACAAAAGCATTTGTTAGATTTTAAGAATACTGGTTATGAGGAAGGACCAAAGTAAAAGAATTAACCTTAGAAAGGACTGCATTTTTCTATCTGCAACTGCATTTTTCTATCTACATTGAGAGAGGTTAAAATTTAGTATTGGTGAAATGGAAACTAAGAATGATGAGAGATATCATGTTGAATGACCTCATCTTGTCAAAAAAAGAGGAAATACCATCATCAACTGAAAGCTAAAAGGAGAGGAGAATTTGACCTCATGGCCATCGTGGCCATCTTGGCCACGAGGTAGTGCTAGGAAACAAACGGAGATGAATAGAAAGCCTCGCTGCACATGAGAGGGGGTGTGGCCATGATTAGATAGCTCAGATGTTTATTAGAACCTCTCCAACCTTTCACTGACTTTCTCTTATACAACAGGGCAGAGAAAGCTACTTAGAGTCAAAGTAAAGTTCAGTGAAAAGGGAGCTAGTGAGCAGCTTGGGCAGGCATGGAACTCTGTAATCAGGAGCTCCAGAGAGGTTTTGTTTGTTTGCTTTATTTGGCACATTTAATTGTATGTTAAGCATAAGGCCAATTATATGAATAACTTACTCTGGCACATAATTGGAGTATATTATAATTTTTGATGTCTGGATAATATTTAATTAAGAATAATGAGCAAGTTTACTAATTATGGCTCTAATTATAATTCTTTTGTGAGAATAAGGAGACCTTAGGGTAAAACATACCCTATGCCTTACTCTCAGAAAACACTATTTGAGACTAGCATCTTATGAAAAATTTTTATCAGCAATCACTTAAGTGGCATTGATGGGGGTACAGCAGTTTATATAAGGTATAGTCTTTTATAATAATTATAAACTGGATCTCATAAATAAATTACTATATTGTTTTGGCTTATTTGGAGAATTACCACTGTTTGGTTTCAATCTTGTTATCCAAAAAAGTGGTAACGTATAGATTTGTGTATTTCCACCATAAAAGAGTTTTGACTCCTCTTCTAATTAGCTGTTACATCCTCCAGTGAGCATGCCTTAATTTCCCAAGGCTAGCTAGATGCCTTTCTATTGGGTTCCCGTAACACACTATGCCAACCTCTCTCTTGGGATGTATCATGTGGTATCATAAGCACTCATTCGCTTGTCTGCATCTCTCAGATAAAAATTTCCTTAGGGCAAGATAGGTATTTTATTTGTTATATCATCCTCAGAGCCAGGCACAGTACCTGGCAAATACTATATAATATATATTTTAAATCAAATTGAACAAAAAAAAATAGGAAAAATGAAGTACTAAAACAAGTCACAATAGGTTTAATATAAGTTAATCTTTTCAAGCTAAATAAAGGGGCAAGATGACAGGGACAGATTTCAGCACTTATGTTTGCAGGTGCACACCTTGTGGCTCTTTCTTGGGTGGCTGCAGGAGATTTTGAATTAAGGATTACACAGACAGCCAATATATCTATGTTCTATTATTATTTAAGCACCTGGCGTTATATGTTTTCTAAAGAACACATTTGTACATAAATATTTGAAATATTTTGGGTCACCTTCATTCTAATTGGGAACTCTCTACTATCCAGAGAATGCATAAAACCTCAGTGAACTATCATGCACGTCTCTTTGGATATTTATTTAAATTAGAAAAATTATTCACCAGTTCTGTCTTAGAAACTTTCAGATATTTATAGGTAATTTTAAATGACCTTTTTGGATATAAAATACATGTAGTTAGCATTATTCAAAGGTTATAGAAGAATGTACAGGCGGTGGCCCCTTGCTTCTGCTCGGCCAGGAGGTCTGACGTGGAAGCTGCTGGCTGGCCAAGCTTCCAAGGAAACCCCCTGGGAACCAGAGCCCGAGCCGGAGCCAGAGCGCAGGCCTAGGTGAGGGGAAGTGGCGACTTCGAGGCTCGATTAGGCTTCGCTTCCGAGGCTGGGGCCAGTCTCTGATGGTCGATGAGGGAGGACAGGCAGTTCATCATGGGTGGCTTTTTCTCAAGCATTTTTTCCAGTCTGTTTGGAACCCAGGAAATGAAGATTTTAATTTTGGGATTAGATGGAGCAGGAAAAACTACAATTTTGTACAGATTACAGGTTGGAGAAGTTGTTACTACGATTCCTACCGTTGGATTTAATGTTGAGACGGTAACATACAAGAACCTAAAATTCCAAGTCTGGGATTTAGGAGGACAGACAAGTATCAGGCCATACTGGAGATGTTGTTATTCAAACACAGATGCAGTCATTTATGTAGTAGACAGTTGTGATCGAGAGCAAATTGGCATTTCCAAATCAGACTTAGTTGCCATGTTGGAGGAAGAAGAGCTGAGAAAAGCCATTTTAGTGGTGTTTGCAAATAAGCAGGACATGGAACAGGCCATGACTCCCTCAGCGATGGCAAATTCACTTGGGTTACCTGCCTTGAAGGACTGAAAATGGCAAATATTCAAAACTTCAGCAACCAAAGACATTGGCCTTGATGAGGCAATGGAATGGTTAGTTGAAACTTTAAAGAGCAGACAGTAATTCAGTCACTTCTGCTCCTCTGAAACGAAGACCACATCACATATCCCTTTGGAAATAGTTAAAGTGTGCTTCACACTACTAAATGTTAAAACTGTATGATTGTCAGCATATACCAAACTGACTGCAACATTTGTAATAAATATTAAAAATAAGTATTTGGTTGGAAAAAAAGAATGTACATAGTAAAGCCTCCTTCCTCCCTCCATTGCCCAGTCACATAGCTCTATACCCTCAAAGCAAACACTGAGGAAAATTTTATAGATCATTTGTAAAATGGGAAATTAGATAAAATGGCTTTAAATAAGTTCTTTTCTTCTCACATATTATTCTTATTGCATACACCTGGTCAAGGCTCTCTCACCTTTTAGATCTCATTTGAAAAGGGACAAACTTAAGAACCTTCCTGACTCTTCATTTTGGTTTAACTTTCTCTTGCTTTTGATCCCATAATATCAGATAATTTATCTTTTATAATATATATCATACCCACAATTTATTATACAATATCTATCTTTCCCACTAGACTATAATTTTTATACAAGATAGGAAAAGTATATCATATTCACAGGTATGCTCTTACCCTTAAACAGTGCCTTGCACAAGTTTGATACATAATGAAATCTTAGTGAATGAGTGTGAAATTAATGTGTGGGTTAATCTATGAGTCCAGTCCAAAAAACAGAAACCATACTAGGTCTTTTAAGCAGAGGGAATAAAATTCAGGGAATTGTTTACATGGATGATAGAAGAGCTGGTGAATCAATCAGGGATAATTAGGCAAACCAGAGATTAAAAACATCTAGGAGCATGACTAGCCTAGACAAGAAGGGACAGAAGGAAGAAGTAGTGATGGAACCACGGAATGCGTTTTGGGACTCAGTAGAGCATAGATCCTTCTGTCTCAGTGCAGAAAGAATTCAGCGAGAGGCAGAGTGACAGCTAAGGAACGAGTTCATTAGTATAGGACGCTTGTGAGAGATAGAACTGGCAGGCAAGGGAATGCCACCCTGAGAACTTAGTGGGCTACATTTTTACAATCAAGGGAAAAAGACCATCTTCTTCCTCATTTTTTTTTTCTTTTTTGCGGTACGCGGGCCTCTCACTGTTGTGGCCTCTCCCGTTACGGAGCACAGGCTCCCGACGCGCAGGCTCAGCGGCCATGGCTCACGGGCCCAGCCACTCCGCGGCATGTGGGATCTTCCCGGACCGGGGCACGAACCCGTGTCCCCTGCATCGGCAGGCAGACTCAACCACTGTGCCACCAGGGAAGCCCTTCTTCCTCATTTTGAGTAGATATCAAACTTCTATCTCTAGCTCCTCCTCCACATGGGGTGGGGGAGTTTTCTTTTTCCTACATGGTCGAACTGGGACTGTCATGGTACTATGGGGATGAGCAAAAAGGCAGTAACATATACTAAAATATAGTAAATCATCTCAGGTTTCAGTATAATGCCACCTTTCCCCTATATTCCTGCTCTTAGTACGTGCAGAAAAAGCCCCTTCTCAAGGATCATTAACTTACTGACTTCAATGGACAGGATGTGGACCATTCCACCACTGTTTTATTGTTTTGGGGTATGTCTCATGCTTCTATCGTGTAGTTTTGTTGCTAAGTAAGCCCACTTGGTTTTGTTGTTAAGCAGGTCTACTTTCTTGTGTAATCATTAATTTATGCCGTCTCCCATACTTTGGTCTCTACTTATGATCCCTTAGTGGGATTAACTATTGAATATTTAATCACCTACTTTGTCCCTTTACTCTGTCCCTATCAGTGATACCAGATCTAGAAGTTGGGCTACTCAGAGAGCTAGAACTTTGGCTATCAGCAGTTGGATCTCAGAAGGAGGGGTTTTTGTTCTGCATGAGCTGAGAAGATGCAGACACAGCCAAAGATATTCCTGCAGAGTCTAAGAGAGGAAGAAATACTCTGGTTTCTCTATTGCTCTCACCTTCCCATTTTCACCATTGCTTAAACCTGTCCAGAATCCAGTTGGCAAGAGAGACCAGCTGGCAGGAAAATGGTGTTCCCTGTGATGTAGAACAGAGTGGGAGAAAGGGCAGGAAAAGGAAGCGCAGAGTAACAAATACTCAGTACCACTGACCCTATAAACCACCTGGCAGGCTCATTTCTTGGGGAGCCAGCCTGTGACCAGCAGAACACAAAATAATAATTCAGTGTAGATGAATTCAGTATAGATGTGTTTTCTGGTATTATTTTTTCAAGACAGTAAAGAGCAACATATTTCTTTGACAAAATGAAAGTATTATACAGGGTTTAAGTCAACGCATACTCATAAGATGCTACTGGGTTGGTATATAGGAAGATGTCTATTGAGTAATTAGTAAAATGAATTGTGTCCATAGACAAAAAGGGAATCATGGTGAGAGTAATTAGTTCTGACATGTAGACTATGTAAGGCTGTTAGAAACACAAAGAATAGAATGGAAAAATTATTTTACATACTTTTGTGGGAAACATTTATAGCTTCTGGGACATAAAAATGTGTGATCATAAACGATCTTGTGTTTTTCTGACAGCAAATTTATGGTCCAAGTAATAGATTTCAACCATCAGAGAAAACATTCCAGACCGTTTCTTTCTTTTTCTTTTTTTTTTTCATTGTTTCATTATTGAAGAGCTGACAGGAAAATGAGGAAAACAATTAGTCAATTACATAAATATAGAAGGTTTTCAATAAATATACTCTATCTCTAGAGTAAAGAAAATATTATTAGGTTATGGAGGATGTGGCCCAACTGTTGGTGAAAAAATTATGTGTTTGTGTGTCTGTAATATTGGTGGTGGAAGGAATCCAGGGAAAGAAGCAAAAAACACAGATGATGAGTTATTTCTGTCTCCTGGTGGAATCTCATGAAAAAAGTAATGCAAAAAAGTGAATTATTTGAACTTACACTATCCAGATAATCTAGTGGTATACCTTAAAGTTTCTGGACACTTGATGCAAGCTCATTAAGTAAATGATTGATTGAATATATGGAATAATACAGGTGGAAAATGTACTAGAGACCATAAAGTAAAATTTCCTCATTATACAGATGAAAAATTGAGACCAAGAAAGGACAGAAACTTTCAAGTTTGCGGATATATGACAGATGATAGAGTTCCTAAAGACTAGCAGTTAAGAATACTCACTTTGCAGTCGGTCACACTTGGGATTGATTTACAACTTTGTTACTTCTTGTGTGACTATATGCAATTAAGTTCTTTCTGCCTCAGTGTTCTCATCTGTTACAGTTGGTCCTCCACATCCACGATTCCTCATCCACGGATCCAATCAACCAAAGATCCAAAATATTCGAAAAAAATTCCAGAAAGTTATAAAAAGCAAAACTTGAATTTGCCACATGCCAGCAACTACTTATCATACATAGCATTTACATTGTATTTACAGCTAATTACATAGCATTTACATTGTATTAAGTATTAAAAATAATCTAAAGATGATTTAAAGTATACGGGACGATATGTATAGGTTATATGCAAATACTATTCCATTTTATATGAGGGACTTGAGTATCTTTGGATTTTGGTATCCACAGATAAATAGTCCCCTGCAGATACCGAGGGATGACTGTAGTGTTAACTTCAGCTACATTTTCCCAAAGGACAGACACGTTCACGCTCGCCAGATGCGCTGGGAGAATTCCTTAGGGATGTGGTCAGCAACACTCCACCCTCTCAGTGAGAATCTGTCCAATGTGTCTCCTCAAGTCTTCCATTTTAAAGAACTATTCCGAAGACTAGAGGGGTCCAACAATATATAATTATACAAAAATATGCTGAAGATTGGTCTAAAAAATAGAATACTCTGGGTTGCTCAGGGAAGGGGTAGTAGGAGGGCAATTTCTAGGTCGGAAAGAAGGAAGGTGATTGCTACTAGGAAAAATTTTATGGAAAAGGGTAGGCGGGCGGATCCTATAGGGTCAAATCCGCATTCGGAGGCGCTTGTTTTTTATGCGTGTTTAGTTGAGGAAGTCAGAAGGTGATAAGTACGAGTAATGAGGCTAGTATTGTGTTTGTTCATAGGGTCAGCATTAGGTTTATTCTTTTTCAGAGTGTACCGAAACTAGCTGATTGGAAGTCAGTTGTACTAATTAATACTGAAAAGACTATGAGCCTCATCAATAAATAGATACGTAAAGAAATAGTCATACAGCATCTACAAAATGTCAGTATCAAGCAGCAGCTTCGAAGCCGAAGTGATTGTTGGATGTGAAGTGGAATTTTAATTGGCGTAGGAAACAAACAACAAGGAAAATAGAACCAATAATTACGTGTAGTCCATGGAATCCTGTGGCTACGAAGAAAGTTGATCCGTAGACCACTTCTGAGATCGTAAATGGGGCTTTGTAATACTGTGATGCTTGTAGGAGTGTAAAATAAACACCGAGGGCGATTGTAATAAAGAGGGCTTGAAGTATGTGCTTACGATTTCCTTCTGTAAGGCTGTGATGGGCTCAGGTAATGGATACACCAGAGGCCAATAGCACGGAAGTGTTGAGGAGTAGTACTTCTAGGAGGTTTAAGGGGTGAATGCCTGTTGGTGGCCAGCACCTGCCTAATCCAGGGGTAGGAGCGAGGCTTGAGTGGTAGAAGGCTCAAAAAAAAGCTGGTAAAAATAGACTTCTGGGGCTTCCCTGGTGGCGCAGTGGTTGAGAGTCCGCCTGCCGATGCAGGGGACACGGGCTCGTGCCCTGGTCCGGGAAGATCCCACATGCTGCGGAGTGGCTAGGCCCGTGAGCCATGGCCGCTGAGCCTGCGCGTCCGGAGCCTGTGCTCCGCAAGGGGAGAGGCCCCAACAGTGAGAGGCCCACGTACCAGAAAAAAAAAAAAAAAAAATAGACTTCTGATACAATAAATAAGATTATTCCATATGGAAGTCCCTTTTGGACGGTTGGTGTGTGGTGGCCTTGGAAAGTGCTTTCTCCAATGACGTCTCGTCATCACTGATATTGTTAGAATATTAGTTAGTAGGCCCAGTATTAGTAGAACTATTGAGTTGAAGTGGAATCATATGATTAGGCCTGATGTTATAAGAGCTGAAAGAGCTCCCAGAAGGGACCAAGGACTAAGATTTACTATGTGGTATGTGTGGGTTTGGTGGGTCATTATGTGTTGTCATGCAGGTGTAAGCTTACTAAGAGGGTGAATACATAGGCTTGAATTATAGCGACAGTGAATTCGAGGATAGTGAGTAGGGCGAGAATGATGAATATGATGAGAGCCATGAATGTGCTGGTGCTTATTAGCACTGGGGTTGTCTCTCTGATTAGATGTATTAGTAAGTGGCCTGCTGTAATACTGGCTGTTAGTCGCACAGCCAGTGCAACTGGTTGGATGAATAGACTGATAGTTGCGCTAATTACTAGCATAGGGATAAGGAGGCCGAGTGTGCCTTGTTGTAAGAAGTGGGCTAGGGATGCTTTTGTTTTATTACGGAAACCTGTAATGACGGCACTGGCTCATAGTGGGATGGCTGTTCCCACATTCATTAAGAGCTGTGTGGTGGGTGAAAATGAGCGGGGCAGTAGTCCGAGGAGATTGGTTGACCCAATAAATAGAATGCGTGATATTAGTATTAGTGATCAAGTTTGTCCTTTGTGATTATGGATACCTATTATTTGTTTTGATATGAGTTGAATTAGCCATTGTTGAAGGGAAATTATGTGATTATTAATTAGTCTTTTTGATGTTGGAAATAAAATACTTGGGAATATAATGATCAGAATGACTATGGGGAAGCCTATTATTATTGGGGTTACGAAAGGGGCAAATAGATTTTCATCCATACTGTTTCTCAAGGGATAGGTTGTTTTTGCACTTTAGTGAGTGTTGATTTTGGGTTGGGGTAGTAGATGTGTTTTGAGATTTTTATTTGAAATATAAATAATGATAGAAATATAGATGAAATAGTAATAAATAATAGTAATATAGTAATAGTAATATTATTACTAGGACAGGTAAGGATAGTAGAAGCAATGCTGCTGTGGTTAGTACTTGTCATACGAATAGTTGTGTTTGGTACTGGGCTATAGCGGGTGGTTTTATGTTCATGATAGTAGTGACAAAATTAACAGCCCCGAGAATTGAGGATACGCCTGCTAAATGTAGAGAAAAAATAGTAAGCTTCTTCATGTGCTGAGTTGGGTGGGACCCGGCCTCGCTGCCTTTGCCCGCGCCGCCGCCTCGCTTTCTTGCGCCCCGACTCGCCCTCGCTCCCACTCCCCGGCGGGGTGGCGGCGGCCGGAGCGGCAGAGGCAGTAAGAGCCTGCCTCTAAGATGAAGTTCAAGCCCTACCAGACGCGGACCTATGACCGCGAGGGCTTCAAGAAGCGGGCTGTGTGCTTGTGCTTCCGGAGCGAGCAGGAGGACGAGGTGCTGTTGGTGAGCAGCAGTGGGTACCCAGACCAATGGATTGTCCCAGGAGAAGTAATGGAGCCCGAGGAGGAGCCTGGCGGTACTGCCGTGAGGGAGGTTTATGGAGAGGCTGGAATCAAAGGAAAATTGGGCAGACTCCTGGGCATATTTGAGAACAAAGACCGAAAGCACAGACATATGTTTATGTTCTTACTGTCACTGAAATACTAGAAGCCTGGGAAGATTCTGTTAATACAGGAAAAAGAGAGAGTGGTTCAAAGTAGAAGATGTCATCAAAGTTCTCCAGTGTCATAAGCCTTACATGTCGAGTATCTGGAAAAACTAAAGCTGGGTTGTTCTCCAGCCAATGGAAATCCCACAGCCCCTTCCCTTCCAGATAGCAACACTGTGTTTGTAACTGCTGCACAGACCTCTGGGCTGCAGTCTAGTGTGGGACAGAGAGAACTGGAAGGACCTCTTCCACCATGTGCAGTCTCATGGGCAGAGGCTTTATTATCCTTGGCAAACATCTGAATGACACTTGCAAACTGTCTGAATTTGCCATGCAGGATTTTCAAACAATTTGCATAAACTGTCTGAATTTGCCATGCAGGATTTTCAAACAATTTGCATGTTTTTTTTCAGATGCTTTCAATTCTTTAAAAAAAAAAAGTGCAAAATATTTTAACAAGCCAAAGCCATGTGGAATTTTTTTTAGATGCCTTAACTGTGCCCCCAGCCCACACACCTTGTTATTTTGGTTGGCATTTTCACAGCATTTTTTTCTCAGTTTTTTGTCCATTTGATGTCAGTCTGTGGTTTTTGTCAGATCAGCTCATTCATGGGTATATTTTCCCCTTAAATTGTTTTCTCATTCACAGTATTAACATATTCAACAAATCCTTCTGTTGTGGGAATTTATGACAATAATTCTTGATATTAAAGCAGTCCATCAACCCCAAAACTTGTTTCATAGGATCACAATTTTGATTCATAGATTCCAGATTTTGGACTATTTCTATATGGCCCTATTTTCAGGAATTTGTCAACACATTTGTCTCAATTTTCGTAACTGGTATTATGTCCCTAACTACCTGATATGGCCAGTTCCCCTAAAACTCAATAGTCCTTTAACACAGAGTTTAACTCTATAGAGCTGGTGATTGTTAGGCAGGTACAGTAAGCAAAATGCATGTAGTACATAACATCTTATCATGAAAACTGTATTCATGGAATTTGAGTTAGCATGTTCCATTGACAATTCCCTTCATCCATAATCTCTCTTTACACAGAATACATGAGAACCATATTTCCCTCAATGTAAATTGCTTTTAAAAACATATTTCCAGTTTTTTTAATTTAGTGACATCTCTTCAGTTAAACTTTCTGGTTACCACCTTAAATGCCAGTCAGTGCTAACTGCCTCACAATTGAGTGAAATGGCCTTCTTGTTCAGCTATTACAGACCTAGATTGTTAAGGCACCTTGGAACATCTCATCTTTTTTTTTTTTTTTTTAATAAATTTATTCATTTTATTTATTTATTTTTGGCTGCGTTGGGTCTTCGTTACTAAGCGCGGGCTTTCTCTAGTTGCAGTGAGCAGGGGCCGCTCTTCTTTGTGGTGCGCGGGCTTCTCATTGCGGTGGCTTCTCTTGTGGCAGAGCGCGGGCTCTAGGTGCATGTGCTTCAGTAGTTGTGGCACACGGGCTTAGCTGCTCCGCGGCATGTGGGAATCTTCCCGGACCAGGGCTTGAACCGGTGTCCCCTGCATTGGCAGGCGGATTCTTAACCACTGTGCCACCTGGGAAGCCCGGAACATCTCATCTTTTACAGCTGGTCAGTAGGTACTAGTTATCATATAACTAAATATTGGGGCACTGGAACATACCTGAACTAAGAATTACTTTGTCTTACACTTGTTCTTATATTCACTTAAATCCAAGAATCCCATTTAAAACACATAAATAGATGGGATTGTTTGAAACACTTGGTACTTCCCTGACCAAGTCAGAAATGAGGTGGGGCAAGTGAAAGATGATTCCATATGTAGATATTAGTTAGCTTCTTATAAATAATTGTAACTGGTGGAATATAAAGTAGAAAATAAGCATAGTTATACGTTTGTTCTATAAATTGTTAACCTTTAAAAATATAATTGCTGCTAAAAATAGAGTGCTGTTACACCTAAGGAAAATTGGTGCCACTGTTTTGAAAATATCTTGTGCCATAAATGCAGCTGAACTAAATATAAATATTGGTTCACAAATTAATGCTGTCAAAGGAATGAGTGAAGTAGAAAAACTTTTAACCAATTCTAATTTATGTAGTGTGATCAAACATGATCATCCAGAATTTTTATATTTTTTTTTGTACAGAGGTTATGTATTCTGGATGGTTTTTTTTAAAGGAAACATTTTAAAATCGCACAGATTGACACTTTGTATCAATCTTCAATGGACTAAGTTTTTTTCTCAGTAATCTCTGAAGTTTCTTTAAATTATATACTTAATGCAGCAGAGAAACTGGATTGTTTTTGTGTATAAGACTGTGTCCACCTGAAATGTTATCAGAAGTACTGGGGGTGGGGGGGAGGGCTGGGTATCTTGTATATGTTATTATTAGAGGTAATAATGCATGAACTTATTTTATAAACTCTTAGACTATGTATTTGACATGTAAAATATGTACAGTATTAATGTCAGCCATTTCTTAAAAGTGAGCCTATAAGTATTGTTGTATAATTTTCTTTGGTCAGAAACATTTGGACTAAGTAGTGCCATTGGGTCAGGATTTTCTTCAGTGCCATTTAGCACACCACCTGTCTTTAGTCTATGCAACTAGCAAAAAATTGTATAATGCATCAGAATACTTCAGTTGTCACACTTTAAATTTCACATGAAGGGTTCTTCACTATTCTTTTGTAACCCAGCCTAGCAAAATTAGAGGAAAGGCCCTAAGGAGATTTATTTCTGTTAAGAGAAAAAAGCCTACGTTTGCAGACTCAACAGTTGGATCTACTATAGATAACAAATAGTGTCTACTATCTCAACTCTTCAAAGTTTACAGAGTGTTGGGACTGTCATTCGTGCTTCCTGTGGAGTAGTTGGATAAAATTGGGCAGCTAAAATTTTTAGTTCCGTGTGGCTCCTAAATTTTAAAAAGTTTGTAAATTGATTCACAGACACAAAGTAGCAACTATCTTTCATGTTTGTTGTTGGGCTTTTGTTCATTTTTTTGTTTGTTTTTTGTAAACTGGTGAAATTTTCCAACCAACATGCCATTCAATTTTCTGTGGATCACACAGTTGTATAAAGCAGCAAAACTGAAGGGGGAATGATTGTTGTATACACTTTAAATTGCTTTGCATGGTCTCATTTGAGATAATTGGTGTAAGAACCTTGACTTTTTTTATGTTTGGAACCATCAAATAAAAAATGGGAATCAATTTTTTTTAACATAAAAAAAAGAAACTAATTCAACTGCATTTCAAAAAATACTTATCACCACCTAGGATTGTGTTGCCCAATCTCTTTGATTTGCCTGGTATTGCTTATGGAAGAAACAACTGGTGCTACTTACACACACTAAATGTTTCAGAATATTGCTTAGAAAAATAATCTAAACAAGGTGTGTATGATGGTAAATTTATTTGCACAATTTAAATGTGAGGGCTAAAGAAAGAACACCACCAGAAAATTTTGAAATTTTGTGTACCTGTAAAAACATTTGACCATATAAACTTGCCCAAATTCTACTGTATTTGGCCTAATGTGTAAGAAATTTATTAAATAAATTGGTTAGGGATGCACTCATATTGCAGGGTAGATGTGTGGATGGGAGAATTAGCCAACAGTTACACACTCTGTTGTAAAACACACACACACACACACACACACACACACACACATTATTTTCCTGTAGTGGCTCTAGGATTAAGGTGGGGGACCCTAGGTCTCTCTTTGCCTAGACTGAAGGCCTTCCTAGAACATTCTTTTATACTTTTACAAATGGAGTCCTAACTAGTTGGCCAGCCATGCATGTACAGACATGTTGGACTTCTAGTGTATGTAAGGCAGGGTCAGCTAAAACATGATACCTTCACACTGGGTAATTTGAAAAGAGTTTAATAAAAGGACAGTCAGGAAAACTTTGCTTAGAGTGTAGTGAAACCAAGGAGTGGTGCAGAACCTCAGAAAAGTCTGAGGACTGAAGGGAAGACGGAACAGAATAATATAAATAGAACCCAGGAAGGCCTTTGTCAAGGGCTGTGACTAAGGGACACAGCCAGTCCTACAGGAAATATGCCAGACAAGGAAATAGCTTTCCTCTAGTCTTGATTACCTGAACCAATCTGGAAGGTAGAGAGAAAAGGAGCTCAAGGATGTAGTCCATACAGGTGATCTCCTGTACAGAGATCACTGCAAACAATAGGGACAGTGTGTCTGGTTTCCTTTATTCAAACTCTTGCTCTGATGACTCCCCCATCAGGTTCCGTTCATTTACCCTTTCAGCCCCCACCTGCCATTAGGTACACATCTTGTGTCCCCAGAATCACTTCAGTAGAAAATGCTACGGGAGCCCCATTTTAACTTCATAACTTTAACAGGGTAATCCTTACAAAATGGACTAAAAAATATTTGAATGTATATCTTATAGCAAAATCAAAAGAATAATATTAAATTAATTTTATAATATGCAATTTATCGCTGGATTTAGTGAAACATGATCCATCACAATGTGTTTAAGGTTAGAAACATATGTTGTCAGATAAACAAGCAATAGCTTACACTCCTACTATAATCAATGTTACATAAGTTATTGATTTTTATACTGCAACTCCTAAAACAATAAGAGTCCTGGGTAAGGAGCAGATTGAATCCAACAGTCACATTATTGCAGAATTTGGTACGTAGTGTAGATTTCACATTGGTTCCAATCATCGAGTCACCTGGCTATAAATTACCTGGCATTCAGCCTGTCAAAGAGAAGCTGCTTGAATCCAACCTTGCACTACAGTACGGCCCTGTGCCAGAGCAGTCTCAGTCACACTTTCTATTCATGGGCCGCTCTCCGCAACAGCTCAGAAATGGCAGCAATGTTACTGAGCTGCCAGTGTGTCAAAGGCATGGTAGAAAGTACACAGAAAAGCTTTCCCTATTGTTTTCTTGGTTGCGTTAGTGTATTCTGAGCTCGTTTATGGCTGCAGATGGGCACCACTTGAACAACTGCTTTTCTTTTGTGAAACATCGCAATGCCCTTACGGCAGGGAAAGTCCCATTGTTATAGTACATACTGTGCTACTTCAGGATTATTAACCCAAACCTTTGAGGATTCAGTCTTATGCTTAACAAATCTGAAAGAGCTACTGTCTTGGACATTTCTTGAATAAATCTTGGTCTGAATTTGAGAATGGGAGGTTTTCCTTCAGTATTTCAAAACTAATATAAACCTCTCAAACTTTCTCTCCTGTTCCCAAATAGCCTGTAGCAAATAAAGACAGGGGTTCAGTTATAGGCAGCTAAAAATAAATAAGCAAATTCTACCCTTCACATTCCTGACCTGAAGCAGAAAATGCACTATTTGGGGGGCAGGGGGCAGGGCACACAAAGATAGCAAAGAGATGTGAAAGTTCACAGTATGAAACGGAAAGAGTTTGGGAAGCATTGCATTGTAGGAGAAAGCTCAATGGGCAAGGATGAGGACTTTGGGGTTCTGCTGCTGGTCATGTCCCACAACAGGTGTGTGTTCTTAAGTAACTCTCTTAGCCTTGGAAGCCTTATTCTGCAAATTTAGGATAATAGTACTTCCATGCTTTAGTTTTACTGGATGATCCTTAGATAAAGGAAGATGATGATGTAACATTGGGACATGCTTGGAAAATAGTAAAGTTGTATACGAATACAGCATGAACAAAAATAACAAAAGAAAATTTGTCATATGGAAAAGTATATCAGCATAAAAATACTACTGAAACATACACAATTCCTGGTAGAGTTCTCCTATACAGAATAATCCAGCTATACAGAATCAATTCCTAGGAAAAGCAAAATATGATCAAGAGTAATCATTAGAAACATTTTAAATAGATCTTACTAAGTTGTGTTCCATGAAATTCTTTAAACACAATACTCAGAAGTGTTATGTTAAAAGAAGAAGGAAGGAAGGAAGGGCAGGAAGGTGGGAAGGGTGGAAGGAAGGAAGAAAGGAAAGGAAAGGAGGAGATATAGAAGGAGATTTGGAGATTTTATGGTCAAATGAAACAAGTTTGGAAACTAAAATTTAACAGGTATGATTTTTCAGATGTTAACATCCTGATATTTAACCTCAACATTATGTAAGAGGGGTACATAGTATGCAGTGTTTCCTTTTTTTCTTTTTTAATTGAAACTGCTGAGACATATTTTGAAAAATGCTGTTGTAGAGGGATTTACTTTATCAAGCAATTCTGGAAAGCAGCCAAATCCTGGAACAGCAGAGGTAACACTGTTTCTTGATGCACAGTGAACTATAATCAAAACAAACACAAAAAAGAATAACAATGACTAACATTTATTCAGTAATTTACAGATTACAAAACGTTTCCACCTAATTATCTCTCTTCATTCTCACTCTACATTTTCAAAATAGGTATTGTATCCACATTTGCAGATAAAGAAGCAAATGGTGGTGGAGTTTCAGTGTCTGTGATCACATACTGGCGGCAGAACATGAGTTTCAAACCTAAGGTGTCTCACTTCGACTTCCCACCAGAGCCCACTGCTTTATTGTGTAAAAAGAAGAGAGACAGTGAAACACTTTGTACTAGTTTTTTAAAAGTTCAAAATAAGGGATAAAGACTTTTCCTTCTGTTAGATACTACACACCTTTGGCATAGTGGTTTGTAAAGGGAAAAGTACTACCTTGTAGGGGGCATTTTAGATGTCTGGACAGCTATTGTGACTGGCATTTACTGGAATGAGGGATATTAAATGCCTGTGCTATGTGGGAAAGGGCTGAACCATTTTCAAATGTCCTGCTAAAGTATTATTTTAGCTAGTGCTAAGCACACTGAAAATACAGTCTAGTAGTACTTTGTACATAGTACATTATATATGGTAATCTTAAAAAGTTTTTATAAAAATTATATGAAAAGCTAAGTAAATAGGAGATGGTCATTATGATGGGATACTATTATAGAATAAAGACAATGTCTTAAAATTTATTAACACTGAGCACTTTTTCCTCTCAATTATAACATTTACAAATACATACTGAGCTGAAATAGTTTCAATGAATTAGCACAGCTATTGAAAGAGAAAAACAGCTTGCAAGTATGTAAAAAGATATTTGAAAAAGAATTGATAGAATTAGAACAAATATTATTAATTTTTAAGTAATTCACTTTTTTTTAAACATCTTTATTGGAGTATAATTGCTTTACAATGGTGTGTTAGTTTCTGCTTTATAACAAAGTGAATCAGTTATACATATACATATGTCCCCATATCTCTTCCCTCTTGCATCTCCCTCCCTCCCACCCTCCCTATCCTGCTCCTCTAGGTGGTCACAAAGCACCTAGCTGACCTCCCTGTGCTATGCGGCTGCTTCCCACTAGCTATCTATTTTACCTTTGGTAGTGTATTATGTCCACGCCACTCTCTCATTTTGTCCCTGCTTACCCTACCCCCTCCCCATATCCTCAAGTCCATTTTCTAGTAGGACTGTATCTTTATTCCGGTCTTGCCCCTAAGTTCTTCATGACCATTTTTTTTTTTTTTTTTTTTTAGATTCCATATATATGTGTTAGCATAACGGTATTTGTTTTTTCTCTTTCTGACTTACTTCACTGTGTATGACAGATTCTAGGTCCATCCACCTCACTACAAATATCTCAATTTCGTTTCTTTTTATGGCTGAGTAATATTCCATTGTATATATGTGCCACATCTTCTTTATCCATTCATCTGTTTATGGACACTTAGGATGCTTCCGTGTCCTGGCTATTGTACTTGAATTATGATTTTCTCAGGGTATATGCCCAATAGTGGGATTGCTGGGTCGTATGGTAGTTCTATTTTTAGTTTTTTAAGGAACCTCCATACTGTTCTCCATAATAGCTGTATCAATTTACATTCCCACAAACAGTGCAAGAGTGTTCCCTTTTCTCCATACCCTCTCCAGCATTTATTGTTTGTAGATTTTTTGATGATGGCCATTCTGACTAGTGTGAGATGATATCTCATTGTAGTTTTGATTTGCATTTCTCTAATGATAAGTGATGTTGAGCATTCTATCATGTGTTTGTTGACAGTCTGTATGTCTTCTTTGGAGAAATGTTTATTTAGGTCTTCTGTGCATTTTTGGATTGGATTGTTTGTTTTCCTGATATTGAGCTGCATGAGCTGTTTGTAAATTTTGGAGATTAATCCTTTGTCAGTTGCTTCATTTGCAAATATTTTCTCCATTCTGAGGGTTGTCTTTTCATCTTGTTTATGGTTTCCTTTGCTGTGCAGAAGCTTTGAAGTTTCATTAGGTCCCATTTGTTTATTTTTGTTTTTATTTCCATTTCTCTAGGAGGTGGATCAAAAAGGATCTTGCTGTGATTTATGTCATTACATCCCAACAATCCCCAAAGTCTTAATTCATTCCACCATCACCTTTAAACTCTGAAGTCCAAAGTCTCATCTAAGTATCATCTAAATCAGATATGGGTGAGACATGAGGTATAATTCTGTTACCAAAAGTGGCGTTGGGCTGCTCGCCACTCTAAAGCCAATACTCAAGAGGCAAAGTTGCTGAAAAGGAAAGTTTGCTTTATTTCGGAGGCCAGCAACTGGGGAAGAAGGGAGACTTGTGTCCAAAGGCTGACTCCCCCCACTGACAATCAGTGGTCAAGAGCTTTTATAGGCGGAGGGAGGGGGCTACATGCAGAAACAGCATAGTCGGCTCTGACAGTCATCTTGAAATTGGTCACGCAGTGGTCTGATCAATGTCATTTTGATTGTTTTAAGTATAGTTAATCTTCAGTTCCAGGGTCATTTTTTCCCATTTCTTTGAAGCCAGTTCTTGGAATGGTGGCAGTTTATGTCATGGCTACAGTCTGGTCATCATGTAGTTAACTTCTTCCACCTGGTGGGGATTTCAGTATCTACAAGACAGCTCACAGGACATGGCTCAGAACATTATCTACAGTCCTTGAGGAGGAACTAAAGGTTCTTGACTTTGCTTATTGACTAAACTATAATTATTTTGACTGCTTTCTTTGCTTCTGCATTTTCTCACTTCTCTGATTAAACTTATTCTTTGGTTAATGTTTTTCTACAGACGAAAGGCAGTCAGAGGACATGGTGGCTGGGGCAGCGGGCGGGGGAGTGAGACCATCGGGTCCTGCTCTGATTCATCCTGAGGCAAAAGTACTCTCTATGTGTGAACCTGTGAAACCAGATAAGTTAATGTGCTTCCAAAATACAATGGTGGCATAGGATAGGCATTCCCATTCCAAAAGGGAGAAACAGGAAAGAAGGAAAGAATGATGGGTCCCCAGGAAGTCCAAAACCTGACAAGGGAAATTCCATCAGATCTTGGTGCTGGAGAATAATACTCTTTGGTTCAATGCCCTGCTCCACAGGCCCACTGTGGCATCAGTTCTGCCTTCAGGAACTGCTAAAGTGGTGATCCTCCCTCCATGATTCTGATGCGTGGGGGTCATACCCCCAAGATCCTGAGTAACCCTGTCCCATTGCTTTGCAGGGTTGGCTCATTCCCAAGTCTTTGGATGAAAGCCATCTGACCTGTTAAATCCATGGTGGTGGCCCTGATGATCTCTAAATGATCTCTGGGATCTTTCTTTCCAATTCTTGAAGGAGAATACACATTTCCATCCTCACAGAATTATGATCCAGCTCTATAGAATCTAAAAAGTCTGACATCCTTCTTTCATTTTGTTCTATCTCTGTCCCCTTCAGCTCAAACTGGCTGTATTTCAGTTTCTGTAGTATCTTTGATAGATAGTCCAGCCTCACCCTTGGTGTTCTCTTCTGAACATGATTTCTTATTTTTCTACAAAATAGTCAGACTGAGAATTTTCCAAATCTTTAAGTTCTGGTTCCTTTTTTGCTTAGCAATCCCTCCTTTAATTCATCTTTCTTTTTTTCATTATGCTATAAGCAGTCAGGAGGACCTAGACTGCTCCTTCAACATTTGCTTGGAAACCTCTTCAGTTAAATATCCAGTTTCATCACTCACAAGTTCTGTCTTCCATAAAACACTTGAACACTGACACACTTTAGCCAAGTACTTTGTCACTTTCTAATAAGGATAGCCTTTCTTCCAGCTCCCAATAACATGTCCTTTTGTCTGTATGAGACATTACCAGAATGCACCTTCACGTCCGTATTTCTACAAACATCCTATTCATAAGTATTTGTGCACTCTCTAGGAAGATGGAGGCTTTCTCTCCAGATCTCCTCTTTTCTTTCTCAGCCCCCACCAGAATGGCCCAAATGTTCATAGATCTAGCATGCACCTCAAAACTTTTTCAGCCTCTACCCATTACCCAGTTCCAAACCTTCTTTCACATTTTTAGGTATATGTTACAGCAGCACTCCACTTCTCAGTACAAAAATCTATTTTAGAACTACCATATAATCTAGCAGTTACACTTCTGGGTATATGTATATCCCAAGGAAGTGAAATTAGGATCTCAAAGAGCTGTCTGTATCCTCATGTTCACTGAAGCATTATTCACAATAGGCAAGATATGGAAATAACCTAAGTGTTAGTTAATGGATGAATGGATAAAGAAGATGTGGTGTACATGTACAATGAACTATTATTCAGCTATGATAAAGCAAGAAATCTTGCCATTTGTAACAGTATGGATGGAACTTGGGGGTATTTTGCTAAGTAGAATAAATCAGGCAGAGGAAAACAAATACTGTATGATATCACTTACATGTAGAATCTAAAAAAGCTGAACTCTAGAAACAGAGAGTAGAATGGTGTTTACCAGAGGCTAAAGGGTAAGGAAAAGGGGAGATGTTAGTCATAGGGTGCACACTTCCAGTTATAAGCTGGGGATCTGAAATATGGCATGGCGATTTTAGCTAATGATACTGTAAAATATAATTAAATTTTCTAAGAGAATAGATCTTAAATGTTCTCGCCACAAAAAAGAAATGGTAATTATGTGATGGGATGGAGGTGTTAGCTAACGCTATGGTAGTAATCATTTTGCAACATATAAGTATCAAATCAACATATCTACATCTAAAGCTTATAAAATATTATGTCACTTATATCTCAGTGAAGTTAGAAAAACAAAACAAAAAAGAGTTTATCTGAGCTTGGGCTTCCACACAAAAATACAGTAGACTGGGTGGATTCAACACTGTGATTTATTTTTCTCACAGTTTTGGAGGTTAGGCGTTACACAGAATGTTCTAGATTGTTTGCAGATTTGGGTCATTCCATCCCAGATGAGAAACTAAAACTGCACATTATCTAGCCATACACAGTGGATAACGTTGGTGACATCTTACAACTGGCAGGATTTGACTTTACATTCCTGAAGGTCAAGGTGTTCCTTAAGCAGGGGGAGTGGTACAACCTCTGCCAACTTCTCTGTCCTTTCTGACTCTATTAGAAACAGTAGTGATTCCTGGCCCACCCTTACTCATTTCCTTGGGGAAAAAAATCCTGATACTTAACAAGAATAGGGATCTCCAAGTATCTATTAAAATTAATTGGGCTCATGAATGATTGAATCGGATTTTCAATTGTTTTGGTGTTAGCAGGGTTATTGGGTTCTACTAAATGATCAAATATTCCTTGGTTGTAGCTGAATCACTTTCTATGGAAAGAGGCTGTTAGGCTGTTAAACTGTGCAGAATGGCAACTGGCCAAGTTTTAAGGCACCTCTTTGGCCAAGTCTGTAATGGTCCTCGAATATTGAAAGTCTCAGGTTATTTCTTCACTTGGTCCAGCATTTTGTAGCTGAGCGGTAGAATGAGACAGAGTACAATGAGATGTCAGGCATGGGTCCCAAGGTTTCAGGATAAGTGGAAACTCTTGAAAACTTGGGTGAACGGGAATAATTGTTTCAGCATTTTGCTTGCACACGTGGTGGGGCAGTTCAGCAGCTCTGGGCTGGGGAAGTCTTGAAAGGGGTTCCTGGACTCAATTCCAAGTTGTGTGTGTGTGTGTGTGTGTGTGTGTTTATGTATGTGTAGGCTTCCCCACGCCAACAAGCAATTCTCAGATGCCAGCAGCGTGTCTGAGGATTCAGCTCAATTCTGACACTATCTATGGGAAGATAGAATTTGATTCCACAAGTAAAGGGCTTAGTCCCACAACACCACTCTTTATTTCAAACACCAATCACAAGCCGAGGTTGTTGTCTGTACTTCTGACTGACTGGCTTTAAATCAAAGGTACCTACAACCCCCTCTTTGGGTTTGAAGAATTTGCTAGAACTGCTCACGGAACTCAGGAAAACCCATTACTCACAGGATTACTGATTTATTATAAAAGGATATTAAAGGGGACAAATCAACAGTGAGATGAAGAGATACATAGGGTGAGGTGCAGAATAGAGGAGCTTCTGTCCACATAAAGGTTGGGGCCCAGTACGGTGACACTTGGAAGCATTCTTATTCCCCAACTTGAAAGCTCTCTGAAAAGGAGGGCCAGAAACTGTTCTTCTGGGTTTTTATGGAGGCTTCATTCCATAGTCATGGTTGACTATATCACTGGTCAGTGGTGATTGATTTAACCTCAAGCACCTCATCTCTTTCTGGGAATCAGGGGGTGGGATTTAAAGTCCCAACTTTCTAATCACATGGTTGGTTCTCCTGGCATCCAGCCTCCTCCCTTGGGTGGGATCCAAAAGGCACTTCCTTGTGGCATTTTCAAGAACTGAAAACAAGAGACCAAACTTTATGTCATTGTTCTTATTGCCCAGGAAATTCCAAGGGTTTCAGGAGCTATGTTCATCTGTATAACCAATGATATATATGTATATATTATGTATATATAATAACCAACAATATATAATATCACAATATTAATATTGCAGGTCTTTAGAGTTGACTCAAAAATGGGAATGGATGAGGGGGTTGGTGGCTCTTTTCATGGGTAAATGAAATGTTAAAACTAAGACATGCAGGCTTCCCTGGTGGCGCAGTGGTTGAGAGTCCACCTGCCGATGCAGGGGACACGGGTTCGTGCCCTGGTCCAGGAAGATCCCACATGCCGCAGAGCGGCTAGGCCCATAAGCCATGGCCGCTGAGCCAGCATGTCTGGAGCCTGTGCTCCGCAACGAGAGAGGCCACGACAGTGAGAGGCCCACATAACGCAAAAAAAAAAAAAAAAAAAAAAAAAAAACTAACTAAGACATGAGTGCAGCTAGCTTTGGGAAGCAAAACAATTTTAAATTGTCAGTCTGAAGTGTGAGGAAAAAGAAAGGTATATAATCCAATCTAAAGGCTATATGGTAGATAACTTTTTATTTTCACAGGGGCACATCTCCACCTTTGAAGGAGAAATAGGCCACAGGTGTAGGCAACTTAATCCAAGTTGGGCCAGTCATTAAACTTCCTCATCACCAGTTACTAACCCAAGTAGGACCATTGCTAATTCATATGATGTCTTTCTTTGTGTGAATTTGAAAACAGTTTTGCTTCCTAAAAATATTTTACTTCCATATTATCAGAAAATTATTATAATATACAGATTTTTGTAGAACGACTCACCTTACTGCCACCTGCTGGAAAATCATGGTAATAAATATACAAATGTATGACTTTTCTCTCAGAGTGGCACAACTGTAAGAGCAGCTTTGCACCTGAGCTGATCACAGTAATTGGCCACGGTGTGTGTCCATGACCTAAGCTGGACCTATCAAAGTCCTCTCCTGGGAGCTTGCTGTAATTATCTCTTTCTTTTCTACGTGCAAAGTTATAAAGATGTGAACTGGGATTTATCATTGACCAAGGTTCAACTTCAGGGAGAAACTAAAGCCAATCTATTAAAAGGGAATGGGGTACATAGAAAGAAATAGTCCCAATGGTCCTAGAATTTCTGGCTCCAATTCTACTGGAAAATATTTCTCTCCTTGCCTTTCTATGGTTAAGCTACGAGGCAATTTCCTTTATTCAGTTAAGCAAAAGTTCAGTTTCTGTCTCATGGATAAAAAGTAAGGAAAAAAAATTAAGTATACATTGACTTTGTAGGTCAAGTAAAATAAACTGACTGTAGTTGGCAAAGAGGGCAATAAAGAGATACTCTGAGGTACAATATTTTATATTAGAGTCATATGTGGAATTATCTAATTGTTCTTGCCAGGACTGTGCCTTGCTAAACCTAGTGGCACATCTACTCCATAGCATAGATTCTTGCCTACAGTAGCCATTTAAAAAACTATTTGTTGAATTAAATTAGTTTCAAAACACAGAGATAGACAACACTTCATTCATTCATGTCCCTATCAAGTGTTTATTGAACAGCTACTTCAGAATAGAAAAAGTTCTAATTACTCAGGGTACTATTGTACAATGGGTATTTGTATTTAAACTTCCAGATCACATTTGTTTGTTTGTTTGTTTGTTTTTACCAATATGCATCTCTAGTAGATAGCCATCATGCCAAAAGCAATTACTACATAAAAAGGAGATATTCTCTAGACAAATGGAGACAACTCCACCAGTCTGAGTCAACATGAGGTTCTAGCTCCCAATTTGTATTCCCTAGATGTGAAAATTTGGAGGTACCATTTAACCTCCCAAGGCATTGTTTTCTCATCTATAACATGAAGAGATGTAACTGGATGATCTTTAAGGCTTTCTAGCTAAAAAGAAACCTAAAGTTTTCTTTCAATCTCTCAAACCAGTGGTTTTCAGAGGCTAGTCTTTCTCCAGCAGCCTAGAAACTTGTTAAAATGCAAATTTCAAACCCCACCCCAGACTTACTAGATCACATACCCTGGGGGTGGATTCCAGCAATCTGTATTTTAACAAGCTCTGATGTGTGCCAGATTTGCAAATCGCTGCCTAGGCATATCATGTACAGTATATTTCTTAGTCAATGTATACGTGGAGAACTTTACTCATTTTTCTCTGTTGCATTTCACTAATGGCATTTTCTCTCCTACCCACGTTGTTTGCCAGTATTTTTCACCCAGTGAAAACTATTTTGGTGGAAACAAAGTTGTCATTCCTTTATTTTTTTCTTTTTCTTAATGTTTTCAAATATCTCTAATGACTTTAATGGATTTTACAAACAAAGTTTATGCAAAAGAAATAAAAGAAAGAAAACCAAGTGACATCATTATAAGAGCGTTGTTATATTATGCATATCCTTTTTTTTTTTTTGAGACTCAATGGACATTATTATGGTGGTATATTGATAAAAGCTGCTGTCAACAAAATGGGACAAAATATTTTGGGAATATTCTTGAGCTCTTTGTGAATTAAAAAGTATGTCAGTGTCATAGCATTGCTCATGCAGGTTAATTTTTAGAGATGGAATGCAACAGATTAAACACACACACATACATACACACACAGGAAAATATTGATAAATGCCTGTAAGTGAACAACCACTAGATGATCTCCTATAATTATCCAATCCTTCTTGCTGCAACCCTCAGAAAATGTTGACTAAAGATACATAAAGAATAAAATTCTGGGTGAACAATCATTTCTACAAATAAGACACTTTCTATTAGCAGTCTGTTATTCTAAGTTTATAAGTGATGTGGTTTGAGTATGTACCCATTTGCCTCTAGCACTAGTACATAAACAGATTTATGAACACATTAATAAGAAATTTTATTAGGTGTCACTTCTGTTGTGTGGTCCCCATAATTTGGCTTTAGAACATCATATATATGAATCTCTGACAGAGTGCAGGATGTGCCAACGGAGTGACTAATTTTTCCACAAAGGTGATAAAAAAAATAGAGAGCAAATAGATTTGACGTATATCCTTGTGTCCTTCTTATTGTCTCCTTCCCCTCAATGTCTTTAACTCTTTTTGTAAAACTTTCTTCTTTAGGACTATTTTATCCATACCTGATTAATGACTAAAAGATAGTGGTAGTCATCACTGCTGGGGGTCGACTAGCTTTGTTAGTTTGGGTTTGGAAGCCAATTACAACTTTTCCCTTTCAGTTAACTCCATATTGTATTTAAATATAGATAGATAGATAGATAGATGATAACCATTATTTAAGAGTAAATTGTGATATGGATGTGCATAATGTGTTTTAAAGTAATAATTATTCAGTTTTGAGCCAAAATAGTTTGGCTCATTGCTAGCAATGGATACCATAGGAGAACAGAATTTTTTTTAATCATTAGTGAAGAGATTCAGAGTGGCATGGAAATATCCTTATATTAATAAAAGGATTATTTTGTCAGTGGAAGAAAAACACCACCTCCTTTCCTCTTTTCCAGTATTCTTGCTTAAATTCATCATTTTTGAGTTTGGGAGGCTTCCCTATTCACTTGCCTACTATTGAGAGTCAAAAATTCTAATATAAAGGAGCAGTACCTTCCCTTTTTCTCACATTCTTTCCCGCAATTTCTGACCACTTATCCTTCTTCAGATATGAAATAAGAGTATAGTTAAAGATTAGGAATTTACCGTGGGGGAGTTTGTAAACCTGATGTATATATATTTTACTGTTACACCTTTATACAATAAAGAAGAACCTGCAGAGACAAGGCACTTAAAAATATATATTCTCTCTACCTTAGAGAACTGAACCATATTACTTATTTAACACTTCTAATAATTTCTTCCCTCTTCTCCTCTCCAATTTGCTTAGTGCACACTGGTTCCTTTATTCTTATTTTAATTTTCTTCCAGCAACTTCTGCTTTATACCTTTCTTTTTCCTCTGATTTTTCAATGCATTTTTCAATGTTGTTATTCTTTTGATAACACTTCTAAATTTCTATTTTTCTTCTGTTGTCTCTTTTGTCTTCCATATTCCAAATATGACTTCCAAGGATTTTATCAAGATGAATTATTCAGAATGAGGAGAGTGAATATGAGGGGTTTAAGGAACGAGGAAGAGGAGAGCTGCCAAGATTTTCTTCATGTACAGAAGCATAATGGAACAATCTGGGGTGTGAGAAGCAAGAGACAGAGGTCCTTGCTAAGGCATGACTAAATGGGAAGCTTATTAAAATAATGATTTGGAGTAGAGTGTATGAAGAAAATAAAGTAGATTCAGCCTTCCAGGTCAGTAGCTAATAACCCATGGGTTTGCTACTAAGGAAATTAAAACTTTAACTAATGAGAATCCTAGCCACCTACTGAGAATGAAACTGAAGGCTTCCTGTTAACTCCCCCACCTGGGTCATTTTGACAGAACAGTCAGAAAGTTATTTCCTCTTTATTTAGTTGCAAAAGACTTGAAATGGATACAAAAAAGAAAAAAAAAAGTTGGTGGCAAACTCTTCTTATTCAGCTTTCACAAGAGGAGATCCAGTGTATTTCCCCTGCACCCAAAACATACATCATCATAGGCCACGAAAAGAGGAAAGACAGTTAAAAAAACAAAAACAAAAAACGGGAGCTGTCCCAGTTGAGTACAGCCAAGATGACTCAGACAGTCTCCCAGGGGATTTTTGATGTGAGGACTTCCAATTAATAAATCCTCTATTAGCTCTGTGGAATCAGCAGGATTAAACTACCTCTTTCAAGAACACTGGTTAAATATCATGATTCCAGGGGGTGAGGGGTCGATTTTATCCACACCTCTTTTTATTTCTGCACAAGTAAGAACACCTCTGTTTAGCTCTTGGGTGAGTAGGAGAGTGATTGGAGGCCTTCGGGACACACTTTGGCCCTGGATGAACATTTAGGGTCGCTTTACTAGCCCTAAATTAAACTCTGACCCTACTGTGGTTCTTAGTCAATCGATCAGAAAGTGTGGTGGGGATCCGGGTCTCTACTGGTGGGTGAAACAGAAGGAGTCTAAGCTGGATGTGACAAGACATCCAGCAGGATATGATGATGAGGGCATTTCAGTATCAAGACGAGAGGGTGGGCAGGACACGAACTTATCTCTCGGCTCCCTGACGCCCAGGTGTTCTGGGAGAGATCCCGGAGGCACGTGCCGCGGGGACTGCAGCTGACAGCCAGGGACCGGCGGCCAGGCGCCCCTCTCCGCGGGCGGGGAGCGAGCGCCTGTGTGCGCGCGAGCGGCGGGCGGCGGCGGGAGGAGGCGCAGGCGCGCTGTTCGCCCGTCTGCAGCCCCGCGCCGAGCGCCGCGTCTCGGAGAGTTGATGGCAGCACCACAGTGCGGCCACCCGGCCGACCGCCGAGCGCAGCCACCCGCCGCTGCCCGGGGAGCGTCCAAGATGTGGGGGGACTGGGGCGGCAGCGGCCGCCGCGGCGCCAGGGACCGGGGCGCGCAGCAGCCTCCGCTCGCCCGCCTGTGCTGACCTGCCTCGCTTGCCCCCAAAGAATGTCAGCCAAGTCCAAGGGGACCCCCTCCTCGTCCTCTCCAGCCGAGGGACCGCCGGCAGCCTCCAAAACCAAGGTGAAGGAACAGATCAAGATCATCGTGGAGGATCTGGAATTAGTCCTGGGCGACCTGAAGGACGTGGCCAAGGAACTTAAGGAGGTGAGAGGTGCGGGGTGTGGGGAAGGAGTTCGTCGCCTTTCACCCGCTGGGGTTCCCGGTCCCGTTTTCACTGGGGACCGCCAGATTTCTTAACTCAAGGGAAACTATAGAAAGACGCCTGCAGACGGACTTTCTTTCCTCCGGCGACTCCTGAGAAGAGTTGTTGCACTTTCTTTTTTTTCTAATCAGGAAGAAATCAACTAGTGTTTTAATCGATGCACCTGGGATGGTGAGAGGGGTGAACACGCGTGTCTGTTTGTGTGTGTGTGTGTGTGTGTGTTGGGGAAGGGGATTCACTGGGGGTGTGTCGACAGAGGAAGAAACCAGCAACCGGCCGCAGAGTGCAAGATGCTTCTCTCCTGCCCTTTTGCTCCCCCAGAGTCCGCTGGCAAGTCCCTCCTTGCCTGGCAGCCTCCTCAGGCCGGGGCTGAAAGGGGGCCGGGTTCCGTGCCCTGCGCCAGGCCCGAGAGGGCAGCCTGGGAGAAGCTCGGCTCCGGCCCCCCTCCCCGGTTCCCGAGCCCAGCTGGAAGGAAGACGACCCGGGGCTGCTGGCAGGAGAACCCAGACTTGGGGATGTAAAGGGGGTCTGGGACTTTCTCACTTTCGCAGTTCCTGAGGCATCCCCTGCTCTCCTCGGAATGTCCCTCCCAGTAACTCCGGGCCTTCTCGCCACCCCACCTCCTTTCTTCCTCCTATCTTGTCGCCGTTGGCATAGAACCTGGGGCGCAGGGCGCGTCGGTGAGTGCGTGCGTGCGTGATTGTGTGTGTGTGTGTGTGTTTGGTGTGCGTGCACCAGCGTCTTGCCACTTGAGTCCTGGCTCTTGGGAACCAGGACTGTTGTGTTTTTTTGTCGCTCCCCCCAACCCCCATTTTACTTCTGCCCTCCCACCCCCACCAGCGTTGATGCGGATAGAAAGAAGCGGAGGCAGTGTCAAGGCTGAGGATGCGTAACTCAGGCTGCAGCTCCAGGCGGGGGCGAGGGCAGGGTTGGAAGGGGTGGGGTCTCCCGCGAGCCCGCGGGTGGCGTCTCGGAGCTGGTGACAGAGTTCCAGCCCAGTGTTCCGCTACTGACTGGGTGCCTGGTGCTGTTCTCCGCCAGGGAGTCCGCACCCCCAGTTGCAGGAGAGCTGACACTGTAACTTCGAAGGTGGTGGCCGCAGTGGGAAGGGAAGGGGTGGGGCGTAGTCTAGGTCCAAAATTATAATCCTGAAGGCCAGGAGGGAAGAGATTGAGGGTCGTTTGGATGGCTGGCCTCTAGAGACCTACCTCCTCTGTCCAATTTCCAATCCAAATGTGAGGATAGAGCCCTCCTTCTTTCTCCCCCTCTCCCCGTTACCTCTGTGAACTGAACTCCGCGTTTGTTACCAAGTACAAGTCTGTTAAAATGACCCATTCATCGGCAGGGTTTGGTTTGCAAATGGCAAATGCCATTCTTGTAGGTTGCTCCACTGGCAGAACATAATTACTACTGAGGTCCTGAGAGCGGAGATTGATACATATGATAGATGCGAGGAGGAAACTTGTTCGTGTTTCAGGGCTTCTCTAGGATCATTGTTTCACAACTGGTTGACAGATGGTGAGGTTATGCATAGAAATTCAAGTCTAAAGATGCTGTTTGTTTCTTTGTTATCCTTTTATTTGACATCTTTGGCAGGCTGTATTTTCATCCGAAACATGATGGCGTTTTAAAAAACGAACAAATTTGGGCAAGTTCCTTTTGGCAGAATTGTGCTTTACGGTTGTTGAGGTTTCTAAGATGGGGGATGTGGGAAACCTACATCAGCACAGAAACGTATTTACAGCTTCAGCAAGGAGGCTGAGATTAAGAGAAAGGTAGTCAATCAAAACTCCGCATCTATGGGCACATACTTCTTATATTACAATGTGTCACCCCACTCCTTATTTTAGACAGAATAAATGACAAGAAACTGCACATGGTCCTAGTTCTGCTTTGCATCATTATTCTGTAGATGTTTGGAGACCAGGTAGATCTATAGTGAAACTTTTAACCTCACTGTAGCTCTTGGATAGAATCACAAAGAAGTGTTTCAGGGAGTCTGTGGATCTCTCTCCCTTTCACTCTTTCTGTTTTCATTTCCTTGAGGATTTTTATTAGGGAAAAAACAAACAAACAGTTTATGAAAGTAATAGAAAAGCATAGGTAATGTAAAACCAAGTAAATGAAAAGATCTGTCTTCTAGACAGATCTATAGACAAAATTTTATCTTGATGCTCTGTAAGCTTTGATTGGGTGCCAGGCCCTGTCTGGCTAAAAATTTCACCCCTGAGAGTGGAATTTATGAATGATAAATGATTTGATGTGATTATTAATTACTTTTGTGAGGATATCATCATCCTAGGTTTGCACATGGAGTTGTGGATACTATGTCTGAATCTCGAAACACTGGCCATTTATGTAATAGGAGAGATAGTTATTTCAAGAACAAAATATTTATAGGGCATGTTTAACCTATGACATCTTGCAGTTGTCCAGCGTTTATCTTTTTAAGATAATATTGCACACATGACTGAACCTGTTTTTGATGTAATTTTGAATGGAGGAGTAACTGAAAACTTTGTAAATCACCAACCTGTTGGTGCCTACACCTATGACTTGTAAATATAAATGTCACTATTCATTAATTGTTACATTCACTATTCTGGCAGCTTATCATTGGTATATACTAAATATAAACGGTTATATTTTGAATTCTAATTCCTTTATTGGCAATGGTATGTGTTTATGCCATAATATATTTTAATATAAGTTAGCATAGAGCTGTTATTAATTTGGAACAGAAATTAGAAATAAGAAAGTGATTATGACTGCATCACTATATCATTCACCATATGGTATTTGTTTTTTCCCTGCCTTTTTTTTTTTAAATCTTTATTGGAGTATAATTGCTTTACAATGGTGTGTTAGTTTCTGCTTTATAACAAAGTGAATCAGTTATACATATGTCCCCATATCTGCCTTTTTCATGCTAACTAAAATGTGGTATTCTGAATATTTTGTCCTTTATTTTTGCATAAACTCTGCACCAACAATATTAGACTTTTTTTTTTTTTTTTTTTTTTTTGTAGTACGCGGGCCTCTCACTGCTGTGGCCCCTCCCGTTGCGGAGCACAGGCTCCGGACGCGCAGGCTCAGCGGCCATGGCTCACGGGCCCAGCCGCTCCTCATCATGTGGGATCTTCCCAGACCGGGGCACGAACCCGTGTCCCCTGCATCGGCAGGCGGACTCTCAACCACTGCGCCACCAGGGAAGCCCCAATATTAGACTTTTGTTTGAGGTTATTTTGAAATTTATTTTCTCTTTAGAAGTTTTCTGGATTTCAGTCATCTGAAAATTCAGGTAGTGCGATAGATTCCAACATAATAGTAGCTGCTTGGAACTCTTTAACAATTAGTAACAGGGACTTCCCTGGTGGCACAGTGGTTAAGAATCCACCTGCCAATGCAGGAGACGTGGGTTCGAGCCCCGGTCCAGGAAGATGCTGCAGAGTAATTAAGCCCGTGTGCCACAACTACTGATCCTGCTCTCTAGAGCTTGCGAGCCACAACTACTGAGCCCACGTGCCACAACTACTGAGCCCGCGCATCTAGAGCCCGTGCTCCGCAACAAGAGAAGCCACCGCAATGAGAAGCCCATGCACCACAACAGAGTAGACCCCGCTCGCCGCAACTAGAGAAAGCCTGCGCGCAGCAATGAAGACACAACGCAGCCAAAAATAAATAAGTAAATAAATAAATAAATTACTGATGAACAAAAAAATAAAGAAAAAACAATGAGTAACAAAATTCTATTATTGGTATCTTTTATGATTAATTATTATTGCTTAATTATAATTAGATTGTATATTAGAAGAAGAAGAACAGGATTTCTAGAAAGTCTAGGGGCAGATTTATTCTGCCCTCAGAATTTAGTAAAACCTCAAATTACTTGACTTTTCAGAAATAATATGGGTTTCTGGGTCTTCTGTACTATAATGGAAAAGCCTTAAGTATAATTCAACGTATTTATTCAGCATCTATTATGTGCCAAATACTATATTACCTTTTTATTGCTACCAAGATGAATAATTTGGAGTTTCTGGTCTCAGTGAACTCAAAGAATAGGTTGGGATATATTTATCCTGTCTTTGAACATGAATAGTGTAAAAAGGCATTACTACTTTTAGTGACCACCACTCTCACTGTGATCTAAGAAAACAGAATTGAGAATAAGAATGAGTATATATAGATTTGTAAACTGATACTTGGTATGTACTTAGTAGTAAGACTTTGGTGAAAAGGGTAGTAGAAACTTAAAAAAGATGGTAAGATATGAATTTTAAGAAACTTATGATTTATTCAGATTGTCATGATTAACACAAATGGGTCAGTGCCATATACAGGAGATCGCATATCCAAGTGTTACGATTAAACAGTGGAGATTTTCATGAAGGCCACGTCCTTAGGGAGAATGAAAAGCCAAAAAGGAAAATTTGGGGTCTTTGAGATGTGGATAAGATTTGAAAAGGTAGAAAGGAGAAGCAATTAAGAGGAAATAGCATTGGAGTACAAGATTAATCCATGTTGCTTTTTTCTACATGTTGAAAAAAAAGAAAAAAAATAGTGGTTCAACTCTAGAGTTTTAGGGATAAAATTAGCCATTTCTGGGGCAATCCTTTTTCTTTGAAGTAAGGCAGAAAAAAAGAGCTGTTGCTTTTTAAAGAGAGTTCTCAAATAAGCTGACCTCTCTTGGCATCAGTTTGCCTGTTCTTTTGTGGAGATCTCACTGGTAAACTTGTTGTGCATCAAATGTTGGTGTTAATATAGGGTCATAGATCTTGTTGCTTAGGGAGCGATTGGAATATATAATAAATAGCCTTCTACTTGGAAACAAAATTCATTGCTGCTTTAGCTGGATTCTTGTTTAGTTTAGACTGTTTCATTTTACGATTTTAAGTAACAAGACTATTATATGAGTTAACTATATGTGTGTGTGTGTATGTGTATATATCCATATGTATGTGTGTATATATATATATGTATTGCTAAGCCCTGTGAGTAGACATGACCATTATGGGGAAACCAGTAAAGATGAGTTGTTCTGTCTGCTCTGGGATCACTGACTGATTGGACGCCATGAGTAGGAAGGTTTTGTCAGCTTTGTGACTATGGATTGGAAAGCACTCAATGTTTCTCTTATAATGTCATAAACAGAAATAAATTAAAATTAAGTTTAATTTTGAAAAGTTTGAAAACCCATAGGAAATGATCCATTTGGGGGCTGATGAAAACAGAATTAATAGAACTAACAATTATCTGCAAAATATTTTTGTTTTAAAATGTTTTTTCTCTTTTTTAATGGCTTATCCACTTGAAGTGCTTTAGTTTATTGATCTAGGAAATCCTACCAAATATTTTTTGGTTAATGAATCCATGCATATAAAATTCATTACTTGAACAAATTAGAATAATGTCTGGAGTATTTTCTAAATTCTAAAGTCATGAATGAGTGAGATTTCACAGATGATTAATTTGTAGCAATAGCTGTAGTTTTACTACTCTCTACAACAGTCTACCCTCTCAAACTGAAGTATATTACCAAATGCTAAAATGGTCTTTAGTTTTTCTTTTCTTAAGCATGATGGCTTAGCATGTTATTAAAAGAGCAGCATGGTTCTGAGAAAATAAAAATAGCCAATAACCATCCTTTACTGTCTCTCTATTTCCAATGCATTAAACCATTCAAGACTCAGAGAATTAACTGGTAAGAAATTCAAGCAGAATTAAAGTAATAAATAGACAGTGTGCTTCAGGCAATAGTGAAGTAATAGATAATAAAACCAATGTAATAGTTTCATTGTTACTTGGATTATGTTTTTTCCACCCTTACTGCTCTGAGGATCTCAGGTAATTAAATCAAAATGTAGGAAAAGAGATAGAAATGTAAGTTTCAGTAAAACATATTTTCCCACACAAATTAAACTACAGAGCTTCTGTAGAACTAGTTCATAAAAAATATCATGGACAATTTTTGAAAATTAGAGGGGAAAAATTCCAATAATATGCCAACCCATTTCTGATTAAAATGTGCATAACTGACATTAAGTTGAAAATAAAAGATTGGTAAACAATGAAGGGTACTCTTTTTTCCTTTAAAATTTATTTGTGTATTTTATTAAGATTTTATTTGGGGGGGGCAGTTTTAGGTTCACAGCAAAATCGAGGGAGAGGTACAGAGATTCCCTTATACGCCCTGTCCCCATACATGTGTAGCATCCCCCATTATCAACATCCCCCACCATATTGGTACATTTGGTACAACTGATGGATCTACATTGACACATCATTATCATCCAATGTCCATAGTTTATGTTGGGGTTTACACTTGATGTTGGACATTTTGTGACTTTGGACAAATATGTAATGATATATATCTATCATTATGGTGTCCTACAGAGTATTTTCATGCCCTAAAATTCCTCTGTGCTCCACGTATTCATCCTTCCTTCAAATCCTAAGGATACTAGTTTGTTAAAGAAGATATTTCATAAGTAATACAGTATATGAATAATATAAAAAGTTTGGAAAAATAAAAAAATTAGAAAGGAGAACATAAAAATTATCTTTAATGCCACACGTAAATAGATATATTGAGAATTTTGCTATATTTTCTTTCCATCTTTTTGTATGCATGTTTTTAACATAGACAAAGTCATGTAAAATTATGAAGTTATATACAGTGATGTTTTCTGCTTTCTGGAATACTATTAGATCATAACCATTATATAGATCTGTTATACGTTACTTTATCATGCCCCTAATGTTTGACATTCTATTTATTAACAAATTTTTGTGGTTGTTAAGTATCACTAAAAGAACAGCTTTGACAATAAAAATAGCTAAGACAGATAGATTTTTACTATCTGCCTGATACTATTCTAAGTTTATTTCTTAATATTAGGTCTTCTAATTCTCAAAACAGACATATGAGGAAGGTACTATTGTTACTCTATTTTACAGATAAGAAAATAGAGGCCAGAGATGTAAAGTCACTTGCCAATGTCCCTTACTTGTGAGTGAGGCTTCAGTGCTAGGCATTTTAGTGCTACAGCCTAGGCATTTAACCACTAAGTTCTATGGATCTTCCTATTTTTTCCCCCAATTGCTTAGAAATCAAGGGTGCGAAAGTTTTAAAGTTTTCAATTCAACTTGCCAAACTATCTTCCAGGGAGTTTTTCACAAGTTTTTTACTCCCAGCGTCTGTATATGTGTGGACCCATCTTCTTAAATTTCTAGTGAAGCTCATAAAACTTTTAAGTCTTATTGTGAGTATATTATTTCTTTGTGGTAACAGTTATTGTTTTTGTGGGTTGTACTCAGTTTTGGGCACCAGTATTGAGGCAAAATTAATAGTGAGTTCACTAGACATTGCAGTTTTCATCTTCTGAATAAATAGGTACTGCAGTGAATTACTTTTGACCTATTTATTCTTCAACAAAAACTTTAAGAAAAATATGACATTTCTTTTTTTATATTATGACTTAGAAAATAAAGGAACAACTAATATGGGTGCTTGCTGATGTCTAGCATTGTATATAGCAGTTTCAAATGAATTTAAAAGAATTTGGGAAACTTTTATTCTCTTTTGTTATCAAATTGCCTTGGAAGGGAGGTACTGTCCTTAAGTTTTCTGATATGTTTGGGGTTTGACAGTTGTTTCGCTTTCTGCTGTGAAGATGAATAGAGAAGCTTGTTGAATATTTACCAGGCCCCAAATTATTGAGCTGGCTAGCAATGCCAAATGTATCTTTATAGTTAGATTTCGCATGTTAATTTTAGTGCTACCAATTTCAAGCCACCCCCTCTTCCCCTCACATAAAAGGGAAAAAAGAAATGACCTTACTCTAAAATTCTATTGTTTTTATATAGTATAATATGAATAGAAGTGTTTTTATTATATTAAAAGTTAGTTCATTAGGAAGAACTGCTCGAAATTAAGATTTCTTAGACCTGGGAAACCAAAGTCAAAGCTACTTCAGCTCTAAATAAGAGCCAGAAAATAATATCAACTGAAACGAGAAAATAGGCATGTCTAGGTAATGTCCACATCAAAGTAGGTTCACAAGGTGGCCTGTCAACTTGGAACAGATGTTGCCTTATGTGGCACAAGCTATTTGTATTTTTGAGAATGGACGGACGTGAGGATTCCAAAGGAATTGAATTTCAGGCCTCACTTTAGTTAAGAAACATTAACATTGTTAGGACAGAACTTACATTTATGATCATTGTTTTTCCTCCTTCTGCTTTGCAAATGTTACTTCAGGTTGATGTTTGAGATAAATGTTTACTTGTACAATAATTGAAGTCAGTCAAATTATATACCTATGCCCAATGAGTCAGTTATTATGTTGTTTGACTCATTATAAATAGAGTTTCAGCTACAGATAGCATGTACCATACTTGTCTGGAGAAAGCAAATTTGACAATTTCTAACAGGTTCTCTTTTGTAGTACTGTCCAAAAGCTAACAGATTTACTGTCGTTTGTTGGCTTCTTTCATAATATCATATCTTGTCCTAAGATTTTGAACTATGTTCATGTGACAAAAAATGCCAGGTTAAAAAATATGTATCGGTCAAATTAGCTGTCTTCTAGAGGCAGTAGTTCTTAATTTTTTCCCCCATGTCACAGAGCACTTCGAAAGTATGACAGAATTGTGGGTATTTCCCGTGGAACAAAAGCTCATAAAGACATAAGTTTTTGCAGATGTTTAGGGAATCTTGAGTGGGTGAGAATAATTCAGGTGAAGAGACAAAACAAGTGATTGATTTAAAAAAAAAATCAGCTAGTTGTTTGAGACCCATCTCCATAATTTTCAAGATCATAAGTCCTGACCCTACAAAAAAGGAAAAAAGAAATACTGATGGCTATAAATTGATGGTTTTTATTCCAGGAGCAAATGGGCAGTTTATCAACAATTTACTTCTCTTAGAGGGACTCTGGTAGATGTAATCTATCTCAAAGTGGGGTAGGAGTATATATATATGTGTGTGCATACACACACACATTTCACTAATCTGAAACTGTAGAATGCTCTTGTGTCTGAAGGTTAACTCTCACTTTTTTTTTAATGATATGTGCTAGAGAACATCACCACATGGAAAGATAGAATGTTTGTTTCCAGAGCTTATTGTAAATTAAGCGTGTTCTCTTATTAAAACTGGTCCCAGAACAGCATTTTTCTTTATTTTATTATTTTTTTGTGTGACACTAGTTCATGAATGAAGAAAGATTTATTGAATTCTTGATATGTGTAAGATACTGTGCAAAAGAACATAAGGGATGCCAACACGAATAAGCTTAAGGACCTGCCCTTGAAGAAAGTCACCTGTAGTAGGATGAACTTCACCTCTAGTAGAGTGCAAGAAGTAACTCTAAGGCAATGTAAAATGTGTAAGGAGACATGTCTAACAATTTTAACTCTTACTCAGAGTAAAATGAGGACTTTGCAATTTTGAGCTGTAAGAGTGACCAGATCTGAACTACTTCCATCGCTTCCTCTTTACCTTTAATTTCTGTCTAGTTCAGGGTTTCTCAAAAATGGCTCTATTGACATTTTGGGCAGATAATTCTTTGTTGTTGATGGCTGTCTTATACATTGTAGGATATTTAGAGCATCCCGGGCATGTACTAACTAGATGCCAACAGCAACTAAAAATGTCAGTGTGACAACTAAGAATGTTTCTAGACATTGACAAATGTGCCCTGGGGGTGGTGGTGAGGAGAATCACCCTAGTTGAGAATGACTGCTCTAGCTTTTCCCTCTTATTCCATGTCACTTACATATTTCTTAATTTTGCTTTCTTCACCCACTTTTTTTATTTATTTAAGCTTTTATTGGTATTTATCTGTCAAGCACCGGGGCTTTATGTTCCTTTCATATCTTGTATTCTTTTCTTTTGTTTAAAGAAACACATTATTTGTGCCTTTTGTTACATTTACCTGATTCTTTTCTTTTTCCCTTCACTGAAACTACTTTTAAAATATATCTTCTCACTTTCACTCACCACTTACCTTATCTTATTTTCTATTTTTCACAATCAAATAAAGATTAAATTGAAAAAGTTCAAGGAAATTGTATACATGTGTGTATTTTAAGATTTGGGGAAAAAAAGGGAAACTCAGAAGGGACGATGGGCTGAGGCTGAGCTCCTTGTCTTCTTGCCACCATTAGTTCCTGAGTGAGGTCAGTGGCAATCTTTACTGAAAAGAAGTCCTCTTCATCTCATCTATCAAACTGTCTTATGCTTCTCCTGCCTCTTCCATTTCTGTAGAGATAGGGGAGGTTTGAATGGTGTCACTGCTTCGTGGTGTCGCACAAGTTATAGAAGAAATACAGTGATGGTCATGATGATGATGATGATGATGATGATGGTGACAATGATGATGAACATGAATGTGACTAAGATCTGTTCAGTACACACATGTACCATGAGCTGTTCTGTGTTAACTTGCTTAATCCTCTCAGTCACTCTTTGAGGTCGTTATAATTGTCCTACTTACGAGGAAGCTGAGACAGAGGGGGTAGCTAATATAGAGAGCAAATGGTGGAATTGGACTCCCGATATTTCTCCCTTTAAACTGTTGTCCAGAACCAGCTCCCCAGTTCCCAGCAGCAACATAGTTACTCTGCTGTTTTCATGCTTTTAACTTCAGTACAATCTCTTTTCCTCTCTTTCCTCCGCTATGTCATCTGTCATACTTCCTTTTCTTGTTCCTCCCTTCTCCTCTGTCTTCTTCATTGTTTGTTCTTTTCCTTCTTCTCTTTTCCTTCTTCTCCTTCCTCATAAGCTTCTTTGATAGACGTTAATATATTATACACTTATTCAAAACTTTAAAAAAAGTGTCTACTATATGCAAGGCAATGTGCTAGGGAATTAAAAAAAAATATTGAGCAACACACACATGGCCCATGACATCTAGAACTTACATGCTAGTGGGAGGACATTATTCAAATAATAACAGAAATAATATTTATTAAGGAGCGTTAAAGGCTATGAAAGAAAAGTACATGGTACAACAAGAGCATAAAATCATTAAGTCTTCTTCTAAATAGGGGGTTTCAGATTGGCTATCTTCCTTCCCACTGCCACCTCTCTAATCCCTATGCTATCAATTTCATGAAGATGTTTTAGAGCTATCCAGTCTCTTGTTCTCCTCTGCCAATTCATTCTTTAAACACTACCAGATTAATCTTCTTAATGCACTGCTTTCTTCAGGCCACTCCCCTGCTTAAAAGATCACACACTATTCTCCTGATGCTTAAAATGTCAAATGAATAAAAGGAAACCAAATCGGAAAAGAAGAAGTAAAGCTGTCACTGTTTGCAGATGACATGATCCTATACATAGAGAATCCTAAAGATGCTACCAGAAAATTACTAGAGTTAATCAATGAATTTGGTAAAGTGGCAGGATACAAAATTAATGCACAGAAATCTCTGGCATTCTTATATACTAATGATGAAAAATCTGAAAGTGAAATCAAGAAAACACTCCCATTTACCATTGCAACAAAAAGAATAAAATATCTAGGAATAAACCTACCTAAGGAGACAAAAGACCTGTACGCAGAAAATTATAAGACACTGATGAAAGAAATTAAAGATGATACAAATAGATGGAGACATATACCATGTTCTTGGATTGGAATAATCAACATTGTGAAAATGACTCTACTACCCAAAGCAATCTATAGATTCAATGCAATCCCTATCAAACTACCACTGGCATTTTTCACAGAACTAGAACAAAAATTTTCGCAATTTGTATGGAAACACAAAAGACCCCGAATAGCCAAAGCAATCTTGAGAACAAAAAAAGGAACTGGAGGAATCAGGCTCCCTGACTTCAGACTATACTACAAAGCTACAGTTATCAAGACGGTATGGTACTGGCACAAAAACAGAAAGATAGATCAATGGAACAGGATAGAAAGCCCAGAGATAAACCCAGGCACATATGGACACCTTATCTTTGATAAAGGTGGCAGGAATGTACAGTGGAGAAAGGACAGCCTCTTCAATAAATGGTGCTGGGAAAACTGGACAGGTACATGTAAAAGTATGAGATTAGATCACTCCCTAACACCATACACAAAAATAAGCTCAAAATGGATTAAAGACCTAAATATAAGGCCAGAAACTATCAAACTCTTAGAGGAAAACATAGGCAGAACACTCTATGACATAAATCACAGCAAGATCCTTTCTGACCCACCTCCTAGAGTAATGGAAATATAAACAAAAATAAACAAATGGGACCTAATGAAACTTCAATGCTTTTGCACAGCAAAGGAAACCATAAACAAGACCAAAAGACAACCCTCAGAATGGGAGAAAATATTTGCAAATGAAGCAACCAACAAAGGATTAATCTCCAAAATTTACAAGCAGCTCATGCAGCTCAATAACAAAAAAAAAAACAACCCAATCCAAACATGGGCAGAAGACCTAAATAGACACTTCTCCAAAGAAGATATACAAACTGCCAACAAACACATGAAAGAATGCTCAACATCATTAATCATTAGAGAAATGCAAATCAAAACTACAATGAGATATCATCTCACACCAGTCAGAATGGCCATCATCAAAAAATCTAGAAACAATAAATGCTGGAGAGGGTGTGGAGAAAAGGGAACACTCTTGCACTGCTGGTGGGAATGTGAATTGGTTCAGCCGCTATGGAGAACAGTATGGAGGTTCCTTAAAAAACTACAAATAGAACTACCATATGACCCAGAAATCCCACTACTGGGCATATACCCTGAGAAAACCAAAATTCAAAAAGAGTCATGTACCAAAATGTTCATTGCAGCTCTATTTACAATAGCCCAGAGATGGAAACAACCTAAGTGCCCATCATCAGATGAATGGATAAAGAAGGTGTGGCACATATATACAATGGAATATTACTCAGCCATAAAAAGAAACGAAATTGAGCTATTTGTAATGAGGTGGATAGACCTAGAGTCTATCATACAGAGTGAAGTAAGTCAGAAAGAAAAAGACAAATACCGTATGCTAACACATATATATGGAATTTAAGAAAAAAAAAATGTCATGAAGAACCTAGGGGTAAGGCAGGAATAAAGACGCAGACCTCCTAGAGAACGGACTTGAGGTTATGGGGAGGGGGAAGGGTGAGCTGTGACAGGGCGAGAGAGAGTCATGGACATATACACACTAACAAACGTAGTAAGGTAGCTAGCTAGTGGGAAGCAGCCGCATGGCACAGGGATATTGGCTCAGTGCTTTGTGACAGCCTGGAGGGGTGGGATAGGGAGGGTGGGAGGGAGGGAGACGCAAGAGGGAAGAGATATGGGAACATATGTATATGTATAACTGATTCACTTTGTTATAAAGCAGAAACTAACACACCATTGTAAAGCAATTATACCCCAATAAAGATGCTAAAAAAAAAAATAAAAGAAAAAAAAAGAAAAAAAAAGTGTCAAATGAACAAACCCAGCCTTACAGCCCGATATCCAGCAGTCCCATTGTTTCAGTTTGGTCTTATCTCTTTCCTTCCTTCAGGGAGTAACACAGAGACCATCCCAGACAATCTTGACACCCTCACAATTTTTACCCAACTTGAATTCTGTATTCCTCATGTTTATGGTCACTATGCCACTCAGTTGTATTTACTTATGTTCCTTAACAATTGCTCCCTGTTTGTGCCTTAAAAAAAAAAAAAAAGTTGCCTTTCTCTTTTAGTTACCATGTAATCTTTAGTACAACATTTTTAAAGTCTTACTCATGTTATCTGATGAGGAACTTAAACTTGAAGATCCAATTCTGAGTAATACTTTAAAGCTGTTAAGGAATAAAAGCCAATAATTACACTTGTGTGTGAGAGCCTGTTCTTTCTCATCTACTCAAGAAAATCACTAACAATTCTCACCTGTCTCTGCTATACCATCTTTTGTTCATTCTCCCCCAGATGATTCCCATCAGCATAAAAGTGAAAATAAATAGTAAAATCTTTCCTTGATCCCACTTCTCCTGAAAATTACCATCCCACTTCTTAGCTCTCCTTTACCAAAAATCTTACGTTTTATACTTGACATCACCTATTTCCTCTTATTGTTTCCTAAACCCACTCCGATCAGACCTACACTCTAACCACAACACTGCCTCTGTCAAGATTGTCAAGATTGTCAGTGACTCTATGTTATTTAATCAAATGGTCAATTTTTAGTCCTAACCTTATTTAATTTATCAGCATTTGACAGTCTCTTTAATAATCTTTCTTCACTTGGCTTGAAGAATACCATGTTTTCTCACCTCACTGATTTTTTTTTCTCAGTTACCTTTGCTTATTTCTCCTCTAAGATGTCTGAGCTCAAATTTGATCCTTTTTTTTTAAAACAAATTATTTACACTCCCCTTATTGGTATTTTTATTCAGTCTGGAGGTTAAATTCCATTTATAGGTTCATGACTTCCAAATTTGTGTCTCCAGCCCAGACATTTCTTCTAAACTTATATGGTCAGTGGTCTTTTCTGTATCTCTACTTGGATGTCTAAGAGACATCTTCACCTTTCCATGTCCAAACTGGAATGTTGATTTTTTTTCTTCCCTCAAAACTTAGCCTTTTCAGTCTTTGCCAAGTCAATGGATGGTGTTAGAGTCATTATCAACTCCTTTTCCTCATGCATGATACACAATTCACCGGACTGTCTGGTTGGCTCTACCTTCAAAATATTTGTAGAATTTAACCAATTCTTGTCTCCTCCACAGCTACCACACTGGTTCAAGCCAACATCCTCTCATTTTGGTTGCTACAGTAACCTCCTGACCGTTCTCTCTTGCTTCCTTAAGCCCCCTTTTTATAACTCAGTGATCTGGGTAAATCTCGATCACATTATTGTTCTCAAATCTCTGTAATGACTTGCCATTTTACTTAACATGCTCACAGTGGTTATGAGGTCCCAGATTTCCCTTTGCCCGTTTTCACGCTCACTTCCTTTCTCTTTGGCTGTCTTTGCTTCAGCCTCACTAATCTTGCTATTTCAAGAATGAATGTGCCATGCACATTTTTATGGCTAACTCCACTCTACTGCCCTGTTACCTCATTAAAGTTTCACTCACATGTTACCCCCCCACAGCTAATTCTGTCAACTCCACATGTTGTTATACACTCTGGCATTCTCCATCTTTCTTTTCCTATTTCACCTTTTTTTTTTCCTTAATTCTTATTAGCTCCTGATATACTAGACAATTTATTCCTAGTATTCATTATTTATTTGTTTGTTTCCCACATTTAGAATGTCAACTCCCGGAGGTCAGTGACCTTTGTTTTATTCCCTTATGTATCTCAAGTGACTAGAGCAGTGCAGTGGCTGTCATGTGATAGTTGCCCATTAAATGAATTTGTGAATAACTGGATCTCTTCCAACTTCTGTTCCATTAAAATTCTCAAAGATCAAACTATTACCTTTCACTTTCCACTGCCCATCTACCAGTTACAGAGAAGGAACATGTAGTAGATGCTTTTTCAATACTTTTTGCATGGATTCCTTATCTTCCCGCCTTTACATATGGTAGTAGTTTGTAGGTTGGCTGGAGGGAGCTCTTTTTCCCCTGCTTTGATTTTTGAAATCTGCTAACCTCACTAAACCCATTCCACTAAACCCAATCCATATTCTTATTCTTTGAAATGGACAAAGGATCTCTCCATAACAGCTAACACATTGAATGCTTACTATGTGTCAGGCAGAGTTCTAAATGTTAAAAAAAAATTAACTCATCAAGTCCTGACCCTTCTTGACTCCCAACCAGTGGCTCCCATATTATCCCTCCCATGTGGAAATTCTAGGGACATCCTGTTTATATAAAACCTAAATGTGGTGTAACTTCAGGCCTTAATCTTCAGACAAGTCTGGCTCTGATTTCAGAGTGCCCATTGTTCCCTAAGGTTCGGGGATGTCATTTTAAACTCTTTGAAGCACATCAGATATAATTCTACTTTCTTCCAATCAAGTGTGTAAACTACAGTGAGGAGAAAGTATGTCTTTTTTTTTTTTATAGCATTCACTCTATTTTTCTGCTTTTTGAACATTGTGTACCTTTCTTGTCATTAGTCATTATAAATTTTAAATTAACTGGAAAATGACATACAAAAGTGATAATTGGATACTGTTTAAATACATTTTAATCATCCTACTATGTCCATAAGAAACAAGCAAGCAGTTTGTTGCAAAGATCCAATATTATGGGAAACACTCAAAAACTAGGTAATATTTGTATTTGGCTTCTTTTTCTTTTGTGTACTCCCTCTAGTGTTCAAAAATATGAGTACTTATAATTAACCTATTCAGTTACTAAAGAACACACATTAATATAAAAGTAAGCCCTTCTTAACCTGATATATATATATATATATATATATATACATATATATATATGTTTTTTCCCCCCTCTGGAGTTTATATTGTCCAGTTACTGAATTTTCAATGTATTGTATGGAAAACATTCTTTCTCCCCTTTCCTATGGGAATTTGATTATGTCTGTTTTTCATATGTATATTTTCAACCTGTCCACTTCAGTCAGGGGAAATATTGGACTTCTTGAACTTCTGTCTTTGAAGACCAAAATTTTCCCCAGTTTTTAAATCTGAGGTCTAGGCTTTAGTTGGGCATTTGGATATGAACAAGAATCTTCCCACATGCTAGAAATGAAAAAAAAAAAAAAACTATATTAACCTGAGGAGTGTCTTTGAACATAGAAATTAAAATACTTAAATAATTGACATCATTTTATTTTAATATATTGAAACATTATCTAAATACATTGGTTTCAAGGTACCTTAAGAAATAACAAAGGTATCCCTAAGAATAACAAATAAGTAAAAATAAATAACATGTATAAACAATTGTCATTTAATATAGAATATTAATAATTGCTAGCATATATAGAAGAGAAAATAATTTTAAATTGTAAGGTTAAATAATTATTACTGTTTGGAAAGTTTTAAAAATCAGAGGCTAGTGTTTGAAGTCAATTTTTCTAAACTGACATGTAATAATGTTACTTATATTTCATTAATGCCCTTCAGTTTTTAAACTACTTTGATGCCTGCTATTTCAATTCCTCATAGTCAGATGAAATTAAAAAAGGAATAGAAAGAATAAATTATTTTGAGTGACTTTCAGAGACATTGTTTTTTAAGCTCCATCAACTCCCTGGAAGTATTTTGATATTATAATGATTCGTACATTTTAGATGGAATTTAATACTCAACATTCACCCTATATATTTTTTAGGGAGATATATTCAATACTTTAACCTTATTCGTAACAGACGGCATTGTATGCCCTTGGGGGAAGTTACATTTTTAAAACACACAGAATAACATGGTATGGAATGCCTATTTGGGGTTGTTTCATTACAGGCAGTATGCACCAAAATGCTCGAGAACCTAACATCTGCTTCCTGAAGTTGTTAATACTAATAAATATAATGTCTAATGAATTCCATTACTCACCAACAAGCTTTTAGGTTACCTGGGTTCTGTTATACTGTGCATTGAATACTGGGTTGGCCAGTAACGCTTCTTGGATTTTTTTTTTTTTTTTTTTGCTGGCGGGGTGGGGATAGTTATTGAAACACTAACTAAATTCCTATTCATAATGCTTTTCTTTTTGTCACTCTACTGATTTAGTATTATTTAATAGAGTTAACTCCTATATTATAACTTAGCTCTTTCTTAGATATGAAATGTTTCTAACCATATTATATTCTTATTGGTTCCTGATCATGTGTCTTCTTTCCTCAGGAAAATTGATGAAGAAAAAGAGATTTAATAAAAAAGCACTGACACCTGAACAGAGTTTCAGAGAGAAGAAAAAAGCAAAAAACAAAAAACAGAGCAAGGGCTATCATTTAATAAAGAAATATAGTAATAAGCTTGCTTTATATAGAGTTAGGACACATAATATTTACTGAAGGTAGGACACTATTTACTAAGTTGATACAAGATGACGATTGTCTTAAATTGTGAGGAAATCTAAACCAATTAAGTACTTTTTAGTCAGAATGTTTGATCTTCTATGAAATTGTATAAAATTGTCTTATTTCACTCTACACCAATAGAAAATGTATGAGGACTGATTGAATTCATGTCTTCATAAGTCCTCCTCTAAGCCATCCTATATAGTACTTCTCAACTTGGCAATGAATAAAGTACTTTTTGACTATAAAGTACATGGCAGACAGCACTTTGGCTGATTTATTTATCTTTGATGTTTGTTAATTTTCAAAAATAACACAGATACTTAACCAGCATCTTAAGAGATATCACTACAGATATTGGTTCCATTTTTATTATAGGAGAAGTACATGTGTGTATTATAAAATTCTGAATCTCTGTAGGAGATCTGTGTTTTGAAAGTAGAGATCAAAATAAAATACATTATATTAATGTATTTCCTATAAATGATAGGAAGCATATTACTTTTCTCAGTACAGGTGGAAAATGATGCATCAACATGGCTAGGAGTACAGCTTTAAAAACATGTTTTTGTGAATTTAAGAAAATCTTAATACAAGTGTTGCATCAATACACAGAATTTGGTTAGTGATAAAGAAAATGTTAGATTGTAGTATTTTTATAGAATTAGGTAAAATTTGTTTCTATTTGCCTTGAATATTTTTTTTTCCAAAATAAATTTTGAAATAGTTTAATGATTATATTCAGATAGGTTTCCATTACTAAAGAGAACCAAGAATTATCCAAATTTGACTTAGTATCTGATCTGTCATTCTAATAAAAAATGATGATTAATGGCTCATTTTTTGTTGTTTTAATTGCCATAATGTCAGTATTTTTTAAATGAAATTTAGCAGGGGAACAGAAATTACAAATATAATTAATAGGAAAAGTGCCATCTTTTTTTTTTTAATGAGCATTTTACCCACTGGACATTTTCTTCCTTTACAGTCAGGGTGTATGTTCCATGAGAGTAAGGACCCTATATGTTTTACATCACTACACTCTCTTAGTTTAGAGCAGTGCCTGTCACACCATACCCTAGCAAACTATATTTAATGAAGACCTATAAAAGAGTGAATAAGGAATTCTGAATATCTGAGTATCTATAATTTAAGTCTTATATATACTCCCTTTTTGTTTCTTTCATTATTTCCGAATTCAGCTATTGTATTGTTTAAGGTAGATTAGATGATACTGCAGTAATAAATTAACCCTAATGCTAGTAAACATTAACAAATGATTCTTTGTCTAATACACTATACTCTCCAATGCAAGTTGGTGGGGAGCTCTGTTCCAAGGAGTTGCTTAGGGACCCAGTCTCTCGTGATAATGCTATCTAAACACAGCATTTCCAGGGAAAAAAGAATGCAGGAATTTATACCCACATTCCTGTCTTTTAGGAAAGCAACACAGTTTGCCTGTGTATACAGAACGGTAGCCCCAACCTAGATGCAAGGGAAATGAAGTCTTATAAACCCATGATGAAGAAAATCACTTGGGATTTGGTGAACCCAGTATTGTGTTGACCACAACTTTACTCTTTCCAGATTCTTGTTTTTCAAAGTTAGGTTTATAGGATATTCACTTCATCAAATAGGTTTCCCACACACACGTGCACACACATGTTTCTTACATGCACAGAGGATTTGTGAAACTCAATAAAATTTGACATTATTTTCTAAACTTATTGGATTAAGGAGTCTGCTTTTTGGAGACCATCTGTCAGGACTAGTATTCTGTGGAACAATTTTAGAAAACACTCTTGATCAAATAGGTTAAATAAATGTCAGAATTTGTCATAAAAAGAAGAAACTCACATTTGGTGGAGCCTTTAGCCTATAATAAATCCGTGGATGTATCCCTTTTGATTGTGCTTGTCAGTAAAACTTAAATAGAATAACAGTATATTGTTTAGCTTATCATGAAGACAAATTTCTGACCACCTCAGACGTCAGAGCATAGCCAATGCCCTGAAATTAAGAGAAAAAAGAATTTCCTATAATTGACCTAAGTGATTCTTAACTAATTTTTTCAAAGATCATTCACTAAAGCAAGTTTACTTTATTTTAGTCAATTCCAACTTGGTCTTAGTTGGCAAAAATATTAACAATCTTGGTTTTAAGTACATAGCAAGTTACAGATACCAAATTAGAATGGGTTGTGAGTTTTCTTTTCCCCCTAGACGCTTGTATACTGGCACTGGTGTGGAACAAAATCATATAGCCCAACTGTAAGGGAAAACCCAGAATGACTATTAAAAAATAAGCAAATGCACAGTAACAACTAACCATATTTGTTAATAGAAGAAAATATCTCTATTCCTCAATTATTTACATTGTCTAAACAAAGTTAAATTACCAGTAATATACTCTGTTTTAAAAAGTCTGGCAGATACATAAAAATTTGAAATGATTGTCAATCCAAGTACTGAAAGTAAAAAAAAAAAAAAAAAATTATGTTTCATTCCTTAAAACAATAAGTTCAGAAAAGAGTGATTTTCGGAATATATCCTCCTCTCTGTATAAATTAGAAGACAATGGTATAATGCTGTTTTGAATTTATAGGATATAATATGTCATATAGATTTTTATTTCTCATTTTCTCTATTAATAAGGTGGTGAAATAATTAGGAAGTCGGGGCTTAGTATTGTAAGTAGTTGCTCTAAATTACATGATACATATATATTTCATATTATTATATAGTACAAATAATATGTCATATAATTTAAATTTAATTCTTTGATCTTAAAATTATATACATATATATTTCTTGGCAGAAATATGTTTGCTTCTAGGGGAGAAAGGAAGAAAGGATATATACATTTTTCCTTCCAGGGAAGGAAATTTCAGGGAAATAATTTTTATGTTGATTGAAATAACATAAATGATTGTCTGACTTGTATACAATCATAGATATATTTTTGTTAGCATTTAAAATAAGCAATTATGCACTTACATTAAGTACTATTACAATGGAATCTTAACTTGCTAAATTGTTACAATTTAGGATAACTCTTATCCCATTTAGAAGAGCAGATTTAAAAGTATTACCCTATATCTTGTATAATAATTGAGCTTTTGTAACAATTTGTGTCACATTTTTCTTTATTTTTCATAGTTCCAGAAAAAATATTAAGATAAATACTGGTTACCCTCAGTTTAAGGCATTTTATTAGTGAAAAATTATAAAAGGACAACACATGTAATTGGGTATACTTTTCATCCTATGTTTGTTTGGAGATGCATTTTGGATGATGGGAAATTCTAACCTTAAGCAGGTACTAACAGGAATATTTATGTGCTTATAACATCTGATGTTTGTACCTGCTGTGAATTTTCTGAAGTTCTCTTAAATGAAAGCAATGATGTATTGTACAAAGTATAGACCAACTGCAATGAAGTTGTTCATCATGAGTTACTAGTGAGCCTTTTGCAGATGTTGGTGTAAATTATGTCTAGATTTAGTTTTTAATGTTTACTGTCACATTGAGTATAGCATGAGAAGTCACTTGAAAAGAGTGGAAAATGACTAGGCCCCATGATTAATTTTCTTGGAAATCTGTTAGCCTGAAAATACATTAGAAATACTATGTCATAATCATTTTCTCTTCTTGTATATTCTGTATTCACTTAAATACAAGACGTAAGCACGCACACTGTCTCTTTATTTTTATTTATTTCCTTTTAAAAGCTATCTACCAGTTTAAGGGAATGAGGTAACTCCCAAGATCATAAAGCCTTGATAACAAAATCCATTAGAAACGTCTGATTAATCAGTGAATTGGAATGAAGCAATTACCAGTATACATATTACAGAAAATGGAAATGGGGTTTATAAATTATAGTGGTCAATCTCTTTGTTCACCTTGCTTTTTAATAGTGTTCAGTTTTCTGAGGTTAATTTTTGGAACTATTATTGGTTTTTGTTGCATTTTTAGTTAAAACAAAACAAAAAAGCATTATCGATTGTATTATAGACTGCTTTATACATAAACTGTTGTACTTTTTCTTATACCTTGTTTTACCAGTCTTCAGTAAGTTGGTACCACTTTTATTTATTTAAGCTTTCCATTTTGAGAGATTTACAGATTCATATACAATATATAATACATGGAGGTCCCTTGTACATTTTCCCAGTTTGCTCTAGTGATAATATCCTGCAAAACTATAGTACAGTATCACAACCAGGAGATTGACATAGATACAGTCAGGATACAGAATAGTTCCATCACCACGAGAATAGCTCATGTTGCCTTTTGTATAGCTCCACCCACATTCCTACTATCTTCACTCCCTCCCTAACTCCTGCCAATCACTAATGTGTTCTCCATTTCAACAATTGATCATTTCAAGATTGTTATATAAATGGGCTCATATAATATGTAACCTTTTAAGATTACCTTTTTTTCACTCATCATAATTCCTGGAAATTCATCCAGGTTTTTTGTTTTGTAATAAATACTTTGTTTCTTTTTATTGCTGACTAGTATTCCATGGTATAGATTTACCATACCTTGTTTAACCACTCGCCCATTGAAGGAGGGTCATCTGGGTTGTTTCCAGTTTGGGGCTTTTATTTTAAAAGTTGCTATAAACATTTATGTGTAAATTTTTGTATGAACATAAATTTTTATTACTCTTAGATAAATGCCCAAGGATACAATTGCTGGATTATATGGCAGTTCTATGTTTAGTTTTGTAAGAACTGTCAAATGGTTTGCCAGAGTTGCTTTACCATTTTGGTCCCACCAGCAGTGTATGAGTGATTCCGTTTTTCAGTTTCTCTGCATTCTCAGCAGAATTTGATGTTGTCATTGCTTCTGTCTTAGCCTTCTCATAGGTGTTTAGTGATATTTTATCATGGTTTTAGTCTGCATTTCCCTGATGGCTAACGATGTTGAGCATCTTTTCATTTGCTTACTTGCTAGGTGTATATCATCTTTGGTGAAATGTATATCTCATTTTTCAATGAGATTGTTTATTTTTTAACTGTTGAGTTTTGAGAGTTGTTTATATATTTTAGATACTAGTCCTTTGTCAGATATATGGTTTTCTAATATATTCTCCCAGTCTGTAGCTTGTCTTTGCATCACAAAGCTTGTCTTAGCTTGTCTTTGCATCACAGGGTCTTTTTTTAGAACAAATGTTTTAAAATTTGATGAAGTTCAATTTATCAGTTTTTCACTTTATGCATTATACTATTTGTGTCAAGTAGAACTCTTTGCATAGCACTAAATCCTGAAGGTTTTCTCTTATTTTTTTCTAAAATTTTATGTTTTTCCATTTGAGTTTATGATCCATGTTGAGTTAACTTTTGTATAAGATTTGAGACTTAAGTTGAAGTTCATTGTTTTGCATATGAATAACCACTTGCTCCAAGTGGTTGAAACCGTTGTTTTTTAAACCATTTGTTGAAAAGGCTAACTTTCTTCCATTAAATTGCTTTTTCACCTTTGTGAACATCATTTGGGCTTATTTCTGTGGGACTGTTTCTAGGTTCTCCATTCTGTTACATTGGTCTGTGTGTCTATCCCTCCACACAGTGTTGATTATTGTAGCTATATAATGTCTTTACGTTGGGTAGACTGATTCTTCCCACTTTCTTCTTTTACAAAATTATTTTAGGTATTCTAATTTCTTGGATTTTCATGTAAATTTTAGAATACTCTTGTCAATCTTTATGAAAAAAACCTTGCTGTGATTAAACCTGAATATCAATTTGGGAAGGATTAACAACTTCACAATGTTGAGTTTTTCAATCAATGAACACAATATGTCTCTATTTATTTATACCTTACTTGATTTCTTTTATGAATATTTGATGTTTTTTTTATGGTATGTACATGTTTTGTTAGATTTCTACCTATTTTTGAATGATTGTAAATGATTTTTGAGTTATTTATAAATTTCAGTGTCCATCTGCCCATTGATAGTAAATAAAGTTATAATTTATTTTTGTTTGTATATCTTATATATGTGACCTTGCTGAACACATTTATTATTTTTAGGAGATTTTTTGTTTGTTTGTTTTCTTAGATTTCTTGGGATTTTCTATCGATAATCATGATATTTGCAAATAAAGACAGTTTTATTTCTGCCTTTTTTAGATGTATATTTTTATTTCCTTTTCTACACTTGATATGATCCTGTAATTTTTCTTCTTTAGCCTTTTAATATGGTAGATTAAACTAGCCTTGCATATCTGAAATAAACTCTATTTGGTCATGCTGTATAATTAACTTTATGTATAGCTGAATTCTGTTTGCTAATAAATTGTTAAGGATTTTTGTTTCTGAAGTCATGAGGGATATTTATATATAGTTTTGTTGTTGTTGTTCTGTGCTTGACAGATGTTGGCATTAGGGTGGTACTAGCTTTAAAAAATGAATTGTGAAGTGTTCATTCATCTTCTATTTTTTGGAAGCAATTGTGTTAAATTTTATTAATTCCCTTTTGAATGTTTGATAGAGTCTTCCATCTGGGCTTGGAGATTTTCCTTTTAATTTCCTTAATGGTTATAAAATTATTCAAATTATCTGTTTTGTATTGGCTAAGGGTGGTAGTTTGTGTTTTTCAAGGAATTAATCAATTTCATCTAACTTGACAAATTTATATGTGTAGAGCTTTGTATAGTGTTCCTTTATGATTGTTTTGAAGGACATGTGGTGATATCCCTAGTTTTATTCCTGACTTTGGTAATTTACGTTGTCTCTCTTGTTTTCCTTGTCACTAGTTAGTTTTGTGAATTTTATTGATCTTTTTGAAGAACCAGCTCATTATTCCATTGATTTCTTATATTGTTTTCTGTTTTTAATTTCATTGATATCTATCTGTTCTTATATTTATTGTTTTTATTCTTCCTGTTCTTATTTTTTTAGGTTCTTAAGATAGGGGCTTGAAGTATTGAGCTTAGATTTTTCATCTTTTCTGTTGTAAGCATATATTGCTGTACATTGAATACTTCCCTCTCAGCTTCTGCTTTAGCTTTGTCCCACATATATTGATATTTTGTATTTTTATTTTCATTCAGTTCAGCTTATTTTTAAATTTCCCTTGAGACCTCCTTTTTGAACTATGGGCTGTTTAAAAGTATGTTGTTTAGTTTCTAAGTATTTGGAGATTTTCATGTTTTTTTTTTTAAATTATTTATTTATTTTTGGTTTTGTTGGGTCTTCGTTGCTGTGCACGGGCTTTCTCTAATTGTGACGAGTGGGGGCTACTCTTTGTTGAGGTGCGTGGGCTTCTCACTGCAGTGGCTTCTCTTCCTTGCTGAGCATGGGCTCTAAGCATGTGGGCTGAGTAGTTGTGGCTCTTGGGCTCTAGAGTGCAGGCTCAGTAGTTGTGGCACATGGACTTAGTTGCTCTGCCACATGTGGAATCTTCCTGGACCAGGGCTCAAACCTGTGTCCCCTGCATTGGCAGATGGATTCTTAACCACTGCACCACCAGGGAAGTCCTCATGTTTTCTTTTTATTATTGATTTCTAGTTTGATTCCATAGAGGTCAGAGAACACACTCTGCATAATTTAAATTCTCCTAATTAGTTGAGACTTTTTTGTGGCCCAGAATGTGGTATATTTTGGTAAATGTTTCATAGACACTTGAAAAGAATGTGCATTCTGCTGTTGGGTGGAGTGTTCCATAAACATCGATTAGATCTTGTTGGTTAATGATATTGTTGACTTCTATATCCTTTCTGACTTTCCGTCTAGTTATTCTGTCAGTTTTAAGAGAAGGGCGTTAAAGTCTCCAACAATAACTACTGTATGGTTTTGTCTGTTTTTCCTTTCAGTTATATCAGTTTTTGTTTCGGTTGTAGAATAGTACTTGTATGTCTTCTTGGTTGATTGATCCATTTATTATTATATAATGTTCCTCTCTATCGCTGTGATATATATATATATATATATATATATATATATATATATGTCTAGTTGATCTACCATTAATACAGACACTTTGTTTTCTTTGATTAAGATCTGTATATCTTTTTCTATCATTATATTTGAAGAGTTTCTTATAGATTGTATATAGCTGAATCAGTCACATTATTAATCTCTTTCTTCTGTTGAACTGTTTAGACCATTTACATTTAATATGGTTACTGACATGTTAACTCTTTAGTCTGTCATTTTGTTTTTGTCTTCTCTTTGTTTTCTTTACTTTTTCTGTTTTCTTTTTCCTGACTTCTTGTGTGTTACTTGAACAACTTTAGAATTCCATTTTGATATGTCTACAGTGTTATGTTACTCTCTTTTTTTTTTTTTTGCGGTACACGGACCTCTCACTGTTGTGACCTCTCCCGTAGCAGAGCAACAGGCTCCAGACACGCAGGCTCAGCTACCATGGCTCACAGGCGCAGCTGCTCCGCGGCACGTGGGATCTTCCCAGACCGGGGCACGAACCCGTGTCCCCTGCATCAGCAGGCGGACTCTCAACCACTGCGCCACCAGGGAAGCCCATGTTACTCTCTTATATAGCTTTTTTTGGTGGTAGTTCTAGGTATTACATTATATATGCATAGCTTATGACAGTCTACTGTTGTCATTTTACCAGTTTGAGTGCAATGTAGAAACCTTACCTTCCTTTATGTCCCTTTGCACTCCCTTACTTATAGTATATTTACTGTAAATATTTTCTCTGTATGCATTGAAAACCACATCTGACAGTTAAACTTTTTTATTCCACTATCAAAACTAATTAAGAAAACTCAAGAGGAAAGGAATATCTATTGTATTTACCTATTTTATTGTTTACCTTGTTCTATCTTCTTTCTAGGTGTTTTAAGCTTCCTTTTTTTTATCATTTCCTTTTTGTTTAGAGAACTTCCTTGGTCATTTTTATAGGGAGGGTCGTTTAGTGAATAATTCTCATAGCTTTCCTTCATTCTGAGAATATCTTGATTTTCCCTTCATTTTTCTGTTCTTTTCTTTTTCAACATCTTTATTGGAGTATAATTGCTTTACAATGGTGTGTTAGTTTCTGCTTTATAACAAAGTGAATCAACTATACATATATCCCCATATCTCCTCCCTCTTGCGTCTCCCTCCCACACTCTCTATCCCACCCCTCTAGCTGGTCACAAAGCAAAAAGCTGCTCTCCCGGTGCTATGCGGCTGCTTCCCACTTGCTATCTGTTTTACATTTGGTAGTGTATATATGTCCATGCCACTCTCTCACTTTGACCCAGCTTACCCTTCCCCCTCCCCATGTCCTCAAGTCCATTCTCTATGTCTGTGTCTTTATTCCTGTCCTGCCCCTAGGTTCTTCAGAACCATTTATTTTTTCTTTTTAGATTCCATATATATATGTGTTAGCATAACGGTATTTGTTTTTCTCTTTCTGACTTACTTCACTGTGTATGACAGAGGCTAGGTCCATCCACCTCACTACAAATAACGCAGTTTCGTTTCTTTCTATGGCTGAGTAATATTCCATTGTATATATGTGCCACATCTTCTTTATCCATTCTTCTGTAGATGGACACTTAGGTTGCTTCCATGTCCTGGATATTGTAAATAGAGCTGCAATGAACAGTTTGGTACATGACTCTTTTTGAATTATGGTTTTCTCAGGGTATATGCCCAGTAGGGGGATTGCCAGGTTGTATGGTAATTTTATTTTTAGTTTTTTAAGGAACCTCCATACTGTTCTCCATAGTGGCTGTATCAATTTACATTCCTACCAACAGTGCAAGAGGGTTCCATTTTCTCCACACCCTCTCCAGCATTTATTGTTTGTAGATTTTTTAATGATGGTCATTCTGACTGGTGTGAGGTGATACCTCATTGTAGATTAGATTTGCATTTCTCTAATGATTAGTGATGTTGAGCATCCTTTCATGTGTTTGTTGGCAATCTGTATATCTTCTTTGGAGAAATGTCTATTTAGGTCTTCTGCCCATTCTTGGATTGGGTTGTTTTTTTTTTTGATATTGAGCTGCACGAGCTGCTTGTAAATTTTACAGATTAGTCCTTTGTCATTTGCAAATATTTTCTCCCATTCTGAGGGTTGTCTTTTTGTTTTGTTTATGTTTTCCTTTGGTGTGCAAAAGCATTTAAGTTTTATTAGGTCCCACTTGTTTATTTTTGTTTTTATTTCCATTTCTCTAGGAGGTGGGTCAAAAAGGATCTTGCTGTGATTTATGTCATAGAGTGTTCTGCCTATGTTTTCCTCTAAGAGTTTGATAGTGTCTGGCCTTACATTTAGGTCTTTAATCCATTTTGAGTTGATTTTTGTGTATGGTGTTAGGGAGTGTTCTAATTTATCTCTGGGCTTTCTATTCTGTTCCATTGATCTATATTTCTGTTTTTGTGCCAGTACCACACTGTCTTGATTACTGTAACTTTGTAGTATAGTCTGAAATCCAGAAGCCTGATTCCTCCAGCTCCATTTTTCTTTCTCAAGATTGCTTAGGCTATTCGGGATCTTTTGTGTTTCCATACAAATTGTGAAATTTTTTGTTCTACTTTTGTTAAAATTTTTTCTTTCTCAAGATTGCTTAGGCTATTGGGGATCTTTTGTGTTTCCATACAAATTGTGAAATTTTTTGTTCTACTTCTGTTAAAAGTGCCATTGGTAGTTTGATAGGGATTGCATTCAATCTGTAGATTGCTTTGGGTAGTAGAGTCATTTTCACAGTCTTAATTCTTCCAATCCAAGAACATGGTATATCTCTCCAACTGTTTGTATCATCTTTAATTTCTTTCATGAGTGTCTTATCGTTTTCTGCATACAGGTCTTTGGTCTCCTTAGGTAGGTTTATTCCTAGGTATTTTATTCTTTCTGTTGGAATGGTAAATTGGAGTGTTTCCTTAATTTCTCTTTCAGATTTTTCATCATTAGTGTATAAGAATGCAAGAGATTTCTGTGCATTAATTTTGTAGCCTGCTACTTTACCAAATTCATTGATTAGCTCTAGTAGTTTTCTGATAGCATCTTTGGGATTCTCTATGTATAGTATCATGTCATCTGCAAACAGTGAGAGCTTTACTTCTTCTTTTCTGATTTGGATTCATTTTATTTCTTTTTCTTCTCTGATTGCTGTGTCTTAAACTTCCCAAACTGTGTTGAATAATAGTGATGAAAGTGGACAACCTTGTCTTGATCATAGAGGAAATGGTTTCAGTTTTTCACTACTGAGAATGATGTTGGCTGTGGGTTTGTCATATATGGCCTTTATTATGTTGAGGTAAGTTCACTCTATGCTTACTTTCTAGAGGGTTTTTATCATAAATGGGTGTTGAATTTTTTCAAAAGCTTATTGGGCATCTATGGAGATGATCATATGGTTTTTCTCCCTCAGTTTGTTAACATGGTGAGTAACATTAATTGATTTGCGTGTATTGAAGAATCTTTGCATTCCTGGGAGGAACCTCACTTGATCAGGATGTATGATCCTTTTTATGTGCTGTTGGATTCTGTTTGCTAGTATTTTATTGAGGATTTTTGCATCTATGTTCATCAGTGATATTGACCTGTAGTTTTCTTTCTTTGTGACATTTTTGTCTGCTTTTGGTGTCAGGGTGATGGTGGCCTTATAGAGTGGGTTTTGGAGTGTTCCTCCCTCTGCTATATTTTGGAAGAGCTTGAGAAAGATAGGTGTTAGCTCTTCTCTAAATGTTTGGTAGAATTCACCTGTGAAGGCATCTGGTCCTGGGCTTTCATTTGTTGGAAGATATTTACTCACAGTTTCAATTTCAGTGCTTGTGATTAGTCTGTTCATATTTTCTGTCTCTTCCTGGTTCAGTTTCGGAAGGTTGTGCTTTTCTAAGAATTTGTCCATTTCTTCCAGGTTGTCCATTTTATTGGCATATAGTTGCTTGTAGGAATCTCTCATGATCCTTTGTATTTCTGCAGTGTCCGTTGTTACTTCTCCTTTTTCATTTCTTATTCTATTGATTTGAGTCTTCTCCCTTCTTTTCTTGATGAGTCTGGGTAATGGTTTATCAAGTTTGTTTATCTTCTCAAAGAACCTGCTTTTAGTTTTATTGATCTTTGCCATTGTTTCCTCAATTTCTTTTTCATTTATTTCTGATCTGATCTTTATGATTTCTTTCCTTCTGCTAACTTTGGGGTTTTTTGTTCTTCTTTCTCTAATTGCTTTAGGTGTAATGTTAGGTTGTTTATTTGAGATGTTTCTTGTTTCTTGAGGTAGGATTATATTGCTCTAAACTTCCCTCTTACAGTTCCTTTTGCTGCATCCCATAGGTTTTGGGTCATCGTGTTTTCATTGTCATTTGTTTCTAGGTGTTTTTTTATTTCCTTTTAGATTTCTTGAGTGATCTCTTGGTTATATAGTATTGTATTGTTTAGCCTCCATGTGTTTGTATTTTTTACTGACTTTTTCCTGTAATTGATATCTAATCTCATAGTGTTGTGGTTGGAAAAGACACTTGCTACGATTTCAATTTTCTTCAATATACTGAGGCATGATTTGTGACCCAAGAAATGATCTATCCTGGAGAATGTTCCATGAGCACTTGAGGAGAAAGTGTGTCCTGTTTTTTTTGGTTGAATGTCCTATAAATATCAATTAAGTCTATCTTGTTTAATGTATTATTTAAAGCTTGTGTTTCCGTCATTATTTTCATTTTTGATGGTCTGTCCATTGGTGAAAGTGGAGTGTTAAAGTCCCCTACTGTGATTGTGTTACTGTCGATTTTCCCTTTTATGGCTGTTAAAATTTGCCTTATGTATTAAGGTGCTCCTATGTTAGGTGCATAAATATTTACAATTGTTATATCTTTTTCTTGGATTGATCCCTTGATCATTATGTAGAGTTCCTCTTTGTCTCTTGTAATAGTCTTTCTTTTAAAGTCTATTTTGTCAGATATGAGAATTGCTACTGCAGCTTTCTTTTGATTTCCATTTGCGTGGAATATCTTTTTCCATCCCCTCACTTTCAGTCTGTATGTGTCCCTAGGTCTGAAGTGGGTCTCTTGTAGACAGCATATATACAGGTCTTGTTTTTGTATCCATTCAGCCAGTCTATGTATTTGGTTTGGAGCATTTAATACCTTTACATTTAAGGTAGTTATCGATATTTATGCTCCTATTACCATTTTCTTAATTGTTTTGTGTTTGTTATTGTAGGTCTTTTCCTTCTCTTGTGTTTCCTGCCTAGAGAAGTTCCTTTAGCATTTGTTGTAGAGCTGGTTTGGTGGTGCTGAAATCTCTTAGCTTTTCCTTGCCTGTAAAGGTTTTAATTTCTCCTTCAAATCTGAATGAGATCCTTGCTGGGTAGAGTAATCTTGGTTGTAGGTTTTCACCTGTCATCACTTTAAATATATCCTGACACTCCCTTCTGGCTTGCAGAGTGTCTGCTGAAATATCAGCTGTTACCCTTATGGGGATTCCCTTGTATGTTACTTGTTTTCCCTTGCTGCTTTTAATATTTTTTCTTTGTATTTAATTTTTGACAGTTTGATTAATATGTGTCTTGGCATCTTTCTCCTTGGGTTTATCCTGTATGGGACTCTCTGTGCTTCTTGGACTTGATTATTGATTGACTATTTCCTTTCCCATATTAGGGAAGTTTTCAACTATAATCTCTTCAGATATTTTCTCAGTCCCTTTCTTTTTCTCTTCTTCTTCTGGGACCCCTATAATTCGAATGTTGGTGCGTTTAATGTTGTCCCAGTGGTCTCTGAGACTGTCCTCCATTCTTTTCATTCTTTTTTCTTTATTCTGCTCTGTGGTAGTTATTTCCACTGGTTTATCTTCCAGGTCACTTATCCGTTCTTCTGCCTCAGTTATTCTGCTATTAATTCCTTCTAGATAATTTTTAATTTCATTTATTGTGTTGTTCATCATTGTTTGTTTGCTCTTCCTTCTTCTATGTCCTTGTTAAGTGTTTCTTGTATTTTCTCTATTCTATTTCCAAGATTTTGGATCATGTTTACTATCATTATTTTGATTTCTTTTTCAGGTAGACTGCCTATTTCCTCTTCATTTGTTAGGTCTGGTGGATTTTTACCTTGCTCCTTCTTCTGCTCTTTTTTTCTCTGTCTTCTCATTTTGCTCAACTTACTGTGTTTGGGGTCTCCTTTTCTCAGGGTGCAATTTTGTAATTCCCGTTGTTTTTGGTGTCTGCCCTCAGTGGGTAAGGTTGGTTCAGTACGTTGTGTAAGCTTTCTGGTGGAGCGGACTAGTGCCTGTGTTTTGGTGGATGAGACTGGTCTTGTCTTTGTACTGGGCAGGAGTGTTTCTGGTGGTGTGTTTTGGGGTGCCTGTGACCTTACTATGATTTTAGGTAGCCTCTCTGCTAATGGGTGGGTTTGTGTTCCCGTCTTGTTCCCTGTTTGGCATAGGGTGTCCATCACTGGAGTTTGCTGGTCGTTGAGTGGAGCTGGGTGTTAGCTCTGAGATGGTGATCTCTGTGAGAACGTTTGCTGTTTCATATTACATGGAGCTGGGAGGTCTCTGGTGGACCAATGTCCTGAACTCGGCTCTCCTACGTCAGAGTCACAAGCCTGATGCCTGGCCAGAGCACCAAGACCCTGTCAGCCACACGGCTCAGAAGAAAAGGGAGGGAGAAAGAAAGGAAGGAAGGAAGGAAGGAAGGGAAGTAAAATAAAATAAAGTTTTAAAATAAAAATAAAAAAGTTAAAAAGAAAAAAATTAAAAAGTTATTAAAAAAGAAAGAATGAAAAAAAATGGACAGACAGAACACTAGAACAAATGGTAAAAGTAAAGCTATACAGACAAAATCACACAAAGAAGCATACACATACACACTCAAAAAAAAGAAAAAGGAAAAAAAAGTATATATCTGTATATAAAAAGAAGAGAGCAACCAAATCAATAAACAAATCTACCAATGATATTTAGCTCTAAATACTAAACTAAGATAAACATAAAACCAGAAACAAATTAGATGCAGAAACCAAACCCCAAGTCTACAGTTGCTCCCAAAGTTCACTGCCTCAATTTTGGGATGATTCATTGTCTATTCAGGTATTCCAGAGATGCAGCATACATCAAGTTGATTGTGGAGACTTAATATACTGCTCCTGAGGCTGCAGGCAGAAATATCCCTTTCTCTTCTTTGTTTGCACAGCTCCTGGGGTTCCACTTTGGATTTGGCCTCGCCTCTGCATGTAGGTCACCTGAGGGCGTCTGTTGTTCGTTCAGACAGGACAGGGTTAAAGTAGCAGCTGATTAGGGAGCTCTGGCTCACTCAGACGGGGTGGGGGGTGGGGTATGGAATGCGGGCTAAGCCTGCGGTGGCAGAGGCCAGCATGACGTTGCAACAACCTGAGGCGTGCCATGTGTTCTCCTGGGGAAGCTGTCACTGGACCACGGGACCCTGGCTGTGGCAGTCTGCACAGGGTCCCGGGAGGGGAGGTGTGGATAGTGACCTGTGCTTGAACACCGGCTTCTTAGTGGCTGTAGCAGCAGCCTTAGCGTTTCATGCCCGTCTCGGTGTCCGCGCTGATAACTGCGACTTGCGCCCGTCTCTGGAGCTTGTTTCAGCGGTGCTCTGAATCCCGTCTCCTCGCATACCCTAAAACAATGAATGGTCTCTTGCCCCTTAGGCAGGTCCAGACTTTTTCCTGGACTCCCTCCCAGCTAGCTCTGGCGCACTAGCCCCCTTCAGGCTGTGATCACACAGCCAACCCCAGTCCTGTCCCTGGGATCTGACCTTCAAAGCCCGAGCCTCAGCTCCCAGCCCCCACCCGCCCTTGTGGGTGAGCAGACAAGCCTCTCGGGTTGGTGAGTGCTGGTCGGCACTGATCCTCTGCTGGAGGGAATCTCTCCGCTTTGCCCTCTGCACCCCTGTTGCTGGGCTCTCCTCCATGGCTCCAAAGCTTCACCCCTGCCCACCCCCCATCTTCCCCAGTGAAGGGGCTTCCTAGTTTGTGGAAACTTTTCCTCCTTCACAGCTCCCTCCCAGAGATGCAGGTCCTGTCCCTATTCCTTTGTCTCTGTTTTTTCTTTTGCTCTACCCAGATACGTGGGGAGTTTCTTGACTTTTGGGAAGTCTGAGGTCTTCTGCCAGCATTCAGTAGGTATTCTGTAGGATTTGTTCCACATGTAGATGTATTTCTGAGGTATTTGTTGGGAGGAAGGTGATCTCCACGTCTTACTCCTCCACCATCTTGAAGGTTCCCCCTTCCCTTCATTCTTTAAGGATATTTTCACTGGTTATAGGATCCTGGGTAAATAGTTCTTTTCTTTAAGCACTTGAAAATTGTTTTTCTACTTCCTTCTTATCTCCATGGTTTCTGATTAGAAATTTGCTGTACTTCAAAATAATTTTCCCTTGTAGATAAGTTTTTATTTCTCTCTCACTACTTTCATTGTTTTTCTTTGTACTTAGTTTTCAGAAAGTTGACTATGATGTATCTTGGTTTGGATTTCTTTGGATTTATCCTGTTTGGAGTTTGCTCATTTTCTTGAATCTTTAGGTGTATGTCTTAAAATTTTTTTCTTCCAGTTTTATTTAGATATAACTGACATATAACACTGTGTAAGTTTAGGGTGTATAGCATAATGATTTGACATACATACATCGTGAAATGATTGCCACAATAAGTTTAGTTTAGTGAACATCCATAATCTCATATAGATACAAAATTAAAGAAATAGAAAAAAATTTTTCCTTGTAATGATAGTTCTTAGGATTTACTCTCTTCACAGTTTTCATATATAACATACAGTAGTGTTATTATATTTATCATATTGTATATTACATCTCTAGTACTTATTTATCTTATACCTGGAAGTTTGTACCTTTTGACCACCTTCATCCAATTCTCCCTCCCTCCCCCACCTATGGTAACCACCTGTCTGAATTTTTTCTATGAGTTGTTTGTTTATTTTTGAAGTATAGTTGACCTACAACAGTATATTAGTTCCTGGTTCACAACATAGTGATTCAGTATTTCTATACAATGCGAAATGATCAACATGATAAGTCTAGTTACCATCTGTCACCATTCAAAGATATTTTATAATTATTAACTATATTCTCCACACTATATATTTAGTACCCATATGTATTTTGACAAATATGGGACATTTTCAGTCATAACTTTTTGAGAAATTTTTTGTAGTCCTGCCATCTTTCTCCTCTCCTGTGTGACTTCAATGAAATGAATGTTAGGTCTCTGGTTATGGCCCCATGGATCCTTGAGGCTCTTTTGTTGTTGTTGTTGTTATTTTCAGTTTATTTTCTTTCTGTTGTTCAGATTGAATAATTTTGATTGTTATGTCCAATCTGTAGTGTCCAATTAAATTCAGTGATTTTTATGTCCCCTCCATTCTTTTGTTGAATCCATTCAGTGAGTTTGCAATTTTGATTAGATTTTTCACTACTGAAATTTACATTTGGCTCTTCTTTATGTCTTTGCTTTCTTTGCTGAGTCTTTCCATTTGTCTTACTTTTTCATTTGTTTCAAGCATGTTCATAATCTTTATCAGAGCTTTTTTTGTGATGGCTGCTTTAAAATCTTTGCTGTCATCACTGTGTTCACATCTATTGGTTGTCTCTTTTACCTTTTTTCATCCAGTTTGGAAACTTCTTGGTTTTTCGTATGATTAGTGATTCTAACTGAAACCTGGACATTTTGGGTATTATGTTATGAAAGTCTTGGAAATGAATGCAACACACCATTACTGCTGGTACGTATAGAAATCTAGTTCCCTACTCTCCTCTATTGATGTCCAAGAAAGGGAAGGTAGGGTGCAGGAGGGAGGACTGTTCTTTCCTATTCTTTGAATATGAAAGTGCAGATTCCCCCCTTACTCAGCCTTTTCTGTTACTACCTCAGGAAGGTATTGGGGTGATTCTTTATAGCCTCTTAAGGGTGGAAGTCTAGGTTCCCACTTGGCCTTCATTGGTGCCAGTGAGATTGGGGACCACAGTTTTTCTGTGGTGTTTGATTGGAGAGCAACTATCTAAATTTTTCTGTCTTGCTAGGCTGTTCTTTTCCTGATGATTTGGCTGGAGAGAGGAGGCTTTTGTTGCATCGTTTTTTTTCTACTCCCCTTGATATTGCCAGCTTGATGGCTTCTTCAGCAACAAGTCTGGGATATATAAAGCAAATGAAAATCCAGAAACTCACCACCTTCTTTCCCTTTAGATCTGGAGGTCCCTAGCTGTTCTTCCTTCATTTATTCCTCTGTTAGAGTCCTCTTATGTTCATTTTATATATAATGTCCAGGGGTTTTAGTTGTACGTAGTGGGAGTCATAGAGAAAAGTACATTAAATTCATCTTTTTTGGAAGTAAAATCCATTTGTTTTTAAACTGGAACATTAAACTAATTCTGTATTTGATAATTCAGATATGCTGTAAAATTAAACATTTTTGGCCCAAATGTTAAATTTTATTTATTTATTTTTATTCTTTTCTTTTCTTTATTTTTTTAAACAATTTAAAAAGTTTATTTATTTATTTTTGGCTGTGTTGGGTCTTCGTTGCTGCGTGCGGGCTTTCTCTAGTTGCGGCGAGCGGGGACTACTCTTCATTGTGATGCCCGGGCTTCTCCTTGCGATGGCTTATCCTGTTGCAGAGTGCGGGCTCTAGGTCCAAGGGCTTCAGTAGTTGTGGCACACTGGTTTAATTGCTCTGTGGCATGTGGGATCTTCCCAGACCAGGGCTCAAACCCATGTCCCCTGCATTGGCAGGCAGATTCTTAACCGCTGTGCCACCAGAGAAGTCCGTATTTATTTTTACTTAAAAATAATTTTTGGCTGCGCCGTGAGGTTTGTGGGATCTTAGTTCCCTGACCAGGGATTGAACCTGCGCCCTTGCAGTGAAAGTGCAAAGTCCTAACCATTAGACTGCTGGGGAATTCCTTAAAATGTTAAATTTTAAATCATGAATTTCAAAAATATGGCAGTCACCAAAGAGAAGCATTTATTCTTGATTTCTTGCCTATTTTTAGTTAGATAATGGTACCACATGGAAAACTGATTCCCCCTTAAGAAATTGATATTTTCTGTCAATCTCATTAAATAAATTTGAATAGAGAAATTACACTGAAGGCCATACCTTATTGTTATTTTTTGTTATTAAAAGAAGGGATCTTGCAGCATGCCAATTAAAGTCAATCTGTGAGAAAAGAATCAGAATTATTTAAGTTCATGCTAAGCTGTATAATTTTATATACTTTTCTTTGTTTATCTTGTACATTAATAGAATTTAGTGCTTGGATAAAACTTCCTTGCTTTTATTTTATGATCTTATTCTTACATAATTTCTAAGAAGCCTTAAAAAACAAAGTGAGTGACTATGATATGAAATACATTAGAAATGCAAGATGAAAAGATTGAGGGGCTTCCCTGGTGGCGCAGTGGTTGAGAGTCCGCCTGCTGATGCAGGGGACACGGGTTCATGCCCCAGTCCGGGAAGATCCCACATTGCCACGGAGCGGCTGGGCCCGTGAGCCATGGCCACTGAGCCTGCGCGTCCAGAGCCTGTGCTCCACAACGGGAGAGGCCACAACAGTGAGAGGCCCGCGTGCCACAAAAAAATAAATAAATAAATAAGTCTAGTTTATGATGGTATGGTGAAAAAATAGTTATTTGCCATTCTTTTAACCCTTTTTTAAGTGGACATCTTTAATAAACAATATCTTCTCTATAGTTTAAAGGGCATTTACTTTAAAATGATATTTCTATATGTTGGTTTAGGTCTCATTTATAGAAATGAATGGAACTATACAAATTAAAATATGTCAAGATAATGTGGTCCAGTGGTTCATAAAGGAAGAAAAAGAAATGGCTGGTGTACATTTAAAAAATCACTGTGAAGTGGAGGAGGGAATCAAGCATTTCAAAATAAAGCTAATGAAAGTGTAAATTGGAACAATATTTCTGAAGAACGTTTTGTCAGTGTTCATCAGAAGCCATGCAAACTCTTTGTCCCAGTAAACCACTTTATGGAATCTGTTAAAAGGAAATAGAGAAGCACAGAAAATTTTAAATAAAAGAGTATGCATCAAAATATCGCTCAGTTTTCTGTTATGTGCTTTCTTTGTTTATTCTTAATTTTCTTCGTAGTTCTGCTCTTATTTATTCTTTACATTGAATAAATGAAAGTGTTCCATTCCTAATTAGTAAAGAAATCATATATATATATATATATATATTATAGGAAACTGATAGAACTGGGAAATGACTTTGAGGACTAAACCACTGAAAAGATGTGTCCTATTCAAATATATATACACAAGATGTATATGGTTTTCCCAAGGAAGAACTGTTAGAAAACACCTTCAAAATGCTTTGAATAAAAGTCCCTGACCTAATACCTATTCATTACTTTTAATGCCCTATTGGTATTAAGGAGCTTTAGAAAAAATTCTTGCCAAACCCCTGCATATCACAGATAAGAAAATTGAGACCTAAAGAGGTGAGGTGATCTGACACTCATCTATTAGTGCAAGAATTAGAACTAAGATGTCCTAATATCTCCAAATAGTATAAAATATGGAGGAGAAAAAGAAAGTGTGGCATCTTCCCTTTTTCTCCAGCTACATAGAGCTGGAAAATTTTTAAGTTAAATAATATTGGGTACAGGTTAAGATCAGTCTACCCTCTATGCATGACAAAAAGAATATATAAATGAAAGCTGGAGACCGTTCAATACAGAGTCAAATTGTCAAGAGAAGATGTTTGCAGAGCCAGATTTTAAAGAAAAAAAAAAAAAAGAGAGAGAGACATTTATTTTCTAGTTTCTTCTAATTTTCTTGGAGTTACTTTAAAAAGGTGCATTAATGAAAGATAAGAGCACAAAGATGGGTTCCTTTGCATGCTAATCCAATAAATATTATTTTTAAAAGTATATATTAAAATTGTAATATTTAACCCATTTAAACCCCATATAGTAGCCAGTCAAGTCTTAAATATTCTTCTTCTTATCTTTGTTACTTCCTCAGGCAGAAAATCTTTTTAATTCTTCCTTGTATCTGTGACAGGAGTGTTTTAAGTGGTAGAAAACAGAAACTGTAATAAAATGACAACTAATATGTGGAGTCTCTGTGTGCTTAAAATGCAAGGCCACCTGGTGTGGCAATCCAGAGGTCTTGGTTTAGATTCCAGCTCTGTTACTGACCTTGGGCAAGTCTGTTAATCCCTCTGGGAGGCAGTTATTTTTATTAGTTGAAGCATATGATGTTGCCATTTTTCTTGGTCAAAACACCTCCTTACTGGGAATTTCTGGTTCACCCTAATACAATGAATAATAATTTTTTTTTCCTAGCACCAATGATCTATGAGTTTATTGTAGAGTTAATGAAGACTTATCTAAAAAATAATAAGTGGTTTCTTCTTAGGCAAAAAATCTCCTTTTAAGAGGCAAAGGAGGCTTTCTGTCCATTTAAGAACCTTCTATTAACTAGTGAAATGTTTAGCTCAAGAAACCTATAATTTATCCTTTCATGTAAGAAATATTTTCCTGGTTCACATTCCCATGTTATGTTGAAGTACATAAATAAAACTCTGGGGGGCAAGTAGGTTAAAAAAAAATTAATTGTTACACATTCAATTAATCTTAAAGACAACAAAGTCCACCAACAAATCTAAGACAGTTTAAGAATAAATTAGAAAATTAAGTATTGAAGATTCTTGTAAATGTCATAAAAAATCTGAAAAAAAAAGTTCACACTCTAGGCACTAAAGTATTTCATGTTTAATGAAATGAAGAAAAAGAGAAAATGCTGATTTAGAAAAATATTTACTAAAAATGATGCAAATTACAAGGATTTAAAGTTTTTTTTAAATAGTTCATTCATTACAATTTCTATGAAGTGACATAATTTTACATGATTTTGTTTTAGGGGTAGGAAAAATGAATTTATTGATACAGTGTGAATGCCCTAATAGAAATAATAATAGACACAGAGTCGTTGCAGGGAAAATGTGGAATCCAGTTGTGCTACACCTAAAGTATGGTGAGAGAACAGGGCAGAAACATTTATTGTCACTCAAGTAAGACTCCTACTTCCTTGGAAAAACTGTAAAATAGTCCAGCTGTTGGTGCCACAGTGGTTTATAGAAGAGACTGAGGCCCTTCACCCACACCCTCTGCCCTGGCCTTGGTGCTGATTCTGCCGGAAGTAAACAACCAGCCATGTTCCGTCATCTCAAGTTGGAAAAGTCATTGGCAATACATCAGAAGCAGCAGGAATTTGGAGTCTTAAGGCATATCATATCCTAGTGGAGACAAATCAAGAGGGATGACAAGAATTTCTTTGAATTTCTACCAGGTGTTTCTTATACATGAAGCTAAGTTACTAAAAACATCGTGGGGATATTTCTAAAGTCTTTTTCTCCTACCACCTTGAGACTGCCTGCTGTGAAATACTGGGTTGACATGTTGAAAAGAAACTCTTTTACTCCAGTCTTTGAGAAGTACTTCCAGTGAACAAAGAGAGCAGTGAGTCACCCTTCATAGGGCTGATGTGGGCAATGAATATTTGGTCCAAGAAGAGCAGAGTCTCCAGAAGAAAATGATGATGTGGTCAGTAGAGAGGAGCTCATGCAGGAACTCAGAAAAGGGCACGGAGCCAGTTCCTTGCTGCATAGCCATGCAGGGCCCTTGAGCCACAGAGAACCCCTCTGAAGCCAAAACTCTGAAGGTGAATGGCAACACCTTTTCATGCTGCTTCTTGGGCTTATTAAATGTGAGTTCCAGAGACTCATGCGCTCTGGGATTACCTGCACTGTTAATTAAATCCTACAGGGCCCACAGTCACAAATCTGTAGCAAAAAAATAATCTGCATTTTCAAGGATTTGATCCCACTGACTCATGGGTACAGAAGGAAGTAGTTGATTTTAGAAGGCAGGAGCACTTGTGCCTGATATTGGCATCTTTTACTGTAGCAACTCTCCAGGTTCCTAGGAATTCTCTCAATTTAGTATTTCTTTTTTCCTAAACATTTGGGATATAATCTGGAGAATCAAGCTGTGTTTCAATACTTTCAAGAATAATGTTAAAAAGAATTCCACCTGATTAATTTAATCCTCTCTACCTTCTCTTCTCCTGCTCTTTCTTCTCCCCTTCCAAACACTTTTCTGACTCCTGGAAATGAGTTTTAGGATAATATAAACTGAATGAGGCTTCTCATAAGTATTTGAATTGAAAACTCTAATGTCTAAAGAAATACTGATGGGGTTCTTAATAAAGAGACAATTTCCAATCCATTTTTAAGTGTTCCTGAGCAAATAAAACCAATCCAAGTCCTGGGCAAGAACTTTTAACAGGAAGTTGGTTACTTTAAACATGTGTGAATGTGGTTGTTGCCTCCTGCTTGGGCAGGTATCCAGTCATAAATGGATTTCCCAAATGGGCTCCTTTGCACCCCACTTACCAGATGGAGAGTGCTTGAGTAGCTGAAGCTGGAATTTCCAAAATTTGGTTCTCAAAATTTACTTTGAGATTGTTCGTCATAAGAATTATCAGACTATCCATCACTGGAGGACAAAGGTACATAGATTTGGCAGTTGTACAATTGCCAATTATTTTAATGGAAAAAGCGGCATGGAATTTTCCATTTTTCTGTTACGACAGATCGCTACAGAGTACAATTTTAAACAGGTTGAAACTTGTAGTCTTTTCTCTATGAGTAATCTCAAAAGCTGTATAACATAAAAATTGTTCATGAATTATTTGCCATTTCTGCTTTAAACTGATATAGTATCTACTTTTCAAACTTATTACTCCTCTTCTGAAAGTATGTGTATGTATTTATATAATATGTATATATATATATATATATATCTATCTCAATAGTACATATTTGCCCTTTTTGGCATAAAATGTGTCTTTTGTCACATTTACTTATAAACTCATATCATGTGACAAAGTTCATGAGAACTTAAAAATACTGATTTCTCAGCAATGATACTTTAAAAACAAATGAGGAAACAGACAGACAGACATGCACATTGTACAGAGGCTGTAGGGTATTTTCATATGAATTACTTTCCAGTCACTACCTGTGTGTCCTTGTTTTAACCTGGAATTTTGATGGTAATTAGCTTTCAGATTTTATTTATAACTCCTTCCATCTTTATTCCACCTTATAAGGAAAGGACAAAGTTAATCATATTTTAGAAGAAATTCCTGCAAACCAAAAATAAAACACATTAGACTATATTTGGATTAGCTATTTCTAAAAATAAGTTTAAAATTTTCATTAAGAGATATGGCCTAATGTTCAATGAATATAGGGTATGAGGGTAAATCCAGTGCTTTCATAATCTTTATTTCAGATTGGTGAGGTGAGGATAGGAGAAGGGAAAGGCACATTAGTTAACTATTAGTGTATCAAAGTCATTCTGAAGTGTTAAATATGGCAGTTTGAGCTTGGACATCTTTGGAGCAGCAATCACTGCCTGATAAAGGAATCAGTATAAACTGATTCTCTTTTTCTGAGACTTTCAGAACTATGTCCTACTGGGTTTGTACACAGAAATACCTGGACAACAAAGCAGTGCATTCATAACAGGGGCAGCTACTGCTTGTTGCCTACCCACTGCATGTGCCTCTTTCACCCTACATGTCAGAACCCCACTTTGGATTGAGGCACTAACATGCCCACTAAATAACTACACTCTTCCACTTCTCTTACTAAAAAGTGACACACTCAGGTCAGTCATTTCAAAATATAAGTCATTGGTAACACTTACAGGAAAGCTTTTAAAAGAGGGCAGACACAGCTGTACGTACCTTTTCTCCTTTTCCTTCCTTTCCTCCCCTTCCTGCTGCCTGGAATAGAGATGTAATGCCCAGAGACACAAGTTGCCCTTTTGAGACCATGAGGTTGAAAGCCACGCACTGAGATGGGTGATGTCTGGAGTATTCATTCCAGACTTCTTGTAGTTGTTGCCTCATCCTAGACTACTTAAATTTGGACTTTCTGTTATGTAAACCCCTATGTACTGAAAGCAGTGTTTTTTTTTGTTTGTTTTGTTTTCTTTTTAATGTGCAATTGAACACAATTTTCAATTGTTATAGTAACATAAAGGAGCATATGTGGAGACTAATGACACTTTGCCCTCGTCAGTAGCGGTCTGCTGCAATATGATAAAACCAGCTTCCTGTAGATAGATGATAATCCTGGACGCTTCAGCTGCTTTAGAAATTACAGTAAAAAGGAAAGGCTTTAGAACGATGGTATTATCCCTCTCTATATCATGAAATTCCTATATTTAGAGGCTTAGGCTTTTCCAATATATGAAGAATATGCTTATAAAATCTGTCTTTACTTAACAGTGCCTTATGTGGGTAATCTGCACACACTTTACTTTTGCATTTTGAATGTTTTTCCCATATACAGGGATCATCATGGGTTTTAAGTAAGACATTAGTTTGGGGAGAAAGCTATTTCATGACTATGGTTTGCTTTATCAAACAGTGAATATGTTAAATGTATAAAGGCTGCCCCTGGATAAGTTAAACCATGATGTCATGAGACTTACTAGGGTTATCATCGTCTGAATTTAAATATTCATTACTATGTGCTTTTTTTCTGTATCACCTGTAACTTCATTGGGGTGGGGTTTGATGGTGATAATTTGTTTTGATTAGTCAAATAAAATTTGTAAAGTTGAAAGTATATACTGATGTAACTGTCTTTCTCAAAAATAGGTTGTCGTTGATTTAGATTACATAGCCCTATCTTATGTTCTAGACCCATGAATCTAGGTAACAAATTTCCAATTAGCTGGCAAAATGCAGCAGCGCAGTAAATCCTCGTCTTTTACGTTCACGTGTGCTCTGTGTTTCTTATATTCATCTTGTAAATACTTTAACTCACATGGTTTATGACCAGCACAGGCCCACTGGTGTAATCATACATCTGTAGGCCAGATTATCCCCTGGGCTTCTGTTGAGTTCTCTGTATCCATCTGCAGGACTGTTTACGACCATATGCTTTAGTATGATGTGAGAGCGGAAGGCCCGGCTGAGACCACCAGAAGAGAGATGGCAAGTCAGTCATCCTGGGCAACTGAAATCTTTCAGTTAGATGCAGTCACATGCTGGAGAGTATGCTAGGTTGATGAGCCTCTGTTTTTTTCTCAGGGTGGAGTATAGGAAATAATAGCTTTGAAGGGCTTCCCCACTGAGGATTTCTCTATGGTTTCTTTTGTCATTCTTCATAGTTAAATGTACTAGCATCTAGATGTTCCTGGGAGTAGGGAATTTAAATTTGAGGAGAGGAGGTTATCAGTTTTATGCTACTGAAGGCTGTTGAGTTTGTTTTCTTTCAATGTTAAAGGCACCGGAGTTTTGCCTTATGGTATTTGAGCTAGAGCAGGAGGAAATTAACCTGTCAGGTGAATATCAAGACAGTGCAGTTTTAATTTTATCTGTATAATGAGAAACATTCACTAACAATGAGTGAATAACCTCCTAAGTTGGAATTTTGTGTCATCACTGAGTAATATGTAATCCTTAATGGCCTATCAGGGCTTCAAGTCCTTTTATCGGGGTTTTTTTTTCCAGCTTGACATGCTGGGCTTCTGGCATGACAGAGCTACTGATTCTCTATTCATTATACTGCCTTCTCCATGTACATATTTGGACTAGTGCATCAGTAAGGTTTCTACTAGCCCAAAAGAAAATTTCAAAAAGAGCTAGTCCATGAAGGGTTAAAAGATTCTCATGAGAGAATGGCCCAAACTGGGTAAATACATGTTTTATTCTAGCTGGGCTTATTATTTAAACTATTTTGTCATTAACTTGATCCAACTTAGTGTTAGTTTTTCAGCTGTTACAGAGAATAATTTATGCCTGCCTCCAAAGAGATGGTATTAGAAGCAAGGTATGCATGACTGGCAGAACACTTTAATTGACCTATAGTTGGTTTACAATGTTGTGTCAACTGCTGCTGTACAGAAAAATGATTCAGATATATATATATATATATATATATATATATATTTTTAATATTCTTTTCCATTATGGTTTATCATAGGATATTTTTTTAATAACTTTATTGGAGTATAATTGCTTTACAATAGTGTTTTAGTTTCTGCTTTATAACAAAGTGAATCAACTATACATATACATATATCCCCATATCCCCTCCCTCTCGCATCTCCCTCCCACCCTCCCTATCCCACCCCTCTAGGTGGTCACAAAGCACCGACCTGATCTCCCTGTGCTATGCGGCTGCTTCTCACTAGCTATCTATTTTACATTTGGTAGTGTATATACGTCCATGCCACTCTCTCACTTCGTCCCAGCTTACCCTTCCCCCTCCCTGTGTCCTCAAGTCCATTCTCTACGTCTGCATCTTTATTCCTATCCTGCCCCTAGTTTCTTCAGAACCATTTTTTTTTTTTTTAGATTCCATATATATGTGTTAGCGTATGGTATTTGTTTTTCTCTTTCTGACTTACTTCACTCTGTATGACAGACTCTAGGTCCATCCACCTCACTACAAATAACTCAATTTTATTTCTTTTTATGGCTGAGTAATATTCCATTGTATATCTGTGCCACATCTTCTTTATCCATTCTTCTGTCGATGGACACTTAGGTTGCTTCCACGTCCTGGCTATTGTAAGTAGAGCTGCAATGAACATTGTGGTACATGACTCATTTTGAATTATGGTTTTCTCAGGGTATATGCCCAGTAGTAGTGGGATTGCTGGGTAGTTCTATTTTTAGTTTTTTAAGGAACCTCCATACTGTTTTCCATAGTGGCTGTATCAATTTACATTCCCACCAACAGTGCAGGAGGGTTCTCTTTTCTCCACACCCTCTTCAGCATTTATTGTTTATAGATTTTTTTATGATAGCCATTCAGAAATCTTCTTAAATACTAAACAGTAACATTCAGTGTTAGGAGCTTGTTAATGTATGTTAGAATATAGTTCATAATGGAAACATGAGAAGTAGATAGGTCTTGACAGTTGAAAGGGCTCCTCAGTTGAAATTGCTAAAATGAAAAATTACTCTCTGGCATGTTACCATTGTGCAACAGAGCCTGCCATCTTTGAGGGATTATTTTGCACTTCCTATCATTTGTAGAAAAGGATCATGCCACACGAAATGCCATCTGTACCCACATATTGGGTGTTAGACGTGGTATGATGCTACTATTTTTTTAAACTTTCAGAAGCAGCTTTATACATGGCAGATGAAGAAGGAGGTAGGATGCATTGGGTGATGGTGAGGGGGAGTTTGAAAATCACTTAATTAGATGAGTGAATTCAACTTAGCAGTGTCCCCAAATTGGAATGCCTAGAGGATTCTTGTTTATCCCACACTCTGGAATTTAGATAGAGAGTCAGTAGATAATTCCTGTGTCACATACATCCCTGATACAAGATGGACAAGGAATCAGGAGAGCCAGCTTCCAGTCCTGGTTCTGCCACATAGGAGCCATGTGCCTTTGGTTATCTCATCTGTGGAGTGTATGGGTTGTCTTTCTCTACTTGTTTGGAAACACTAATATCCTGTGGATCAGAGTGCAGGATGATGTTACTTGATATGATTTTCAGCTTTACAGTCTCAGAAACCTGACTTATTGGCATTCTGAATGTGAGTCTGTCTTTTAGCATCCCACATGCAAGCTTCCAGAAATTAATGAAAACAAGCAGAATGCTGGCATGTTAATGTATAATGAGAAAAAGCACTACCAAAGGGACCATCATCTTTTGGCTAGCTGATTTCTCCCTTAAGTCAAACTACTTGGGAGACCAGAATATAATAAAAAGCCTGTATAGGTAGCACAAAATCAGTTTAGGTTGAATAGCATCAATGTAAGGTAACTTAATTCATGCAAATGCGATTTTATTTGTCCCTGGGACCAGAGGGAACTCATCCTTGGGCAAAAACATTCCTTCCCTTGCACCAGGACTCTGAGAATGTTCGTCTTCTACATTTCTCTCAAATTCCACTGCTGACTCTCCTTTGACTGATATGTTATTATTGACTTTAGTTGCATTATAACCAGGTTTCCAAGTCAGGGAGCCACTTCTGACTCTTCAAAATGACTTCCCTTGTTTCTCTCTGACTTATTATGTGGTGTGAACCTTAAATTATAATCTAATGTTCAGACGGAAACCTTATCTCTCTTATTTCTAAGTTCTTGGTGGGATTTCTCACTGTAGCCCCTCCCCTACCATCTCTGCCTATGTTAGGTTAATTCAGTATTTAGAGAACTCAGACCTAGTGCAGCTTTCCACTCAATGTATTTATTTGGGTAGTTCTTGGCAATTTGACTTTTTCAGATTTTCCTCTCATCCTATAGAAAATAATTAAATTCCTTTGAAACACTAACTAGGCAACAGTGGAGAAATAGCATTACCTTTTTGACATAGTTTAGTGTCAGCAAGGCACAGACACACACACAGAAACCAAGGAAACTGCTCTAGGTTGTGTCATTCCCATCAATTTGGATTATCTTAGAAAAGTAAGGAAACTTGCCCCTTCTGGAGGTCTTCCAAGAAAATAAACAACTGATGTTTTTAAAAGCTTTGGTGAAAGAGACCTCTGTTTGAAGCCCTGCACCCCACAATTAAATTATTTAGTTTTAGTCATCACAGTTATTTGGTGATGCTCTATTATTGTGGTTAAGGAACTCTGAGAAGAAAGATGAACACTTTTGGAGTTTCAAAAACTTTCCCCACTACAGTTATGCTGAGTTTCAGCACTGCCCTAGATCCAGTTTTTTTTGATTTGACAAAACTTTCCATTTCTCTGCAGCTTTGTGAGCATCAGGGGTGTGAAAGTTCTAAGGGGTCAAATCCATAGAAGATCACAATTGTCTGGCTGGGGTTCTGCAATTAGCTAAAAAAGTTAGCAACCATGAGAATGAGGTGGAAAACTTCCCATCAGGCTGGGGTACCTCTGGTAGAACTTGGTATATGGAAATCCTTTCCTCTAGGATGCCTGCTTTTTGGCCATTCTTCCCAGGCATTTGGAAGGGATGGATGAATTTCAACTTGCAGGAGGTTGGTTTCTGGCAGCAGAGAAACATCTTAGGAAGATGCTGAGGTCATATTTCCTACAAGCATTCTCTAAACAGTCAGATCAAGTCATTCTGCTTGTATCCTTTCAGTGACTTCATGATGAACATAAAATACCTCTCATGATGATGATCTCTTGTTGCCTGCCTTTCAGCCTTTTCTCAGATCTTACTCTCCTTTGCTTCTTATGCTCTAGCCACACCGATCCATTCTAGTTCTCACATGCTTCAAACTCTTGAGGCTCAAGCCCTTCACGCACGTTTCCTTTGCCTGGAGTTCTGTCCGTCCTCCTCTTTACCTGATTCCTTCTCATCCTCAGACACTGATTGCTGCCCCTGCCCTCCTCATCCCAGTATTCTCTAAAATATCACTGTGTTCTCCTTTTTCATAGAACTTATCTCAGTTTGGACTTAACATATTTGTGTTTTTACCTAATTCACAGTGAGTCTTAAAAGGTTAGAGATAACATGTGTTTCATTCATCATTATGTGTCCAGCGTTTAGCACCATGTCTGGCATATACTAGGTATTCAATAAGTATTTTATAAATGAATGATGAATGGATGAACCTAAGATGACATTTTCAGCCTAATGATTTATTGATTCTCTGTGCCACTATGTCAAGTGGCATTTAGAATGCTTGGACAGTCAGTAAATTCAAGAGTTTAATTCAGTTTTGTATGAGATTGAAGACGTTTTTCAAATTTGTGATAAAAGAATATTAATGCATTTTCTTTAACTGTCAGAGATGTATATATAGAGTGTATCTACTGTTCTAAAATATCCTCTAAGGACTCCTTGATATTCATATGTTAACCTTCTCCTTGTTTTAAGTAGAGAACATGCTAAATTGAGTGCATTTCTAAAATAAAGACACTCAATTGTCTTGTGTAAATCAATGAAAAAGTAATATGTGATTGTTAATGCTCATTATATAATACAGATGATGACATGGATGGCAAGAACTTTGTATAACATAGCTGAACGTGGCACCTTTCTATGGAAATTTCTTGGGATAAACAGCATCAGGAATACCCTTCCCTACGGTTTTCTTTTTTTTTTTTTTAAATCTTTATCCACCTACTCCAAAAAACTAGGTTAATAGTATATTGTACCAGTCTTTGACACAACGTACACACATGTACATATTAATTTATACAATAAATACAATGTATTCTCACAATCAGTTTTAAACGATGTGTTATAGAAAGTTCACCCATGGAATGAGAAACTGTGCGATGTGTGGACTGTGTTTATGTAAAGATCCCACATCCGTTGCCTTTATCGCATTTATGTGTTCTGAGATTACTTCAGTTTTATTCAGTTGGAAGGTATTTCTATACAAATTATGTTGATATAATTTCTTTCTTCAAGGATCTCTTGTTCAAGAGAGCCTGACCTAAGACATTTTTTAAACTTCAATTGTTGTTTTTCTCCTTACTGTGGATTTTTCTGGTGGGTGATTTTCACTCTTCTCTTAAGTCCCTCTTATTAGTGTAGGTGCTTCCCTGTATTGACCCGCTACAGTTCAAGTCTGAGAAGTTTTATGTTAGAGAGAAGAAAAGATCCCTTGACATTATCTCTCAGGGGGGAAGTACATACACACATTGGCAGTTAAAGGGAATTTACATTGCAGTTTAAAACCATCCTATCACAATATTAGTGTCTACAGAATATTAATTCTGCTGAGCAAAGTATGGCCTGCATGGATGCTTTTCCTTGTACATTTTCTTATTTCAAAATGTAGTTATTTCAGCACCAATCAAAGAGGTGAAAAGGTAATCAGCAGAATATATTGAAATACTATTTGGTATATCGCCATGGATTGGTGATATTCCGTGCATATTGGACATTTCAAAGGCAGGAATGCTTTGCATCATAGACTGATGCTAATTCTGCCATGTCAAGGGAAGCTGGTGGCTTCAGAACCTGCTGCTTTATTTCCTATTTTAAAAATGTCCATATGGCTCATATGGTACCTACCAGCAGGCTTTGTCAGGCAGGACCACTGACTGGCCGGTGACATTTTGAACATCCTGGTGGGACTGGGGACTATCATCACCAAGAACGATTTCTATTGTTAGCAAATTCTGTGAGAAATCCTCCTGAGGTGACTACAACCCAAAGAGAAAGCTTCCTTGGGATTTCCCTGAGTCAGACTAAAATACTGGTAGAAAGTTATCTTTGGCAATGGTTACTTTTACACTACTGTGCTCGAAAAGTCTGGAGGAAAACCGTTACGGCAGAGAACATACCGAGGCTGGTTTTCTTGACTTGAATCCTTTTGGGTAGCCTACTTTTTCTCATTTTAAAACATTAATTTTGATGTTTATTTTATTAGAGTTACACAAGCAATAACATGAATTCATTTCATTGCCCTTTAAGAGAAATTAGGACATTACAATTGAAGCAGAAACCTGCTCTGACAGCTACCGGTGTGGTTCTCCCCCTTCCTGCTCTCTCTCTGCCCACTCCCCACTCCCGCAAACCCTCAAAAACTCAAGACTTAAGACTCTTAAGGGTTTCGGGTATATTCTTTCAGACACTTAAAAACACTTTTCACATGCATAAGTGGGTTCCCATGAAAATATATGATTTTCTTTTTTTATATTTAAAATATAAATGGAGAGAAAAAATCTTTTCTATGGTGAAAAAAAGCATATCCTGGGAAATGTCCAGAATTTTAAAACAAGTAGCAACTTTGTATTTTGGCTTTCATTTCAAAAGTGGCTAAATTTTTGAGAGATTGTTCTCATTTTAGAGAAGTACTCCAGAATACTCATGGCTAATACTTTGTAGGTAATAGAAGAGTGTTCCTAGGTGGACTTGGCTTTGTATCTTTCTCAGTCATTCTTTACTCCATTTCCAAAGAGAAGGGGCAGCTTGAGGTCGTGGCTGAGCTCTCTTCTGAGAACCAGAAGACTGGATTCCAGTGTCTTATCTGCCACTGCTCTCTGTGTGACCTTCTAGGTATTACCTCTATGAGATCTACAAAGACTTACTTAACTCTAAAATTTTGAGATTCTCTGTGATACATCAGTTTACTTGCAAGTGGACTAGAGTAACCTAGCTGGAGAAAAAGTTGTGTGTCCATACAGTGAAGGATGGGTAGCCCTATTGAGCTACAGAATCTGGAGTCAAATTGCCTGAGTTTGAATCTTTCTTGTTTATTCTTGGGTGTGTATGACCCAGTATTATTAAAAAGCTTTGTTGTCTTTTCTGATATTAACTACAGTAAAAGTTAATTATGATTGTTTTATTTATGAACTTAAATCTCTTAGGAAACTATTTGTATCTCTCACCTAAACCATCTCTTGTACCAACAGTGAAATAACAGCTGTTTTTTTTTTTTTGTTGTTGTTGTCTCATTATTTTAAAAACTGTGCCAGCTATTTCCTTTAAGGTAGGAAAAAAGCTGGATACAGTGAAATAAGAGGATATGCTGATTGAGAGAGGAATACCAGGGCAAATTTCTCAGAGGAACTGACATGGGAGCTGTTTTAGGGATGGGCTGGCTGAGGCAAGACTTTCTAAGAAGAGGACAGGATGCATGTAAAAACTTTGAGATAGGAAGAGCTCTACATAGTTGAAGACCTAGAAAAAAAGGCACCTGCAACAACATGGTGGTATTGGGAAAGAATTGTACACAGTGAAGCTGGAAAGGGTGTACAGGACCCTATGAGAGCAGGAGCTGCATCTGGTATTGCTCACTATTGTGTCTCCAGACTCCATTTTGCCAAATGAATGAATGAGTGAACAAACACATGTATGAGTGAGGTGACCAAAAACAAAAGGAGCTGCCAGCAGGTAAAAAAAAAAAAAAACCAAAAAACTCACGAGAGCTTAATGTCACAGAAGACAAAAGCAGAACACTTTTAAAGAAGGAAGGGATGTTTGGTTGCTGGTGAGAAGCGAAGTAAGGCGAGAATGAAAGTACCCAGTGGTTTTAGTAGCATTGTGGTCCCTAATACCCATAGCAGGAACAATTCCATTGGGCAGTGGAGTTGGCAGTCAGATTGGAGTAGGTTGTTAGGAATAGTAGTGGAGAACATAGATACAGGATGTAATTACAACTCTTTTTTAGAGGTCGAAGGGAGTCTTTTAAGATTGAAGATATGGGATACACGAGGCTTTGAATATTATAGGGTATAATCCAATGAAAAAAGAGCACAGATGTAAGAGGGAGGTGACATGTTAGGGGATTTGGTATGCCGAGGAATTGCTGAAAATTAATAAATTTTACATTTTTATTCTTTTTTTTAACACTTTATTATCTCATTTTCAGCTTTCCTTGTCTATGCTGAAGGTACCTAATCTTTTTAGTTTGCTTTTCTATAGATAACTCCCTAAACTAATCCTTCCTGTTGTTCTTCTCTGAATCTTTTCTAGATACTGTCAATCCTGAACATTATTATTAAAAAGCATTACAGGTATGGAAACCCCATAAACTTATGAAAGAATGGAATCAAAATTTTGTACTTTCATATGATGATAGTTGAACTGTGCTGAATGGGCTCAGCCAATTCCAGCAGAAGCTCTGCAGTTAATATGGCCCTCCAGAGATGTCTGATTGGAGGCAAGAGTCTTTGTACCTCCATACCAACCAGACTTTGGGTAGGTGATACCCATGAGGGAGGTTAGCTTTGGGTGAGACAACTCCCTTGGGCTCAAGATGCCTCCTAGATAGGACTCAGCTGTAATCTGTCAGCAGGCAACACTCCTGGCATCTGAGGATATGAGGCCTCTGTTCTGAAGGGAGCATGCAGGCAGCATCCAAAAATAAATTTATAACATTTTTAATGAGGCAAAGGAGAAAAAAATGCAGTAAATAAAAAATGAGTTTAAGGACAGAGGAAACAGAAAAAATAGGTTCTCAAAATAAGTCTTCATTTTCTGTCTTCAAAGTATGTTAAGGCCTTATCTAAAATGTGTCTTAACTGAGATTATTCACTTTTATTAGAATAATCATAAAGAACATACCTTTAGTACTATAGGTATCCTATAGATTTCTGAAATTATTATTGCTATTGTTATTGCCATCTGCTGAAATATATGCACTTTGTTTCTAATATATATACACCAGCCCAGAATCACAGGCTGTCTGCCTATCTTTATGGGACTCATTTTTTGTGGTAAAACTTTGAACCTGTTATCTACCTTTGGACTTAATTCAGAGTCATAGAGTTTAAATCCCAGGCTATCTTATTCTAAATTACCTTCAAAAGGGTGACTAAAATGATTTTAAGTTTTTCATTTATTTGTTTCTATCTTATAAAGGTAGAATTCATAGTTTGAGCATTTCAAGAAAATAATACTTCATTACATTTATATATGGTTTCAATCTAATTATTAGTTCTAGGTCAGTGTCATAAAATTATATGAAATGTTTTTTAGGTTTAATTGCCTGTAAAAGTGGTAATTCAATGGAATCAGTTACAGCATATAGTATTGTGTTATTTAATAGTCAATATTATTATTAATGTGCTTTTACTAATGGGGCAAATGCTATTTTGAATTGTATTTATGAACTTGACCATAGCACAAACAAGTACAATAAATCCATTTGTATTCGCAAATATTGTAGTTAAACACCATTTAGTATTGATGTCAGTGAACACAGATTTTTCCCTTTATACTGTTTAATTTCTTTTTAACTTTAACTTGTAGCAACATTTATTGAACACAAAACTCAATAATTAATGTTTTATGATTTAATATTTATTTTTAGTTGAAATCTGTTTTTTTCTGAGGGCTTCATAATTTACTGCATTTATTATTCCCTACAGTCAGTGCTTTATCACTCTTCAATTTATAGGCATTCTTAATTTAACATGACATATATTTTCTAGCAGAAATCACCCTTAGTCAACATTTCAGAGTGAGTGTGCATTATTTATGTATTCAGTTATTGATTTTTTTAAACCCAACTTCTACCATAAAAGATTTGAGTTAATATCAAAAATACTTTATCTCATAAAAGTGAAATAAAGAAGAAATAGATAATTATAAGCAAAGGAAAATTTAAAGAAGTGATCACTGAAAACTAGGGGAAAGAATATTAATATGTAGACCATAAGGGTGAAAGTGGTTCCTTGAAGCTAAGTTTCCAACTTGGCTCCAACTTGGCGAAGTTTTCCAGCCACAGTAGAAAGAGATAACGGCTCAGTTATGTAGCATTCGTTGTTAGGGAAAGTGATAGCTTCATTTTCAATTTACAGATGATGAAACTGAGACACATATTAATGTAACCTGCCCAGGGTCACCGAACCAGTTTGAATGGGGATTTCAGCACAGTTAAGCTGACTTGTGTTCTGAACTCTCTCCTCTATGAAATAGTTTTCAATATACACACCATAAAAATCCTTACAGAAAGCACAGTACCAGAATCCATAGATTGTTGTTACTGAGTTACTGTTCTGAAAAAGGATCTTAGTGTATTTAAGGATAATTGTGTGTCTTTGTTTATACTTTTTGCTTAATAAAGATATAACATGTCTAACGTACAAGCTAGAAAATGAACAAATGTTGATGCTTCAGAAGATCCAGATCACATTTTGTTTTCTGTATCTAAACCATCTCTATCTAAACCATGATATCTAAACCATGAGGGTGAACATTTGAAATGGCTGATATTTAACCATTTTTGACCTGCAAGGTGGCAATTCTGTATGGTTCAGCCTAGTATTTAAAGTGATATCTTAAAACTATAATAATACAGAAATGCCCCATTTGTTAGTAGGGTCATATGGAGATTTCCTATAACAGGTCCTCTAATTCTGCTTCTCAAGTCTATAAGTCTTCTTAAAAATATTTGGTGTTATAGTCTACAGAAAGCAACTTTTCATGATAAGTCACTCTTTCTGATGAGACTTAGTTTCCTTATCTCTAATGCAGAATTACTGAAATAAGGAAATACATATATTTGGCATTTTTATGTATACTGCAAAGTGATATGTAAATGTGAACCCTCTTATTATATGTTTAAATATACTAAATTAGGTTGACTTCGAATTCACCCAGCTGTCCTCTCTTTGCAAGCTTAATCATTCAAGCTACCCTGCATGGCCCTATTATAGCTCCTTATTTCTGCCAGTTCTTCCATACCCAGACTTAGATGCAATAAATTAATGCAAATTGTACTTTTACCATTGTTTTCTTTTTTCTTCTCCCCTCCTTTAAATTTATGTTCTCTTGTTACATTTTAAGAATCTTTATAAGCCATCTTAAATGTTTTCTGAAACACGGTTCATTATAGATAAATACATTTACTAAGCGGATGTTCCACTTCAAACTGTTCAGTTCCACGGGCCACTGTGAATATGCAACCATGACCTAATTTAAGAACATATGATTTTCCTTTAGCACTGACATCAATATGGCATTTTTTTAGTAACCACTGGGTAAAAAATTCTGCTGTGTATCATGAGGGACTTGTCTTGCCAAATCTGTACCCATAAGCAACTATTGTAGACAAAATGGATGCACACGAAGCAGTTACAGAACATGTCAGCGTTTATGTCATTAGTGCACTTTGAAAAATAAGCCTTGACAGGGACTCACTGTGCAGTTCAAATGGTCAAGTTGGTGCAATAGATGTTGAGCATAACATTTATTTTTTTAATGAGGCAATGGATGAACTATTATATAATGATAAGCTTTGCTCCCTGTTTGAAGAATTTCAAGTGTTTAAAAAGAAGCAATAGCATTTTTGGACAAGCGTTTCGCCATGCAATAGCAACAGATTAAGCTAGATCTGAAGAGCAATCTGATGTAATTCATTCTTGTCAGGAAAAGGGGCTGGGGGACAGTCAGGTCCACAATTCCAGATCTAGTCTTTCTGTTCTGAGGGAGAAGGTCATTCATGGCATGAGCTGCGAAGAAAGTATAGTATAGCTCCCAGAGACTTTCTGTGCCTGGATAATAAAGGTCTCATCCTGTGATCACCTTCTTGTCATTAATGTGAGCCTGGCAAACTGTTCCCCTTTCATGCACCAGGTCCCACCCAGACCCACCCTTCCCAATGGGAACACAGATCAGGCCACCTCAATCCCTTGTTATTTCTAAATCCATTTATACACCTACTTTCAGATCTGTATATCTTCCAAAAGCATTTATGTTATTTAATTATAATTATGTACCACTTATTTCCCTTTTTGACTTTCAGAGTACATTTCTGTGCCTTATATATTTTCTCCTGAGGCAACAAATTCAGGAAGTATCATGAATTATTGCCCTACTTCACTTATTCATCTTACAGTGTACTTACTGAGCTCCAGTGTGTGTCAAGCCTTGGGTTGGGCCCATCTTTGGTAATAGAGCCACTGCAACCTGTACCACCTCTGCCATCTACCAGAGATCGGAAAATAATATAATCTGTAAGGTCAACAGTTGGTTTAATCACATTCTTAAAAATTTGGAACAATCTGATCATAGTAACATCAAAATCAAGTAACAGATGAAATAATATATAGTAACTATTTTCCAAGAAGTTTATAGACTATATCTCTAAGTTTTCAATGACATCATTATAGCAGAACCATCATAACTCTTCCAGATGAGCCTTTGAAGAGAATCAGTGATGTGTGATCTCATTAGACAGTATCAGGATAATTTCCTCATACTGAGCCACTACTCAGAGAGCATTCTTCTCTGGATTACGTTACTGTATAGGCAGACTTTAGAGCCCAAGGGTCATGGGAAATAGAGTTTGATGATATAGTAATCTTCAAAGTAAAAATAGTAAGTGAATCAAAAACTCCTGGTTATATGAAATGAAGCCAGAGTCACACAGTGAGCTAATGGTTGAAGTGGATTTACCTACTGCTAAAGCGTTGACTTTAGTGATCAATTTGTGTTTCCGTAACTCTGTATAGGTTTTCACCTTGATAGATGACGTCTCCCTATTTAAGTTAGTACCCAAGTGGAAGATACAATAAATCAGCTCCCTTGCCCAAAGCTCCTAATTTCAGGGTGGTGAGTCAAGCCTGTTGGATCTCACAGCCACAGCTCCTCCTCTTTGGGTCTTGGGTCTTGGCCTTTGTCCAAAATTCCATGCTGGACTTTGTGATTTAAACAAGGTCAGGCTACCAGAAGTTCAAATTAGCATTGAGACATAGCTGTTGCTACACTTCTAAATCTCCATGCCAGTGTGGCTGCTTCTGAATGGAGGGTTGGAGGGCAGCGTGAACAGCAGTGAAGAATTGTTATCTTTAGGACAACTAGAAGCTGGAATTAGTTAAAGGAAAGTGCTAGAAGGACAGGGTAAACAACAGTGGAGATAGTACCTTATTGTGATTAGGAATAGGAGCTCAGGAGTCAAAGTAAGCTGTGCCTCATATAGCTCTGTGCCTTAGGTAAGCTGGTTAGCCTTTCTGAGCCTCCATTTCATCAATTATCTTTAAACAGAAACAGTGCCAACCTAAGGGGTTTGAAGTTCATAAAGCCCAATACTTAGTAAGCAGTCAATCAATGCTAGTAATGAATACCAATTTGAAAATAGTGATACCTGTTTTAGTAAGAAAATGAAGACAGAGTAGTTGTCACTTAGGACATTTAGTCAATATGCATTATAACCAGCAGAAAAACTATATGTAGATCTATCTATCTCTAGTTTAATCTGTAAAAAATACAAGATGAATCTTCTAGAAGTCTTAATAAAACTGCCTTAATTAAGCTGCTATGGAGGTTTTTCTTTGCATTTCATGGAATATCTCCAGCTGTGTTCCAATAGAGCAGGGGTCAGCAAACCTTTTCTGTCAAGGGCTTTGAGGGCTGAGAGTCAAAATCAAGGATCTAATGTAAATACTTATATAACCAATACTTTTCCACATAGTTTTATTCATGAAATTCAAAATATAATAATAATAATTGAGTACAAATATTTGTAATGCAAGTCTACTGGTAAGTCTAATTGAATTCTTTTTGAGGGAGAATAATATTTTCCTTAACTGTGGTTCAAAGTAATTGTTCCCTATCAACAAATTGATTGCTAGTGTTCATCTATAAAATCTGTTCTTAGCTTATGGGCTGTACACAGACAGCTGGCAGACTGGATTTGGCTCATGGGCTGTGCTTTGCTGACCTTGGTCTTAAAGGATTAAGGAAGCAAAGAGCCTTGAGAGACTCTGATCAAATTAACGTGTTAGCAAATGACAGTTGGAGTAGCCTCTGGCTAATTTTAAGTCATGAGGTGAGAAGTATAGCTAAAATAGTGTCTGAACATATTTAGATGTAGAGTGCAAATGGAAACAAAGCTTGGGACTATGCCATGGGTCCCTGGTCTCTGGAAGAAGGCTCTAGAATCTGAAATTGAGCTTCCTTTCTCCCTTCACATTTGCCTGAACTTTCTGCTCAGAGAGTAGACAGGGTTGACAGATACCTTATTATGTGCATGTTCCGAGATGTTGGGACCATTTTAGCAGAAGGGAGAAAGAGCACGTTAACTGCAGTGCTGAGGGATGCGCGTTTCACTTCCTCTCCTAGAAGAACAAGGTAGTCTGGAAATGGAAACAGAGAAGAATGGAAATTACCTTTCCCCTTTCTATGTGCCCAATGTGGAAACAACATGAAGAAGTGAAAGAAAATCAGCAGAACCCTTTTTTAAATGATAAAAAAAAATCCAGATTAAGTTACTTAGTATTATTTTAAATAAACGTCAGGCAGAAAAAATGGGTACAAACCATGATAGTGACGGGATGTCTGGCTCCTCCTGCCTGGCGATAATGAGCTTCTGGTAGAGAGAATGCTGCTGCTGTGGGAAATTCTAGAATGTAGGTATAATGGAGAGATGAGGTGAGAACAGGAAATCCAAGTGTGACACCAAAGGAACAAAAATATTTTGAGCTTTTGGCACTTCACACTATGGAGAACCAAAAGGATAAGAACAGAGAGCAGTGGTTGAGGAGACCCACTGGAGGGTGGTAGAGTTGATGTTGTCCTAAAACAGCTTTCGTCTGAGTGCAGTTGAATGGCGATTGCTATACTACACAGTATTTTGTAGGAATCAAGATACTGACCATCTGTGTCAACGTTGCCATATTCTGGGGGTAGGGTAGAGGAAGGAGCTTGGTGTGGCAGGGAACCCACGGAAAAGGAGAAAATGGGAAAACTGGTGCCTCAGAGGAAGTATGAAGAGTCCCTACATCAGTTGGAAATTCGGGCTCTGAAAGCATCTGAGTTTCCAGCTGAGTCTTAGGGACCCAGTACAGAATGGGGAGGACAAGGCCCTCCGTTTTAAGAATACAAAGAGGATATGGTAGAAACACCAGGTCCAGAGGTGACTTATATAGAGTTCATTCGGAGCAGGACGTGGGACCAAGTTCTTTCCTCAGAAGTGTGAGTGGCAAGAAAGTCTTGGAGGAGGGCTGAGGCAGCCGCCTGGAGCCTGTTGGCTGACAGGTCTTCTTCCCTCTGACCTCCCCCTGCTGGATGATGATAGGCTTACTCTTGAGGAGGATAGGAGTCTGAATAGTATGGAATTCCCAAATATCCTGAACGGTTTTGATGTTTTTCAGAGACCCCTGGGGCCTTGTGAAAAGAGATAAGGTTGACACTGATTTACCTGGATGATAATATAGCTTGAATAGAAAATCATATCTTTTACAATTTTACTAAACAAGCATTTTTTATTACATATCTAAATGTTCTCTCCTCCCTGATATAGAAACTTAATCTCAATCCAGCAGACGTTACTTTTCTTTTTAAAATTTATTTTATTGAAGTATAGTTGATTTACAATGTTGTGTTAGTATCTACTGTACAGCAAAGTGATTCAGTTATACACCTATAAACATTCTTTTTCATAATGGTTTATCATAGGATATGAATATAGTTCCCTGTGCTATATAGTAGGACTTTGTTGTTTATCCATTCTTTATATAATAGTTTGCATCTGCTAATCCCAAACTTCCGATCCATCTCTCCCCCACTCCCCCTCCCACTTGGCAACCACTTGTCTGTTCTCTATGTCTGTGAGTCTGTTTCTGTTTCATAGATAAGTTCATTTGTGTCACATTTTAGGTTCCACATATCAGTGATATCATATGATATTTGCAGCAGACATTGGTTCTTAATGTATATTAGAGTAGTATATTCCACTGATGAAGAACAAGCCAATCACTGTAACTGTTTTTCTCATTACAGCGTTTATTGAGAGCCTACTAAGTGCCAGGTACTGTGCAAGGATTATAAAGATGAATTTCGTATTATTTTTGGAGAAAATAGCTTTAATAATTATGTTAATGATGACATTATGGTCACTACTAATGAAAAGATAATAAAATTGCTACAAAAACACAGAGGAGGTGTTAACTTACTTTTAAAATTTCTGACACTGTTTGCTTTTAACGAGGACTTACTGACAACCCAAATCATCTCTGAGGTTATATATGCATTGAAATAATGTATAGTAAGGCTTTGTTAAATACTGTCTTATTTAAAAAAAAAATACCTGTCTCTAAGACAAAAATCTGATTTTTTCTCTGTAAAACAGCAAGCACAGTAAATAACCTTCTGGATTATATTTTAAAAACTGTGATATTTATCCATTTCAATTAAGTGCAAAAATTCCTGCTGGGAGTTCACTATCACCAGGTACATCAGTTTTCATGGTTTGAGAACTGCTCCTGTTCAAATCAGCTTGATGAAGGGTGAAATAAGAATGTTGAATTCTTAAACATCCCCTTGAAAATGGCAAGGGAGGAAAGGATAAACTTTAAGAGTGAAAAAGAATCTCAGGATTCAAGAACAGGGTATTTTTTAAACACTTTGTATTGGTTTGCACTAAAATAAAATAATTGTCAAAGGATCTAGTTACCATGGTGATACATCTTTTAAGAGCATATAAGTAGATAAAGTCACTCAATTATAATACCAGAAAATATTGAACACAATGTTACAGTCTTCCTTTCTTTTTAATATTAACCTCTTTAATGGAATAAAAATAATACAAAATTGAGTTTTGTATGCTGGAATAAAATGAGAAGAAAAGAATATATATTATGACTATGAATATATTATACAATATTTGTTTCAATTTTTTCAGAAGCTTACATTTCTTATAATATATATATATTTTTTCCTGTCATATACCAAGTTAACACAAACTGACCATTTGGGAACCAAGTACAGGCAATTTGCAACAGAGAATATTATCCCTGTAAATGTGCTACGTACACTTTTTTTTAACTTAAGCACTGCATTTAAAGCAGTTAACACAATACCTGCCCCAGAGTAAGCCCTCATTATTTGTAATGATAAATCTCTTTTTTTTTAAACAGATCTTTATTGGAGTATAATTGCTTCACAATACTGTGTTAGTTTCTGTTGTACACCAAAGTGAATCAGCCATATGCATACATGTGTCCCCATATCCCCTCCCTCTTGAGCCTCCCTCCCATCCACCCTATCCCACCCGTCTAGGTCATTGCAGAGCACCTAGCTGATCTCCTTGTGCTATGCTGCTGCTTTGGACTTCTCCTGTCTTTTGTCCTTCTTTCATTGTGTCTCCCTGAACTTTCTGTTTTGTTGTTCCCTCTATTGTCTCTTAATTCTTTTCTCTTTTGCTCGCCTGTTTTCCTTTTCCTTCCATTTTTCTTAACTAATTAAAAAAAAAAGATTAAATAGGAGAGAAATAGCATAAAACTAGTGCTAGGATAACCCCAGGTTAGTGAAACAGCATATTATTGCAAGGTTGTGTAACATTTGATTTTAGATGAGATGAGATGCAGGGCATCTGGGGGAAGTGAGTTTGATAAAGGGATGGCAGGGTGGAATTTGATAGGAGGAGAAAGAAACAACCTTAGTAGAAGAGGGATTTGAATAATGAGGATGTTTCCCTGACAGCTCTCAAGATGGAAGTTTCTGTTTTCCCATCTCGGCCAGGGAGCTTCATACAATCTTGATGACTAAAACAGTAAAAGGCTTTAGCAAACATTTTGCAGGAGACTTTAGTAGAGCACATTGGAATCTTAGAATTTTACCTACATCACTGAATGCAGTGCATAGCTTAGTGCAGCAGAAGATAGAAACAGAAATAGAAATACAGTTGGTGAAAAATAATTGAAATATAAAAGAAATGCACTGACAGCCTCCTCCTTCTACCAGATCAAACATTCTCTTTGCTCAGATCCATTTTCTGTGTTTTCCAATTACACTGGCTAGAATAAGTAAGAAGGTTAAAAACCCAGAGTTCAAGTTTTTTCTTTTCTTGTTTAAAGGAAGGAAAACTATCAAGTAAGAACCTTTCTTGAATATAAGAATCTTCTTTCCATCTTTAGTGATGGTAGTTTGATGGCAACTTATAGGTTGACATATTTGATCCTAGTTTTACCATGGAAATCATTGTTTGGTGGGAGTGGTTCAGATGTTTCAGAGACTATTGCTCCCTGGTTTCTTCCACTCTCTGGGAAGCCCTAGTTAGCTTGGGGTCTTTATGACCAGGATGCAGTGAGTGAGATAGAGTTATAAGATAGCTGGTAGAGGTCTAAAAGAACCCATCCATAACCAGTCACTCCCAAATACAGTAAAGGGATCAGTGGACATAGGCACCCTCTAGCAGGTCATTCTCATAAAAGCTTCATTTTGGGTGAAGTAATTTGGATCTTTTGATTTCTGTCCTCTTGTTTGTAGTTTCAGTTATTTAGGCTGCTTGTTTTGTGACGTGCTGCCACTGTCTAAATGATGCTTCAGCACTCTCTAAATTGGCACTCATTTCGGAGAGCAGAACCCAAGAGAAAACAGAAAAAAAAAGGAGTAGTATCTCCTATGCATAATGTTAAATTATAAATATTTAATTTATGCATATATCTTTAAATATGTAAATATGCTACAAAGCATAATTAATTTATTGATGTGACTCTGCTGAGCCATTATACAGTAAGTTGACAAGACAGTGATGAGTTGTTAATTGACATCTAATGAGTTGAAGACATCTACAGTCAACTTGTTATAGTGAATTAATTGGAAAGTTAATTATAAAAAAACTCCATTAGAAATTTCGTTTTTGAATATGCTTGGGGTTTCCTTTCTTGTATTTTGAAAACATAAGCGTGGATTGAGTTTTATATTAACAAAGAAGATGAGAATGGAATTTATATGATTATTATGTATTATGGTCTCAAAATCATAAGATCCTATTGGTTGGGACCCAGAGATGCCATCTTGCCAAATCCCCTCATTCTGGACAAACCTACACATCAATCTCATTATGATTATCCAGCCATGCCATTATTGGTGAGGATAATACACTGCAGTTTGGAAACATTTTCCATATTTCTTTCTTATATATAAGTTCTTCAAAAAAATCTATTTTAAGTTCCTTTGGAACACTTTTCTGGCTTCTTTATAGACAAACAATTAGGAAATTATTTGTCAAATTTCATATGACATCAGACTTTATAGGAACGGTTGATAATTCCATTTTTTTCTTGTTTTGATGGTTTTTATAACTTCATTGGCCAAGTCGTGCCTCAGGAGAGAGTGCTTGAAACCTTACAGTGTCCAGTATTACATTCAAGGAAATTAGAAGAGATTTTAAATATTCAATTTTCTCTTTTAAGTGTATTAAGTCTTATCTTTTATAAGGAAATGTATATAGGCTTTTAGAAGAACTTTTATTTTCTATAAGAATTCACTTTCAATTTTATAGAATTATTTTGAAAAAAATCCACATACTAGAGAAATGACAAAAAAGCAAAACCCACTCCAAAGCACATTCTCCAGGAAAAAAGTCATTATTAACATTTGGCAAATGTCATTCCAGAAACTTTTCTGTATAAAAATAGAATGAGTGGGCTGGGGTAGTGTCTACCTTATGTTTTCAGTGTTCCCAGGTCATTCTGACTTAGAGCAAGGTCCCTTAAGCCACAGGTTGAATATTGTTTTCCCTGCTGTTTCTCTTCCCTTTCATCTCTGGCTGTCTACCTCAGGGGTCTGCTGCAACTGGAACTTAGGGGCTTGGAAAGCAGTCTCTTCTTGCCCTTTTGGAGTAAACTTCTAGATTTTTGTGCAGAAATCATTACATATATTCCCCTCATCCACCTGAATACAACTTCAAGGCATCAAATTTAGTAGTTCCATAACTAACCTAATCATCCACACTTCTAAGGTTTTTTTTTTTTTTAAATTTTGAATTTAACTCAACAAATATTTATTGAGTGCCTGTTATGTGCTAGGCGTTGTTGTTGGGATTTGGGTATGTATCAGTAAATGAAGCAGACCAAGATTCTTGCTCTGTTGGAGCTTAATTTTTGAAGAGGAGATGGACAGAAAACAATAGACATAATAAACTAGTAAGTTATATAGTATTTTAGAAAGTGCTAAGTTCTGTGGAAAAAGAAAATGTAGACTGGTGTAAGGGAGATCTGGAGTTCCAGGATGCACGTGGGGATAAGTTCCTATTTGGAGCAGGATGGTTATTGCAAAGGTGTCATTTGAGCAAAGAATTCAAGGGACTAAGGAGTTGGCCATGTGAGCATCTGTGGAAAAAAAAGATTTCAGCTGATATAGGCAGCCAGGGAAAACTTTCCAAGGCAGGGCTATGCCAAGTGTATTCAAGGAAGCATTTGTGACTGGAATAGAGGAAGGAGAGAAGGGCAGTAGGAGATGAAGTCAAAAAGACATTAGCGCCTAGCCATTGAGTACTGTAAGCCTCGTAACAACTTCAGCTTTTCTCTGAGTAAAATGAGGGACCAATGTGGACTGTTGAGCAGAGGAGTGAATGACCTAAATTATGTTTTTAAAGGATAATTCTATTTTTTGTGTTGATAATAGCCTGTAGGATGTCACAGTCAGAAAAGAGCAAATTAGGAGGCTATTACAATAGTCTGGGTGACAAATGATTATATGATGGCTTGGATCAGAAAGGTAGCAGTGGCTGGATGCTGGTATGTTTTTAAAATAACTAACAAGGTTTCCTGACAGATTGGATGTAGGTTATAACAGCAAGAGAGGAGTCAAGGTGAATTCATTCTTTTTTGCCCAATTATTTGGAGTTGTCTCCACTGAGCTGAGGGAGTCTTCAGTGGGACGGGTAGGAGAGAGATCGGGAGCTCCATTTTTTGACAGATGAAGCTCAAGGTGCTTATTAGAAATACAGACAGAGATGTTTAATAAGCAATTGTGTAAATCACCTAAAAGTTTGTGCGAGAGGTCTGGAGATTTAAATTTGGTTGCTGTTGGAAAACAGGTGGTATTTAAAGCCATGAAACTGATGAAATCACTAAGTGAGAGAGAGGAGAAGGGTAAGGGACTGAGTTTGGAGGCATTCAGCATCAGGAGAATGATGCCCCATTCTCCTGAGGTCTGTTGGTCTTGTGGTTTTGAATAGCTTTTAAAAAATATTGTAGGGCTTCCCTGGTGGCGCAGTGGTGGAGAGTCTGCCTGCCAATGCAGGGGACGTGGGTTCATGCCCCGGTCCGGGAGGATCCCACATGCCGCGGAGCGGCTGGGCCCGTGAGCCATGGCCGCTGAGCCTGCGCGTCCAGAGTCTGTGCTCCGCAACGGGAGAGGCCACAGCAGTGAGAGGCCCGCGTACTGAAAAAAAAAAAAAAAAAAAAAAAAAAAAAAAAAAAAATATATATATATATATATATATATATATATAGTATTTTTACTCTTATCCATTAAACTCAAATATTCGCTCTCTGAGAATATATACAAATAAGACATATAAATGTGCTATCCATAACACCTAATAGAAATGGTTAAGGTAAACTCAAGTCCAACTGTCCTTGACTATAGTGCACTTAAAATATTCGATTTTATCTTTTCTGTATGTATCATTTTATAGATGGAGTTATGTATCTGACTCTCTGTACTTAAAAAATATATTATTTCTCACCTCTTCCAGTTTTTCACTTCTTCTCCTCTCCCTACACACTCAATACAAGTGGGTCTATCATTCTGTTTTCCGTGTATTTCCAAAGATTATCTCAAAATAGATATTTTTAAAGTGAAATCCTTGCATGTTTGTCACCTTTATGTATTTAGGTATGAGCCCTAACTGGTCAAATTAAAAAAAAAGACAAATGCAATTTCTTAAACAAGTCACATCAGTATGTATAGTATGAAAAATTCTTGTGTGAAAAATTTTGATTTTGTTGGTAAATTAAACTTTTGTATAGTTTTAGAATAATTTTGTAAATGAACCAAAAATTTTATCAGAACTTTGTAGGGTAGGGCATAATTATTTTTAAAGATGTATATATATATATATATATATATATATATGGTGATGAGTAACAGATGTGTACCTAAATAATGTAATGAATCAGATTGTGATGAATTTTGAATTCAAAGTGATTTTGTTTTTTTTACTTGTTCATGTGTGTATATACATATATGTATAATGTACATACGTAAAAGCTCCATTAGGATACCATGTCTATTGCTTTGTTCCTCTCCTCAAAATTAAAAATAGTGTTGCAGATCGCTGCAATAAGTTGCTGTTATTGAGTATCATCATGAAGAAAAAAACAAACTTTGTAAGATAATTTCTAAAACTTCTCATTTTGAAAGAATTTCCATCACAGAATTTGTACAGCTAGTACTCAGAATTCTTGATTACATACATTCTTGAATCCAGATTACATAGCTATCAGTATTTTACCATACTTACTTTATTATTCTTTTTCTCACTCTCTAATTGTTTTTCTGAAATCACTGAGAGTAATTTACATATATAGTGCCCCCTTATTTCTAAATATTTTGTATTTCCTATAAAACAAGGGCATTCACTTACATAACTGTAATACAGTTATCAAGATCAAGAAATTAATACTTAGTGCTGCTGTCTACAGATCTTTGTCAAATTTTATTAGTTGTCCCGTGTTTAGTTACTAACCATAGTTCATTTATTTTTATTAAGTGATATACTTTGTTGAAAACTATGACATCAACCACTGCTGGTGTTTAGTTATAGAGTTGTGATAGTTGAAGTAGTCAAATGACTGTGTCTGTGATCTTCCTGTGATCAGGAGAGAGTTCTAGCTGCTTAAATCTCCTTCGGAATCTATTGGTTTAAATGTCAGTGTTCACTGATTCCTACAATACTGGTTACCCTCACTCCTTTTCCCAGCCCTTTTCCAGTGTTATAATACTGCACATATTTATATTATACAATATACTTTACAAAGTTACTTTGCTTTTCCAGTTAAATATCTAACATTATCCCATTTAAGGGGTTCTATAAATAAAATGTTCTCTCGTTGTTTACAAAAATGCCTAGAAATAAGTATACATATACACTGTTTCGATTAAACAAAACAGACGTGAATGAATGGAAAGAAATGTGTTTATGTGAAAAAATGGCAATGTTTTATGTATGATAAGAGGCACTGTAATGTTTACATTTTAGTGGATCTACCTCTGCTTTATTGGTCACTGATGATTTAAGTCATAATACTAGAATTATCTGTTGTCTGCCTCCTATTAACCAAGATATTTTCCTTATCTTTTAAAGTTTTAGATTATTGGTTTTCAAACTGCATTCCTTAGCATCACAGTATGCTTCAGAGGGGAATCATTATTTGATTCAAGTTTAATTTTAAGAAGTAATCACTTAAAAGCCCTGAAAGAACACACATTTACTAATTGATGAATTTGAATACATTGAAGATCATTGATGTCTTTAATTTGTTTTACCAAATTGATTCTCAAAATAAAAATTTTTCCTACAATCTCTGGGCATATATTTGGCACTTCTGGAAAATGTGTTATTGACTAAACGGGGTATAGTGTTGTATTTGCTTCATTTGTAATCATATGTGATTTCTCAGTTCCTTAAGGATACTTGTTGGATACAAGGTAAAGCTCAGTGGATGCTCTAGCAAGTATTACACACATATTACTCAACCCATCATAAATGTATCATTTTATCCATGGTACTAGTGGTTATCGTTAAATCGGAAGGTCCTCCCACCCACCACTGTTATTAGAATGAGATGAATTTGGCCAAGCAAGATAACATTTAAGTTCCATTACTGGCTATATAACCACAGTTACCTGCAAGTAACTGCAGTTAAAGAGCCGGTAATGGAACTGAAATAAAATGTGGAGTCAGCCTGAAATAAGTTGTTTTGAACTTTTGAATGATTTTTAACCATAAATAATTACCCATATATCTTGGATTTTTTAAATGATATTTTTTTAGCATATATAATGTTAAAAGATACTTTGAAGCATACTTCCTGCTAAACAAAGGAGATTAACAGTTGTCTTATTCATTGATTTCACCACCTTAAATATTTACTACTTAGAAAATGTAAGCTATTATTGATGTTACCATTTCTAATTTGAACAAGAAGATTTCTAGCACCCTTCTTTCAAGTTACTGAATTAGTTTAATTGCTGAATATTCTATGATTTGGGAAGGCACTCGAGGCAAATTCAGCTGTATTTCTCTGTGATTTAGGATTTTTGTCACTGTTCTGTAACCAAAATGAAATCCATGAGTAATTCATCTGTGAAAGCAGCAGTCATCTGTCAACCTCAGCTGCAAAATTTTATGTTGGTAAAGTACACATCAATTCAGTTTATTGGGTATACATGTTACAATTTTGAATTTGTAAACATTAATATATACTATTAAAATGCCACTTTGAGGGGAGATTTAGTAGATTAAATAAAGGCTTCCACCGCTAACAGTTTGGTCACCGCTTGGTGGTTTGAATTCCCTCAGAGGGGGAAGAAAAAGTACAGATCCGTAGGGTGCTTTTGCAAACTGGAAGGATCTTCAGCATTTATACTAATGTGTTGCAATTTTAGGTAAAAAGGAAAGTTGCCCTTGCTTTCCAGACTTTTCTAAGTGCTCCCAAATAATGTGGTTCCTTGGAGATATCAATCTTCTGAAATACCTCGTTGCTCCCTTTTTTCCAGTGATTCTAGCCGGGTTTGGAGCTGGTAGAGTTTAGGGCCACTCTCCTGGGAGAAAGTGTTGGCTGCTGACTAGTAGTTGTATTGTGAATTTGTTCCCTGGAAGAAGATTGTAGAAAAGTAGGAGAAGTGAAATAGAGAGAAAGAAAATTGGTATGAAGGAAAATGGCTAAATCAGGAGCAGATAACCCCAAGGGCAGGAAAGCCTTTTTTTTTTTTAATACCTGGACTCCTGAGAAAACAGGAAAGAACAGCTCAGCATGGTTTTTAGCATTATGTGAAATTTCTGACAGGCAGCTTCAAGGCTATTTCTATAGCATGAAGTAAACAGATGCAGGCTCTCATGCACATTTCCTGTTGAAGACACAAGATTTCAAAAAATCATGATATTGATAACACACGGCAGCTATATTTGTTTTAACATGGTATTTTTTTTAACATCTTTATTGGAGTATAATTGCTTTACAATTGTGTGTTAGTTTCTGCTTTATAACAAAGTGAATCAGTTATACATATACATATGTCTCCATATCTCTTCCCTCTTGCATCTCCCTCCCTCTCACCCTCCCTATCCCACCCCTCTAGGTGGTCACAAAGCATAACATGGTATTTTTTTTTCCTGGAAGTTTCAAACTATTTTAAATCAGGACCAGATATTTAAAATAACAATAACAAAGAAACTAAGGAATAAGAAACAATTACTATACATTATTCATAATGATTTTAAAATAGACTTTATTCCAAAATTTAAAAGATTGATACTCATTAACTTTGTGAATAACCGTCTTAGACTCCTATTGATTTCAGTCTTCTTATCCAGCAAAAATTTAGCTATGCTTGTTGGCAGAAAGCACCTGGAAGAGCATTATGAGGCATGAGGTTCTTGTATTATTCATTGATTAATCTTTGTATTATCAGTTCGGTATAATATAATTGAATACTTATCTTTTTTAACAATAATTATTATATCAGCCTGATGCAAATAAAGTGTGTAGAGTGTTTTATCTTTGCTATTTCTTGCAGGGATGATTGTGAAAAAATTGTAAGAGTATTAAGCTTTCTTTAATTTTTTGGTTTTTTGATGAGTGGCTTATGAGTAGTGGGAGAGATGACTGAGTCATTTTTAGATTTTATTGTATTTTAGATTTTGGAATCTTTGTCGTTTCAAAATGTCTGGTTGACATTCATGCACGTCGCTCCTAAAACTTAGAATATAGCTGCTTCTGCAGAGACCCCTTTCTATGGAGAGCTGCCCTTGTTCTTAGTTTACTTTGAAACCAATTTCTATTTTGGTGAACCTAACAATGTTTCATATAGTGATGGATCATTAGACAGAGAAGACGGTAATGGAAGTGTTGTTTTCTTGAATGAGCCAAGCACGTTTGTACAGTGTATTTTTTTTAACATCTTTATTGGAGTATAATTGCTTTACAATGGTGTGTTAGTTTCTGCTTTATAACAAAGTGAATGAGTTTTACACATACATATGTTCCCATATCTCTTCTCTCTTGCATATCCCTCCCTCCCACCCTCCCAATCCCACCCCTCTAGGTGGTCACAAAGCACTGAGCAGATCTCCCTGTGCTATGCAGCTGCTTCCCACCAGCTATCTATTTTACGTTTGGTAGTGTATATATGTCCATGCTACTCTCACACTTTGCCACAGCTTACCATTCACCCTCCCCATATCCTCAAGTACATTCTCTAGTAGGTCTGTGTCTTTACTCCTGTCTTACCCCTAGGTTCTTCATGATCTTTTTTTTTTTTCTTAGATTCCATATATATATGTTAGCATACGGTATTTGTTTTTCTCTTTCTGACGTACTTCACTCTGTATGACAGATTCTAGGTCCATCCACCTCACCACAAATAACTCAATTTCATGTCTTTTTATGGCTGAGTAATATTACATTGTATATATGTGCCTCATCTTCTTTATGCATTAATCTGTTGATGGACACTTAGATTGCTTCCATGTCCTGGCTATTGTAAATAGAGCTGTAATGAACATTTTGGTACATGACTCTTTTTGAATTATGGTTTTCTCAGAGTATATACCCAGTTGTGGGATTGCTGGGTTATATGGTAATTCTATTTTTAGTTTTTTAAGGAACCTCCATACTGTTCTCCATAGTGGCTGTATCAATTGACACTCCCACCAACAGTGCAAGAGTGTTCCCTTTTCTTCACACCCTCTCCAGCATTTATTGTTTCTAGATTTTTTGATCATGGCCATTCTGACAGGTGTGAGATGATATTCTGACAGGTGTGAGATGATTTGCATTTCTCTAATGATTAATGATGTTGAGCATTCTATCATGTGTTTGTTGGCAATCTATATATCTTCTTTGGAGAAATGTCTATTTAGGTCTTCTGCCCATTTTTGGATTGGGTTGTTTGTTTTTTTGTTATTGAGCTGCATGAGCTGCTTGTAAATTTTGGAGATTAACCCTTTGTCAGTTGCTTCATTTGCAAATATTTTCTCCCATTCTGAGGGTTGTCTTTTGGTCTTGTTTATGGTTTCCTTTGCTGTGCAAAGTCTTTTAAGTTTTATTAGGTCCCATTTGTTTATTTTTGTTTATATTTCCATTTCTCTAGGAGGTGGGTCAAAAAGGATCTTGCTGTGATTTATGTCATAGAGTGTTCTGCCTGTGTTTTCCTCTACGAGTTGGATAGTGTCTGGCCTTACATTTAGGTCTTTAATCCATTTTGAGTTTATTTTTGTGTATGGTGTTAGGGAGTGTTCTAATTTCATACTTTTACATGTACCTGTCCAGTTTTCCCAGCACCACTTATTGAAGAGGCTGTCTTTTCTCCACTGTATATTCTTGCCTCCTTTATCAAAGATAAGGTGACCATATGTGCGTGGGTTTATCTCTGGGCTTTCTATCCTTTCCCATTGACCTATATTTCTGTTTTTGTGCCAGTACCATACTGTCTTGATTACTGTAGCTTTGTAGTATAGTCTGAAGTCAGGGAGCCTGATTCCTCCAGCTCCATTTTTCATTCTCAAGATTGCTTTGGCTATTCAGGGTCTTTTGTGTTTCCATAAAAATTGTGAAATATTTTGTTCTAGTTCTGTGAAAAATGCCAGTGGTAGTTTGATATGGATTTCATTGAACCTGTAGATTGCTTTGGGTAGTAGAGTCATTTTCACAATGTTGATTATTCCAATCCAAGAACATGGCATATTCTCCATCTATTTGTATCATTAACTTCTTTCATCAGTGTCTTATAATTTTCTGCATACAGATCTTTTGTCTCCTTAGGTAGGTTTATTCCTAGATATCTTGTTCTTTTTGTTGCAATGGTAAATGGGAGTGTTTTGTTAATTTCACTTTCAGATTTTTCATCATTAGTGTATACGAATACCAAAGATTTCTGTGCATTAATTTTGTATCCTGCTACTTTACCACATTCATTGATTAGCTCTAGGAGTTTTCTGGTAGCATCTTTAGTATTCTCTATGTATAGTATCATGTCATCTGCAAACAGTGACAACTTTACTTCTTCTTTTCCAATTTGGATTCCTTTTATTTCTTTATCTTCTCTGATTGCTGTGGCTAAAACTTCCAAAACTGTTGCATAAGAGTGGTGAGAGTGGGCAACCTTGTCTTGTTCCTGATCTTAGTGGAAATGCTTTCAGTTTTTCACCATTAAGGACGATGTTGGCTGTGAGTTTATTATATATGGCCTTTATTATGTTGAGGAAAGTTCCCTCTATGTCTACTTTCTGCACTATTTTTGTCATAAATGGGTGTTGAATTTTGTCGAAAGCTTTCTCTTTGTCTATTGAGATTATCTTATGGTTTTTCTCCTTCAATTTATTAATATGGTATATCATGTTGATTGATTTGTGTATATTGAAGAATACTTGCATTCCTGGAATAAACTCCACTTGATCATGGTGTATGATCCTTTAATGTGCTGTTGGATTCGTTTCCTAGTATTTTGTTGAGGAGTTTTGCATCTATGTTCATCAGTGATATTGTACAGTGTATTTTCTTTTATTTGAGGACCTCTCGTCAGGCCGGGACATGGATTCTTAGCAGGGCCACTGCTGAGGCCCCACTGGAGCCTTTCTCACCTGCTTGCACACAGCAGCAAGTTGATCTTTCTTGAATACAAATATGAAAATGCCTCTTCCCTCTTTAACCTGTTTTACAGGCTTGGGCTTACTTTTACCAGAAAATTCAGGGCTCATAGGATATGGACAGGATTCTTTCTTAGTCCTCTAAGACCCCCTGTGAGTTGGCCTGGCCTCTCTCACCAGGTGCCCTGTGTACCATGTGTCCCTGGGCAGCCAGATTTCTGGTCACGTGGGCCTGTTTTCTGCCCCTTGAAAATGTCATACTCGTTCCTGCCTCAGATCTTAGACGTCCTGCATCCCATGCCCCGCTCCTCTCTCCTTTGGTCTTCCCTAACCAACTCTTTTCCATCCTTCAGAACTCAGACTAAAGAGCTTAGCCTTCTACTGACCCCAGAATAAATTAATACCCCCTTTTTGCTATTGTCCAGTACCTTGTACTATTCCTTGGTAGCATATATCTTATTACAGCCATAATTAAGCTATTAATTTTGTTATTGGTGCTTCAGTATCTGCCAGCCCTGATCCAATGTATGTTCTGTTTAGGCATGCAGAACAGTGCCATGAACATAGAGGATATGCAGTAAATATTATTCAAACAAATGTATTCAGATCTGTAAATATGGATAATATATAATATATAACATATCATATATATAATTTATAAAATGATTCTTTTGAGGTCTTATACATGATTGCTTTAGATCTTGATGTAGGGCAGAAGTAGCACAGTCTAGACATATAGCAATAACAAACTGTTTTTTGAAAGCCTGAATGTTTTTCAGTACTTCCCAACTCTGCATCATTTCTAGTCACAAGCATAGGATTTTGATGAGCAGTGTAGACCAAAGTGCCCACTAGACCATGCATTATACTCCTAAAAACTACTGATGATCAGTTAAATAGCATCTTCTGCCCCAGCAGGTACGGGACTTTAAAAGAACTACTTAAGGACATTTTGAAGAATTGCCTGTTTCCTAGGATTCAGGTGCTGAGATACCCTCATATACAAAATCATTTTTTATAACAAACATTAGTGTTTGGTAATAATTTTGGATCTAGACATAGGAGTGTTCCCACTGGGATAATTGGGGTTGCACAACTTTCACGGCTGGCCCAGATGGACTGTTTTGGAAATAGACATGATCATCAACTGAAAAGGAGTTTCTGCCAGAATGTCTTGGCCTCTTCATATTCTCCTGATCTTTTTCTGAATCAATATGTAGGCTTCCCCCCCACCTTTTGTTCTTTTTTTTATCATACTCTGAAGTATTCATTGAAACCACAGATTAAAAATAAGTAATATGTCTTCTTGGGACTAAAACCAAATCATTGGCATTTCTTCCATCTAGGATATTAAAAAGAACCTCTGAAAAGGTTAGAATTAATTTTTGTGTTATATGTCTTTGTTGGGGGGGGGCACTGTATTTCAATATCGGAGCAACCTTTGGGCTTTGTTTTAGCCATGACCTTGTTATAAGCCTTGAACCATCTTGTTGCAAGTTTTTGAGTGGTGATAGTTACGCCGGTGTAGCTTTTTGATAAAGGAATATTTTCCTCAAGATACATTTATCCTTTTCTGTTTTTACTGCTAACGAATATGGCATTCTTATAACATCTTTATCAGTGGTTTCTAATGATTTGTAATAAACCTTTTAATTTTAGGTTTTTACAAAACAGTTACAAAGATAGTACAGAAAGTTCCTATGTACTTTTCACCTAGTTTCCCCTAATGTTAGCATTTTTCATTACCAAGATATAATTGTCAAAATTAGGAAATTAATGTGTGTTCTTCATATTTAGAATGTACACTATATAGTAATTGATTTACACCAATCTACACTCATTCAACTTATATATACTTGGTTAATGGAGATAAGGAAGGAAAGTAATGTGAACAAAAGATGAGGTTGGTGAGAACAGTGTAGTTATTGCTAATACTTTATTTCTATCAGCAGTATCCATATTACTCATAGATCATTTACACATAACACATCACATTGGCTTCAGTTTATACTGCCTTTCATTTGTACTGCCTTTCATTTCTGAAAATTATTTAACTAATGGCAGCCATGTGTAATTGAAAGGGCATCAGGATAGGAGTGAGAACTTATTTCTAATCATGGAATTATTAACTCTTTGACCTTCGACATTTTACTTGCTCTCTTTGTATCTCAGTCTCCTCATCTGTGAAATGAAAAGTTTAAACTGAGGACCTCTAAGGCATGTGTTGGCTTTACAGATGATTTGGTAATCATTTCTTTCATGATCATATACAGTCACTATTCAGTGTCTGTCAGGCTGTGGAAAACTCCAGGCCAAATCATGAGTTTCTGTAACAATCCTTGGACCTCTGTGATCATCATGGAAGCAAAAGTCTAGACCAGAGGTAACAAATTCAAATGGCTGACGTTGTGTACCAGATACAGAACTGAGTGAAAAGCGGGGAGGTAGGGATCCTGATGACTTGGAGAGCCCATGCCCTTCCTAATGGTATAGCGTCTACTCAGCTTCCAAGGACTATGCCTCAGAGGAACGTCACATTTTCTGCCCTTTCAAAGGAAGCCACGTAAACAGCCTTTCATGTGAACTCTCAGGGTTCTTTATTAGCAACTAATTCATTTTAAAGAAACCAACTCTTAAATTAAATATTCAGTAGTCTGGAATTATCCATTGGATGCCAGTTTGTGATTTCTGTTCTTATTTCTGTGGCTTTCCAGCATTTTTGCCCATTTCACCGTAAAAAAAAATGTCTGTTTCTTCACCATCTAGTACACACCTATGTGTGTGTGTATGTATTACATGCATGTTTGTGTGTATATGTGAAACTAAAATAAAAAATAGAATAATAATTGTAATATGATTGTTTTCTATTTTATTCTATATATCATGTTTTCTATTCTACAGCTTTATATTTTATTTCTTAAAAAAAGTATTCACACTCACACTCATTGTCACTTCATGACCCACCAACTGGTTGATTTGCTAGTCATTGCTCCTTTCAGAAATCTAGAGGGCAGTACTCTTGATGCCTGTATGTGAATTTCCCACCCAGAGATCTGAGATCTGAAATATCTCAGAGGTGTTTCCTCAGCTTGATATCTTAAGGACCATTCCATAACCAACATGAATGTATTGCTTGCTGGGAATTTGATGTCTCCACATGTACCAAGTAATCAGTCCACTAGGAAATAATAGTGTCCCCAGGAAGAAGGCAGTGCTGAGCAGAGAGGATAGGAGAGAAGGAACAGAGATAGGTTTATTTAGGAACCTTAAATTGAACATTGCATCTCTTTTTGGTAGAAGAGATAATTTTCTTCCTTTTAATTGCCTGCAGGTGGCATGTCTTCATGTTTGTTCATATGCACATAGATGTGTCTGTAAGAATCTTTGTCTCTTCCAAATGTTTTAGTTATTTTCTGGCAAATAAAAATTAATTTCATTAGATAATCAGCATATGTGACATTATATATTGGATTCTGTCCATGAGGTTCATATTTTGATTATACACTTTATTCGGAATGAATCAGTGTTCTCCACCTAACATGAAATTCATTGGTAGGGTTTCTTTCAACCGTAACATCTTATAATTTTATAGTTGACAACTCATATGTGGCATGGCTTTCATAATGTCATAAAGCAGGGTGAAAAATCTTACCTTACACTTTTTTATTTTTCAAGTCAATGAGGCTTCTTTTTTTAAATTTTTATTTATTTATTTATTTATTTTTGGCTGTGTTGGGTCTTTGTTGCTGTGTGCTGGCTTTCTCTAGTTGCGGCAAGTGGGGGCCACTCTTCGTTGTCGTGCGCAGGCTTCTCATCGTGGTGGCCTCTCTTGTTGCAGAGCACGGGCTCTAGGCGCACAGGTTTCAGCAGTTGTGGTGTGTGGGCTCAGTAGTTATGGCTCACGGGCTCTAAAGCGCAGGCTCAGTAGCTGTGGTGCATGGGCTTAGCTGCTCCATGGCATGTGGGATCCTCCCTGACCAGGGCTCGAACCCGTGTCCCCTGCCTGGCAGGCAGATTCCCAACCACTGCACCACCAGGGAAGCCCCAATGAGGCTTATTTTCAGGAGAAAATATTGGCCAAAGAAAATCATTAAACATATATAAACATAAGATGTCATATAGTTCTTTCCAAATTACATTCTTTTAAAAATTGCTGCATGATATATTTATAGTAATTGATATCTGTGGAGAAATATCCTAAAAGCATACATTTTGTCAGTGAATTATTGAATATCAAGACTGTGTTACACTACTCATAATGAATAATTTGCCTCATTAAAAAGAAAATGAAAAGGCATTGGGGACTACAGATTTGATTGTTTTCTTTTAGATCTTACATATCCATTTGTTCCTCAATTTCCAAATGTAATGTGAAGGAATACATCATTCTTCAACAGTTTGAAAAGTGAGATGTGTTCTTGCCAGTTTCTTTTTCGGTAACTTAATATACACTGGAAGTTCTGTTTTCTGTTGATTTTGACATTGTAGTTCAATGAAGATATGGGCTTCTACTGCTGAGGCAGACAGGTACCAGCATCGCTCGGCTACTGCTTTTCATATATTACTCTCAGAACACTACAAGGAGGTTTTTTTTTTTTTTTTCTTTTAGATGTTGGGAGTAGGAGTTTTTATTAATTAATTTATTTTTATTTTTTGCTGTGTTGGGTCTTCGTTTCTGTGTGAGGGCTTTCTGTAGTTGTGGCAAGCAGGGGCCACTCTTCATCACGGTGCGCGGGCCTCTCACTATCGCGGCCTCTCTTGTTGCGGAGCACAGGCTCCAGACGCGCAGGCTCAGTAGTCATGGATCACGGGCCCAGTTGCTCCGCGGCATGTGGGATCCTCCCAGACCAGGGCTCGAACCCGTGTCCCATGCATTAGCAGGCAGATTCTCAACCACTGCGCCACCAGGGAAGCCCACAAGGAGTAGTTTTATCATTTCCATTTTATGAGCGCAAAAGCTGAATGAATAACATTGTTACAGAGTTAGTTCTAGAGCCCATGTTCTTCACCACTTTGGTACACGTTCTTCATATTTAGCACAAAAAAAGGTTTATTTGCAAGGCTGCCAATAATTGTCATCTCGCTCCATAGAATATAGAGATGCTTAATCATATAACCATGGCTAATATTCAGTCAGTACACAGTGAGAAAGATGTACCTGTTGGACTGTGAAAAATACTGAAATGTTTTAGTATAGGTTGAGAGATAATTATTGACCTGACCTAGCCTGCCTTCCCCTTCCCCCCTACACCTGGAGTTTCCCCAGTGTATGAACAGGTCCTCCATGATTCAGAAAACAAAGATTATTGCTTGACACAGCAGGGACCAGCAGAGGCCTGTCCCAGTACACAGGCTCAGGCTGTTTCTTATTGGTCGTTTTGGTCTACTGATTGTTAAATATTTTGGAATCATCCCTACATATCAGTATTTAACTTGTGGAAACAGATGCTATTTTTGGTCAACTGTAATTTCCTGATTTGCTGAATTGAAAGCACACGGTGGGGAGGTGACCAAGGATTTGACCAGAGAGGTCTTCTCTGCTCTTGGGAGTCTTAAGAGTGAACATTGAAATCCAATCATCTCAATGAAGGGGTCTTAGAAGTTTCTAAAGAGCTTAAACCATTATCATTTTCCAAGGCTGGTAAAAAAAAAAAAACAACTCCCAGATCACCGAATCCTTCATTCCTTCTTCTTTTTTTTTTTTTTTTTTTTTGTGGTGGGGAGCTAATATGGAAATTCATGGGATATAATCTTAGTTGCCAGGTGAGGCAGAAAACAGGACATCTCACCAAATCCCATCCATCATGACCTGCCTAAGCGGGGTGGCAGAGCCTCCCTCTAAACTCAGAGGGTCTATCAACCTGTCCTGAGAGGAAAAATGTAAGATCTGATGACTCTCCTCTCTGTGATCCTTCTCCTTCAAACCTTGACTGGTATTCTTAGACCTGTGCCTCTCTGGGAAGGCAGGTCATCCTCATTATGACGCAATTTTCATTTTTACAATATTAATAATCTTTTGGCATTATCTACAAGAACATAATTGATCAAAACAAAATTGGCCTCTTGCTTTCTGGCACAGGCTGTTTAAAGAGCAAACTGTCAATCACTGAAGTGAGCAAAGTACTCACTTATTTGAAATGATTAAAAATGTCTGCAATAAGTATTAATTTCCTTCATGCTGTGAGACTTGCAAACACTCAAAAAAAGGTAAAGATCTGAATGTCTATATAGATTTAATAATTTATTCAGTTTCTTCAAAAATTGATTAAAATGCACAAGAATTGAATCTACCAGTTTTTACAAAAGCAGACACCCACACAGGCAATGGGTGAGAAATCTTATTTCTTTTAATTTTCATAGGACCTTACTTCAGTAATATAGAAAAACAAAAAAGAAACCCTGAATAATGAAAGTAAAAACACCAAGGTATTTGATGAATGAATATGATAAATTGTAGATTTAGGATGAGTCTCCTCTGCTTCTATGTGCTGATAATGACAGGGCTAAGTCTAAAGAGATATTGAGGAAGATGAGGGTGTTTTTCAAGTTGAGAATCTTGTTTTCAGAAAGGAAACCAGGATGGTATGACCCTGTCTCCAAATATTGTAAATAGACATGCATGATTGATGTTATTATTATTCACTTTGTTTCCTAACCTGCACCTGCTTTGAAGTAACCAGCCATAAATATATTAACTTTCTTAATATTCAACAACTTACGTGAGCCACAAGTAGCCATTAGTTTTAGCTATAGACGCATCAGTGTTTTTTAGTCACTTGTTTACATTATGTTACTGTTCTTTCATAATCTTCTCCTTAAAGCTCAGCCAACTGTCAATTACAGCTTTTTAAGCAAACCATCTCAATTAAGGGGCCTTGGATATTTAAACAGTTAATAAACAATATATATAGTTCTTTAAAATAGTCAATAATAAAGAGAAAATATTTAAAAGTATGGTATATTTTTCATTGCTGTTCAAAAGAAAATGCTTCACTTTAGTGGAATCAGAGATGTTTTAAAAGAAATGTTAGGAGGTTTATTTTAAAAAAATAACAGGTCAAACAAAAAGTAAAGAAACTAACAGCTCAGTCATTTCAGGCTATTCATGCTCTGGCTGGTTGACAGAGTAATTTCAATTTAAAGGGTCAAATGTTATCATTGACCCTCAAGTCTTATGCCTTTTCTCTTGTTGTTGTCCTGGAGTTATCTTTTATCAGTAGAGCTGGAAATAAGGTAGGCCTTGACGCATGTTATCTTTTCATGGATTGATTGCAACATTGTGATGGCATCTGACTTGCCATTGGCCAAGAGGTGACTAAAGAATTAAGGAACAAACAGTGATATAAACAGCTGTATGACTGCCATGCTGTTTGCTTTTGGGTAAATTATACAAACTAGCTTTTGATGCACTGAACCAAGTTTAAATGCACTGATACCTGAGTGCTGAAAAGGTTGAGACTTGGTGTTTAAAAAACAAAACAAAAACAACCAAAAAACTAGGTTCTCTTCTACCTCTCCACACACACACACACACACACACACACACACACACGGATGTACACACTTATATACATTTGTTTCTTTTTAATAATCAAAGCCAAGTTACCATTCTAGAGGAGTGTATCGACCTATTTTCCTCATATATCCACATTGCCTAAACTTGCATGTTTTTCTACTTTTATTCTTTAAAAGATAAACTTGTTGGAAGAATCCTCCTAAAACATAAATTTCAACATGTCCTTCCACTGTTGAGAATTGGAAGTGGCTCTCTGTGGTCTACCTCATAATGTGAAATCTCAGTCTGAGTTTTAAGACAATTCTTAATCTCTGATCTCCCTGCTTATAGAAACAGTCCCACTATTTCTTAATCTGCAAGCATCAAGAAGACTTCTTTCCCTTCCTTCACAGTAGCTAGGGTTTTCCCTGGTTCTGTGGTCTGAAACTACCTCCTTTTCTGTTTTAATCCACATCCATTGCATTTCTTGCTGAGCACTGGGTCCTATACCCCTAGTCCACCCTGAGACCTTGTCTATGTCACCTTCAGTGAGCTCTCTTCCTATTACCCTTGTGTTAGTGCTGCCTCTTTTCACTTCCTCAAATTGCTCTGAGTTTATTAGTCAATCAACTAGATTGTGAACTTTTTGAGAGGAGTGACCACAATCTGTATGTCTTTGTACTTCTGTAGCATCTCGTGTATGAAGATTCTAAATACACACTTAGTGATTCTTCAAAATATATCTTTGTATATTTATAAAGGGCATTTATTGGTAATGGATTAGGGGCCAAGGCAGTTCATGGCTAAGGTAGCTAGGGTGGAACATTGTCCCAATTAATTGTTTCAAATCCGGTAAACTTTATTCTGTTCCATGGCTACACATTTGTCTAGTCCTAACTCTAGGTGGTTCATTTGCAAATTAATTAAACAAATGTTTATGGAGCACCTACTATGCATAGGAATGTTGTTAGGCACTTAGGGATACAATGTTGAATAAAAAGAGACAAGTCCCTGCCCTCCTTGAGTTTATAGTCTCCCCTGAGTGACTAGAATTATATAACTTCTCACAGACAAGGACAGTTGCAACACTCTTCAGCCCTGGAAAGGATACATAAGGGGATTTGGCAAAAATGAGAGCAAGCTTTCCTAGGAGAAGAAAGTGAAGAATGAATGCACATTAACTAAGTGATGAGAGGAGATATGCCTGTGCTGGGCAGAGGGCATGCCATTCATAAAAACGTTCTCAGGAACATGAGGTATTACATGGCATGTTCCATGGTATCTATTTGTCCTCATCCCTGGTAAAGCATCTTCAAACATACAGTCCTCTATCACCGCTTATTAACAAATCTAACTATGAATTTCAAGACATTATAAAATTTGTTGAGAAATTATAGATGTAGTAATTAGGTTTGAATTTTTCATATTTTAGTTTTTCCAAGAGGTTCAGTAGAACAGAAGTTATTTACATTGAAAATGAAAAGGAACAGAGAAGTAAGTGATAAATTGTGGGTTTATTTTGCAGACACAAGATATAGGAAGTTTCTGGATTTGGTGATGAATCACTAAAGATGAAATAAAGAGGTTTTTTTTTTGTCTGCGTTGGGTCTTCATTGCTGCACGTGGGCTTTATCTGGTTGCGGCCAGTGGGGCTACTCTTCGTTGCAGTGCCCTGGCTTCTCACTGCAGTGGCTTCTCTTGTGGAGCGCGGGCTCTAGGTGCGTGGGCTTCAGCTGTTGCAGCACACGGGCTCCGTAGTTGCCTCACGTGGGCCCTGGAGTGCGAGGGCTTCAGTAGTTGTGGCGTGCAGGCTTCAATAGTTGTGGTGCGTGGGCTCAGTAGTCGTGGCTTGTGGGCTCTAGAGTGCAGGCTCAGTAGTTGTGGTGCAGGGGCTTAGTTGCTATGTGGTATTTGGGGTCTTCCTGGGCCAAGGATTGAACCCATGTCCCCTGCATTGGCAGGCAGATTCTTAACCACTGCACCACCAGGGAAGTCCGAAATAAAGAGGTTTTAGAAAGCAGCTATGATCCTGTTCCATTCTAATGATAAGAAGTGTTCCAGTGCCCCTTGTATTAGGACTGATAGGAGTGAGTGGACCTCGATACATGTAGCAAACAAAGGTGTTTGCATTGTTTCTGACTCAAACAGGCATGGATTTAAATCCTGGTGCTGCTATTCAGGGGGTGATTTCTCCATCAGTGAAAATAGAAACAATAGATTAATTGGGTTAATATTTGTGTAAGTACCCAGCATGATAGATGAACATAGATGTTTCCTTCATTATTATCCCTCTTTCTATTCTTATCCTCATTCTTTTTTTTCTTCACTGTTAATATATTTTTAAAATGCAATGCAGCCTAAAGGAGGGAAGGACAAAACTTGGCAGATGCCCTGATTGTTTCAGATCTTCATTGCCTTTCATCAGCCCTCAATACTGTGTTTATTCAGGGAAGCTGAATTAAAATTTGACTTTTAGAATCAGATGAACTTGGGTTAAAATTCTGGTGCTCAGGCTAACCAGCTGTTTGACTGTTGGCCAGTTGTTTAATTTCACTTTAGATTCAGATTCAGATTCATCATCTATTAAATGTGGATAATAGGCACTTCCTCATCAAGTTGGTGTTCTCTTAGCATAATCTGCCGTATCATCAATGCATGACAATGCATGTTAGCTTCCTCTGTCGAACTGAAAGTTAAGCTATATCAATGTTACTGTGTGGTAAATCCAAGAATCTTCTACCAACAGCCAGTGCTTCCTTTGGTCAAGCGTAAGACCTGTGCGTTCATGTGAGAGTAGGATATGATAAATACGTAACAGAAATTGCTGTTGATGTGGAGCCGATGTTGGTGCAGGAGTATTGAGGAGAAACATTAGCCACACTGGAAACGTTGCTTGACTCACCAGAGGGAAGATACTAGTGAATTCTCTGACTTGTTCTCATATGCCAGCATCATGCCTTATTTAGCAAATATTCACTGTCTGGTTGGATGGATGAATGAATATGTCCACCAAGAGCTCAGTGCAGGATGTCCAGAGCATCTCACGGATTTAGCCCCTCATGCAGGACCAGAGGAGAACTTTTCTGCTGATGGAGCCCCAAAAAAAATGTCTCAGACATCCTCTCAGATCCCAATTCACAATCCCTGTGGCATTTGTCTACTAAAAGTGACATGTGGCCTTTGCAGTAGTGGCAGGCTCTATAAGAGGTACACTGTTTTGATAAAAGCATGTGAATTATACTGATTTGAAGTTCAATTTGTGTCTTCCAAAAATCTCCAAAGGCTCGTTTCATTGCCACGGCTGCGGAATTTGTCAGCGGGAACTAATGGTATACACTTTTCTCAGTCTCATTATATTGCTTCAGGTGATTGCACTGGGAACTAGATGCTTTATTCTTTCTTATTGATAGTCATTGGATATGACATTAATATGACCTACAAAATACAGAAGAATTATAACCAAAACAATAGGTGTATATATTCTTTTGGGCAATCATGTTGACATTTGTAATATGGCTGAAGTCAAGAGGAAGTTGTAAGGCATATAGTGAAACACAATATTTATCACTTTACCATTCAGAATCCATGTCATTATATCACTTAAACTTGAAAGTGAGAAATGTATTTCCTGATTGCATGTGGATTATTCCTGTCTCGTCCTACAGAATTGATTCAGTTCCTTTTTTAAGTTAGAAATAGTTTTAGGAAATTCTTGTCATTCAGAAACTAATATTTTTTATATGTAAAATGAAACCCTTTTTCTTGACCTTGGACCATACTTGTGGAAATAAATCATGTGCAAATTTCTTCTGCAACTTTTTAAGCTTAGGCAAATTTTATCTTATAGTAATGGAAATTTCGCAGAAGAATCTTTAAGAAATTATCATCAGGACTATAGTTTTATTTCTATAGCATGTCATGCCTTAAGAAGTTCTTTAGCACTCATTTCCTATTGATTTTTATAGTCCTCCACTGCATATTGATGATGAAAGAATGATTAGAATTCAAATGAGGAGATCTAACTACTGAGCCTGCCTCCTTAACTAACCAGCCTCATGATCTTAACTAAATATATTCAGCCCTCTGAGGTCACACAGTTCAAAGAATGGACCAGATAACTCTGAACTCAGCTACTTCTCTCATTTTATAAATAGTCCAAAGATTTTAACTGGTTTGTCCATGACAAATTTGGCTAGGTGATATATGTAAAAATATAATCCAGCTTTTCTGCCTTAGTTTTAGTGCACAACATTTAGATGACAGTGGTAAATCATTTTCTTCCCTTTAGTGAAAAATAAATCATGCAAGGTACGTACAGAGATCATTATTCTTGCAAAACTCTACATAGACTTGTTATTAAACCATGGTCTGGGGAAATTAAAAAGAGCATGATGACCAGAATATAGTGTATATTCCCTAAGAACAAGTATCATCACACTCATTTAATGTTTTCATAATACTACTAAATAATATATTAGATACTACTTTCTCTGTATCATAACTTGATTTTAGTAAGTCATTCTGCAAGGGTGTCTCATGATGTCTTTACTATGTAGGAGAGACCCTCCCCAAAATCGGGAAGAAGAGATGCTTTGGATTATAATTCAGTTTTTCAAACACAGAATCACTATGAATAGTGATTCATACAGGCCTGAGGTTTTTTTGTTTTGTTGTGGAGATGCTTTCTCTTTTTCTTTTCTTTTGTTTTTTTTTAATCACTTGGTCTCTTGATTTTTAAGATGAATATCACGCTCCACTGTCTTCACAAGGTATTTGTAAGATCATCAGATCATCATAATCTTCTTTCTTTACATTCCTTTAGAGAATTTATTTTTAAGGTCACACCAACTGGTGAATTTTTTCAAGAATTAGAAATCTCTTATTATCTTTCCAGGCAGTTAGTAACCATTTACTAACGTTTACAGATATAATCATTGTCCTTCATTCCTCTGATGTTTCTGATTAGTGTGTTTTATTTTTCTCAATTCTCTATACCACAATCAATAATCATGCTTGAATAATACCTTCAATGACATTATAACATGCAATATGACATGTGATAATAACCAATGAAACAATCACAGTCAGGTCATATTAATTAATAGCAGTCTTTTAATAACGTAGACGTTTCTAACAAATCAGACAGTAGGAATTCAATAAATGGTCTGTTGAATACTTGTCTACTTGTTGAGTCTAACAAGCAAGGGTCTTCTCTGGCAACATTTCAATAAATTTTCTGTTTTGCTTTGTCCCTTTCAGTATCTTTTCCTTAGATTAGTTAAATCCATAGAAGAAATACTAACTAAATTTGCAGATGACCCACAGTTGAGAGAGGGTGTAAAACATATTGATGTTTAAAATCAAATTCTCAAAATCAAGTTTCTTTAATGCTGATTTTGGAAGGAGCCAGGTGTGTAGGCAGGACTGCCAGATAGGATTTTGTAGGTTTTCTTTGGAAATTCCCACTTTGGGAGGCTTCATGTCAATAATGTCTGTGCATTCTTTCAAGAGTATATGTATAAATGTACAGTATGTGTTTGTTGGTTTATTTATTCATTCATTCATTTGTTTGTGCCAAATTCAGCATCCATAAGATCTTGATAGGCTGGGACTGTGGGGAGAAATTATTACCAAATTTAACATAGGAGGATTTCAAATATTCAATTAATATTTTAAAAATTCATTTGTACACATATGGAATGGGCAGGGTTTTTTTTAAACAAAACTGAGTATTAAAGAACTGGATGGCTTCATTAATATTAGCTCAATGAAAACATGATCCAGTGGAATAGCAACATAGGAATTCAGGTATTAGGGGAAAAGTGATAATACAGTTCACATTGCAGCTTGGCTCTAATCTGGGAGGTAACTCTGTTTCCTGAATGGAGACAAGATTGGATGGGTGTAAATAAAAGAGCTAACATTTGAGTAAGGACTATGTTTTAGATCCTCTGTTAGTTGTTTTGTGTATATTATTTCACGTAAGCCTCACAACAGCCTAGATTTCAGCCTTCCCAGATCACCTCATCCAGAGCAGCTTTACTGTTACTAGTTTAGTAACTTGAAGAGTTGTGAGTTAGGTTGGGATTAGAAGGAAGGGACGTAATAAAAGTATACAACATAATTTCCTCACGAATTTAGCTAAAATTTCAATATTAACACAAAAAAGTTGGTCAAACACAGCAGAAGCAGATGATGCCCGTCTTTTCTTACTTCAGAGTTCCACTAAGGGGAACTCATGGCAGTGACACTCCATGTAGGGAGGATCATGCCAGCAGAGAGGATGAAGCCCAATTCTTGCAGAGTCGCTGCCCTTTTCTTACGCAAGTTTGTATTGCCAGTTTGCGAGGCTTGATGCTAATAAGCTCTGTGATTTCTTTCAAAGGGATCTTTGTAAATATGTAGCATTTATTCATTCGTTCATTCACTTGTAGTAAATTCAGCATTCACGATGTGATAGCCTCATTCATGGTAAAGTAGCATTGATCCCCTCACTCCAAATAATATCTCTGCTCCAGATTTTCCATATTCTGACAAGCCCTTTTATCTCATCATATAAGAGGCATCATATAAGATTTGTTTGAAAGGAGTTGTTCACTGTTACAAATAAATCAGTTTTGGGAAGCACTGTGTTTGGCCTGTATTAATCAGCTCCAACTGCCATTAACAGAATACCGTAGACTGAATATCTTAAAACTACAAGAATTTATTTTTCATAGTTCTGGAGGCTGGGAAGTCCCAGATCAAGGTGTTGGCAGATTTCGTTCTTGATGAGGACTTTCTTCTTGGCTTGCAAATGGTCACCTTCTTGCTGAGCCTTCACATAGGGAAGATGGAGAGCTTTGTTCTCCCTTTTCATATAAGGACACTAATCCCATCCTGGGGGACCTACCCTCATCACCTCATCTAAACCTAATTACTTCCCAAAGGCTTCATCTCTAAATAGCAAAACACTGGAGAATTAAGTCTTCAACATATGAATTTTGAAGAGACAAAGAACTTCAGCCCGAAAATATTCATAACAGGGCCTATATTTTTTAAATTAGTAACTTCTTGTTTTTTTCCAAATTATAGATTTCATCTGTTAGATAAGCTTGTAATGTTTTATTGGTTTGAGTTTCTCAATCACTTTTTTTTCCTACGTGGTACAAGATTTTAGTTTACAAAATATTATTCTGACCATTGTCACAATTGTTTTTCCATCTGCAAAAATTGATTTTTGTAAATGATGAACTCTTGTTTCCATGGGCAGGAATTCTACGTCAGCCAAGTCTTATTCTTTGAATATAATCTCCAAACTTCTACCAATATCATTGTGTGACTCAAGAGTGTTATGATATGGAAAATTCACAGTTTAAATGGCATAAAATAGAACTGTGTTTTAACTCTCATTTTTTCTGTCTTCTCTCATAGCGTACAGAAAAGCCTGTGTTTGGAAGGCCAAAAAGAAACTTCAGAAAACAGCTCTTAGAGTCCCTGTAGTTCTGGATCTAGATATATAATGCTTGTATCTATATAATACATAAATACTTTTACTTCCTCTTTATATTTTTATTCTGCTTACATGCTATTTGATTTGATTGTATCTGTGCTCTTTTTATAAATTGCTTCAGGTTATCATTATTAATGCAATTAATTGAACATGTACTGATATGATGAAAAGAGATTTGGGCTTCAGGAGACTTGGGTTCAAATAATTGACCCTGTCATTTGTTAGCTGTTTTACCCGCAGCTTTATTGAGGTATTTTTGATAAACAAAAATTGTATATATTTAAGGTATATAATGTGATGTTTTGATATATATATACACATTGTGAAATGATTACCACAATTAAGCTAATTAACATATCCATCACCTCACATATTTACTCCTGTCTGTGTGTGGTGAGAACACTTGAGATCTACTCCCTTAGCAGATTTCAAGTACACAGTACATTATTATTAACTATGCTGTACGTTAGGTCTCCAGAACTTCTTTAACTTATAACTAGGATTTTGTACCGTCTGACCGACATCTACCCTTTTGCTCAATCCCCAACTCTTGTTAAACATTCTACTCTCGTTTACTGTGAGTTTGACTGGTCTTTTGTTTTGTTGTGTTTTTTAGGTTTTACATAAACGTAAGATCATGCAGTGTTGTGTCTGGTTTATTTCACTTAGCATAATGTCCTCCAGGTTTATCCATGTTGTTGTGAATGGCAAAAGAGAATTTCCTTCTTTTGTAATGCTGAATTATACACACACACACGTGCACGCGCGTGCACATGTGTGTGCACACAGAAATGGGATTTATGGATCAAATGGCAGTTTTATTTTTCTGAGGAATCTCTATACTGTCTTCCCTAATGTCTATACCAATTTACATTCTTACCAATGTGTACAAGGGCCCCCTTTTCTCCACATCCTCACCAACACTGGCTATTTTTTGACTTTTTGATAATAGCCTTCCTAACATGTGAGGTGATTAGTTTTGATTCACTTTTCCCTGATGATTAGTGATGTTGAACATCTTTTCATATACCTTTTGGCCATTTATGTGTCTTTGAAGAGCTGTCTATCTAGGTCCTTTGCCCATTTTTTAATCAATTTATTTATTTTCTTGCTATTGAGTTGTATTAGTTCCTTATATAGTTTGGATATTAACCCCTTGTCAGATATATGTTTTGCAAATATTTTCTCATGTTCCGTAGTGCTTCTACATTGTGTTGATTGTTTTCTTTGCTATGCAGAAACTTTTTAGTTTGACATAAACCCTCTTGTTTATTTTTTATTTTGTTGCCTGTGCTTTTTGTTTTTTTTTTTTGCGGTACGCGGGCCTCTCACTGTTGTGGCCTCTCCCGTTGCGGAGCACAGGCTCCGGACGCACAGGCTCAGCGGCCATGGCTCACCGGCCCAGCCGCTCCGCGGCATGTGGGATCTTCCCGAACCGGGGCACGAACCCGTGTCCCCTGCATCGGCAGGCAGACTCCTAACCACTGCGCCACCAGGGAAACCCTGTTGCCTGTGCTTTTGATCCAAAAGTCAGATCCAAAACACTCAATGCCAAGACCAATACTTTGGGCAAATCTCTGGCAGTTCTAGATATTCATTTTCTCATGCAAATAAGGGGCTTGAATATATATAATTATAATTCCTATGGTTTCTTTTACATTCTTAAATAGGGGTTGTAATATATAATTACATTTAAATTCATGAAATACTTAGAAGAAATATGAACCATATCTGATAATTAAGTTATTGACAATTAGAAATTGTTTAGCATTCCTTGAAATAACATGTTTTTCAAAGTTAGAATTCTTGTACTGTACATGGGTATTTCCGAAGAGTCATTTTGGATCTCATGCTACTTGAAACCTTGTTAATATTAAAGAATGTTTCAAATTCAGTCAGGGCAGAGTATAATTTTTGGTTAGAGGATTAGAATTTCTATTATGAAGTGCAGGAGCTTTTCATTAGAAATGAAAAAATTACCATATTTTTTTTTAAACTTTAAGATTATTTAAGCATTTCCATGTTTGTTTGTTTTTTTTAATTTAAAAACCAGAAGTCTGAAGAACTATTGTTGAAAATAATCCATTCTCTGTTAATTAACTTGATTGTGGGAATCTTTTTACAGTGTATACGTTTATCAAATCATCATGTTGTATACTCTAAATACATTCCAATTTTGTTTGTTAATTATACCTCAATAAAGCTGAAAATATAATAAGATTAAAAAATCCATTCTTCCACAATACAGAATAAAGGCACTGAGATCTCCACTTAAAGACCATTAAGAAGTAAATTGGTATAATGACTTGGAGGTAAATTCTTTTTTATATAAACAATATGTAGTTATGGAAAGATAAAAACATTTGGAAGGATTAGAAAGAGGATAGGCCTTCTACTTCTGTGTTTTTGACGTAGGAAATTTTGAAACCAAATAGGTGTCTTGTCACTAGACTGTAATGTTAGTTCCATATGTAACTTTGAATATGATTTTGCATGTCTATTATTTTAAGTAGAAATTTTTCATATCCTTCTGGGAGATAATGGGGTAATTATTTTTTTGAAACCCTTTTCTAAATCCTTTTATTAAATGATGCTAAATGTCAATGTCTTCCAATTTTTCTTATATAATTTTTATAAGGAACTTGACTTCTTGCTTAATACTAATGAAATAAGCTCAGTTACAACATCAACAAAATATACAGGCTTAATTTGATGCTTGGATAATTTCGGGTTTGGGTTATTTTTGGTTAACAGCACCCTGCAGTACAAATTAACTTAAAAAGTTTTAGTGACTTGTGTTACTAATCCATAATTGAAAGTTAGGTCCAGACAGATGCAGGTGGCATACAGGGTTATAACAGTTTGGGGGAAGCTAATGTACTGATGATCCATTTATATGCCTATGTTTATACTTGTGCTAAAATCCTACTGAGCTTGAGCTTTTCAGTTTCTTCATGTGTGATATAACGGATGTTAACTTTAAAAAAAAAAGAAGGAGTTTTAAATATATTAAAGCCACGTATAACCTTGAAAAACCCAGTGGTAAACTGGTGTAATTACACATGTCATTGAGATGAAATGACATTTTAAGGTTCTGTACTCTTCATATGTTTCATATGTGGAAATAGCCCACTCAGATTAATCTTATTAACTTGGCCTAAATGTGGAGATTCATTTCAAAACTAGTAATTGCAAAAAGAAATTGTTCTTCTCTGTTTTATTGTATTTCCAGTTCACCAAAATGTGATCTGGTAAGATCATAGGTGTTTGAAATAAAGCGGAGCTCTGATTCCTTTCTCTACTACTTCTTATGAGTGAGATCTCTAGCAAATCTCTAGACTTGTACATACAGTGAAAATAAAATAATACTCTCTACTTAAGGATTTGTGGGATGGAGAAAGGAAGAGTGTTTCCTGTGAAAAAGGCTTGTTAATTCTAAAGTGCATTACAAGCCTTAATAGTTAGCTTCTCAAAACCCAATACTTCTAAAATATCATTCTTCATTGTTTTGAATACTGGGCTTTTTATAAGTGCAATTAACTTTACAATTGCACCACACGTGGTTTTCTTTCACAGTATTTTTACATTTCAGTATATTCTGAATAGCTTCTGCCCCTGAATCTTGACAGGACCAATTTAGCCTGTTCACACATGGATTGTGGCATATTGTGTTAAATGTATACACATAGCATGGTTGACCGAGGTGTGTGACTTTCTATCCCATTCCAGTGGATGTTACCAGAACAATAGCTTGACTGACATGTACTTTTGTATCCTGCTGAGTTTTACAATTTTCTTTTGGTGTTTGTTTTCACCAACAGTCTAGAATTTCTTGACCTCACAACCATTTAGAATAATGTCTTTTGCAAGATATGTTATTGGCTGATGGATATATTTTTGATCACTGATTTCAGAATATAGTTATATCCGTGTATAAAAAACAAAGTGAGAAATTCAAGCACTCACCTCTTGTTTTGAAACTGATTAATTTTAAGTAGTTTATAGATGTAAATTCTGTAAAAGTTTTAAAAGGTCATTCACTTTATAGTAAGGCTCTTCTGTCTCTATCTCCCTGCCTCTCACCCCTCCTGGGAAACAATTACTAACAATTTCTTGAATTGCTTTCCATACATATTCTAGAAGCAATGCTCTGTGAATTCAGTCAGAAAAGAGTTTATACCCTAACTTAGTATCATGCCTAGATATAGTATTCTTAAATTGGTAAAAATGTGATTTTCTTGTATGGTTCACAAAGTTCTTTCAGTTGTTTTCTCCTTTCTGTTCTTAAGGCGTGCTCAACTCCTGCATAATTTCTAAGTAAACAGCTTTCAGCAGTTTGTGTTTGGTCTTTCATGCTTATCAGATCAGTGAGTCTTATGCTTTCATGCTCACCATATCTTGTAAATTGCTGTAGAAGAATAAATCTGTTGTCCTAAGTTGGATATCTCATGCATGCCTTGTAAGCCTGTAATGACACTCTTGTGTCTACACATTGGCAGTATTGGCTCTTAACCTAAAAACTTACACTCAGTCTGTGTTGCTGGCTTTCTGGTCTAATTTGTTTTTTTCTGAAGTACAATCTACTTGCCTAGGGCCCTGTTATGGGCTAAATGTTTGTGTACTACCCCCAATTCTTCTTTTTTTTACTTTTATTTATTTTTTTATATAGCAGATATACCCCCAATTCTTATGCTGAAGCCCTAACCCTCAATGTTAGGGTATTAGGAGGTGGGGCCTTTGAGAGACAGTTAGGTTTAGATGAGGTCATGTGAGTGGTTCTTGTGATGAGATTAGTGCTCTTATAAGGAGGGACCAGAGAGCTTATTCTTTCTCTTCATGTGAGATTGTAATAAGAAGGTAGCCAGATATCTGCAAACCAGAAAGAGAGCCGTCACCAGACACTGAATCTGCTGGCACCTTGATCTTGGACTTCTCAGCCTCCAGAACTGTGAGAAATAAATGTTTTTTAATTGTTTAAGTCACAGGGTATATGGTATTTTATTAGAGCGGCCCATACTGTCTAAGACAGCCCCTAACAACATGTCTAGACCTCCTAGAGCCTTTTACCTGAGGGACTGGACCTTGCTGTGGTTTTTCAGTTAACCTTTGTACCACTGTGATTTTTCCATCACATTTGCCTGGCACAGACAGGGTTCACAGAGCCTGGTGGGATGTTATCATTAGGACAACTTACTAACTTCTAGGAGAAAACCCTGTGTAAGAAATGATCTGTCGCTTTGGACCAGGCCCTATCTTGTGCAGGTCCATTCTCCTTTTCACCCATTTCCACTCAGGTTCCACATGTCTGTTGGATGAGGCTGCAGAATGTGTGACAGTCATAGGAGTTTCGTATGGTTGCAAGGTATACTTCTAATATGATGTGATACAAGTTTTAGTTTAAATGAATATACTGGGATCCTCCATTGTTTCTGTGGTTGTTAATGCATCACCAACACCAGTGGGACAAGTGATTACAAGCTTTGTGCTTTGAGGTAATTTCTTCTTTGCATATCAGTCATCTTTTAGGAGACCTGGAGAATCCAGAAAAACAGATGCAGATGGAACCAGGCACTATGCAGCAAGAGCACAGACCGCAGATGCCAATACATGACCCTAATAAGCTGGCTTTCGAAAAATATATGTCTCTGGGCACTGCCCAGGGAGAGTCTAGATCAATAGGGCTGGGATGGAGCCCAAAGAATCAGTACTTTTAAAAGCTCCCTACGTGATCAGGTTGTGCTTCTGGTGGGAAATTACTCTTCCAAAGAGCAGTCATCACAGATGAACTGTCATTGGTTATGATCAGGGATATGAAATAGTTACGGGAAAGATCTTTCTTGAAAGAAACCAAATAAAATCATTTGAGGAAAAAATGACTTTTAGTGTTCTATATAAAAAAAAGAATGTAAAGTATCAACTCCTGTCCCTCAGTCTCCCTACTTTCTCCACCACCTAATCAAGGGAACCAATTCTAAATAGAAAATACTGCTCAATATTTGTTGATTTGTCATCTCTGTTGTATAGCATAGCATACAGGCTGTAGTGCTTTTTATTTTTGTATTGAACAGAGTGCTATGAAAGTGAGAATTACACATTCTTTGGTAATGATAGATTATACAACACCATAAACATTTAAAAAAGTGATTTTGATGCTTTTTTGGCATACAAGATTTATACGTTAACTGTCTGATATACTAGGTTAACTTCTCAGAACCATCTGAGTAGAAGTTTGCTGCAACAAATTTAGCTAATTTTAGAAAAATTGTGAAATGTTTTTGGAATGCTGTCATCACTGGTTCCTGACAAACACAGTAGAGTCACCAGCCACTTCTCAGACCTCTGATGTTAGGTCTCCTTTCTGATGCCTCATTCTGTGAATTTTTAATTTCTCACTCTGGATCATACAAAATTCATTCAATTTACTCTTGTTTTGACACCCCCATTCTATATATCTCTCTCATCACTATCCTGCTTTTAGGAGTTATTTGTTTTCCTTTCTGTTTTTAAATATTTATTAATAGTTAAGATGTGCTAAGTTTTCCTGTTTTATACTCATAAAACACTATTTTCAATCATTGGTTTACTTTATCTTCCACAAGCATTAAGGTGCTTTTTTTTAATGAACTCTCTTGTAAACTTGCAAATCTTATACCTGTAAAAACTCACAAGAGTGGTGCACAGACTTTTAGGGCATCCAGAGTAATATGCTGAGAAGAGACCCATGTTAGGCAAATGTTCAGGCAACTTCATTGTCTTAGTTATAACAGTGATGAGGTTATGGAGTTTTCTGTTCAACACAGAATCTTGCATTTTGGGAACTGAGAAACTGGAGTAAGAATTTGGCTACCAGACAGCAGAGAAAGCATGGACATGCTTTGCATAATGTGTTTATTTAATAAGGATTTACTGTCTTGGGAGAGATAGTGAAATAAAACACATGATCTATGAACTCAGTTGGACAAGGGGACAAGCATACTGCAGCCCAGCAAAATATTGGAACATAAGACTCTAAAAGAGATGACAAAAACAGAACATTACCCTCCAAAGGAGAAACAGAAAAGTACTATGGTGTCATATTATGTCCCAGCATGATCAGGAAAGCGTTCATAAAAGAAAAGGGAATGAGTTGGGCTTTACAATGTGGGTGAGAATTTGCTAGAGAAAAGGTGGAAAATAATAAATGCCAGGGGAGTCTTTGGAAACAAGGGACCTGGTTGGGCACAGCTGGGTAAAGGGTTAATGTAAAGGAACAATTGGAAATAAAGTTAAGGATATATTATGACTTTTATGATACAAGTAACAGAAACTCTGGTTAAATAAAAAAATTAAATGATAGGGATTATCATACCACGACAGCTTAAAATTCCAGGAATACAATTCAGTTTAGATATGACTTATGAGGACCTGAAAGTGTGACCAAGATCTGGTTTCTCTGTTGTTGTTTCTTGACTAGATATCCCCAGGATTTGCTCCATTTCCAAGTTATAAGCTTTATATCTTTATCAAGGAGATGAGAGCTTCTCTTTGGTAAGTTCTGTAAAAGAGAAATAAAACATTTTGTCCCAGAAGCTCCAGCAAACATCTCCAAATGCCATCTCTGCCTATTCTTGAACCAATCGCTGTAGATCAAGAGGATAGGATATATTGAATGGCTTTTCCCAGTCAGTTTCATTTCTAGAGCCTGCATTGTGACACACCCACCTGAACTGCCAAAAATGGGAAAGAAGTGAACTTACTGAGGGAAATTTAGGGTGCTGTTGGTGGAAAAAAGGGAGCATAGTTGGTGAAAAGTCAACCACCAGAAGTCCTGCATAGGAAAGTAACTTGGACCAGATGTATAATGTAGGGACTAAGGAAGCTTAGATGGTTTTCAGCAGAAACATGACCTCATGCAAAGGATAATCCAAAATCATAACATTAAATAACCTATGACCTAAGAATTATACTGTTAGGTATTTTACCAAGTGGAACTCTTGAACATAGACAGTGGAAGACATGTACGATGATATTCATAGTAACATTTTATAGTAGAAAATCTGAAAACCAACTAAATGTCAATCAAGACTAGAGTAGATGAGTAATTTGTATATTCACAAAATAATACCACAGGCAAAATGAACATATATATATATAGCAATATGTAGTGACATGGATAAATCTTAGTAATAAATTATTAAATGAAAAGTAGATTCCCAAAGAGTGTAAACATGGCAGTATTTTTGTAAATTTAAAAATAAATGTTTTTAAAATATATAGCTTTAAAGAACATATTGCTTTTAAGAATGCAATAAAATTACACAAAAGTGATGAGACAGAAAATAAAGTGAATAGGTAATATACATGACTATGTTACATAGTTTATGAAAAAAGAATAAAACAATAATAGATGATAGAGTATGCTGGAGTGGGATGTTATTTTACATATCATGGTCATTGAAGTCTTCTTAGAAGGTGCCATCTAAGCAGAGAATTGATGGAAATGAAGGAGTGAGCCAAGTGGGTGGCAAAGGAGGAAATCTGTTCTGGGCAAAGGGGCAGTAAATGCAACTGCAGTAGGAAATGCAGTGGGAGTGCGCTTGGTGTGTTCCAGGAATTTCAGTGAAGCCTGTACGGCTGAAGGAGTGGGTATCAGGAAGAATGGTGAGATATAAAGTCAAAGCAGTAGAGGAGGTTCAGATCAGATGGGCTGTCAGAGCCATTGTAAGGACCTGGCTGTTAACCTTCATGAGATAGGAATTAACCACCATGAGATAGGAGTCCATTGGAAGCCTTTGAGGAAAAAAGTGATATATTGTTTAAAGGATTACTCTGGCTGGTTTGTGGAGGAAAGGATGGAAACATCAAGCAGGGAATCAGGGAGATCAAAGATCAGTTAGAAGGGTTTAAAGTCATTCCAGAGAGGGATGATGGTACCTCGGGAGATGATGATTGTTCTGGATATCTATTACTTTGGAACAAGTACACCCAACTTTAGTGGCTTATACAACAACCATTTTATTATATGTCACATTTTTGTGGATCAAGGGTATGGGCAGGGCCTCCCGCTGGGCAATTCTGCTTTATGAAGACCAAACAAGTATCATTTGGAGGTATTCAGTGGGTAGCTTATTTGAAGCATCCAAGAAAGCTTCACACACCTGCCTGGTGCCTTGGAAGGGGCATCAAGAAATCTGGGCTTAGTTGAGTTCCTCTCTTCTTCCATGTAATCTCAGTGCCTCTCTACATGGTCTTTCCAGTGTAGTATTCAGACTACTTACATAGCAGTTTACAACTGTAAGAGTAAGTATCCCAGGAGACCAAAACTGGTAGTTGCCAGTGTCTTAAAGCCTGGATCTAGAAAGTGACACAACATCGCTTCTGTCACATTCTATTTGTCAAAGCAGTCACAGAGCCCACCCAAATTCCAGGGTAGGGGATTTAAACTTTACCTTTTAGATAGGAGGGCTCTCAAAGAATTTGTGGCCGTATATAACCTGCCGTAGTACAAAAGGTACAGGCTTCGAGAAGACGTTAAATTCTAGATAACTTTAAATGTTTAGGTTTGGACAATGGATTAGGTATGCATTTGAGAGAAAAAGATTTTTGATCCAGACAACTGGAGAAACAGAGTAGTCGTTTACTGAGACAGGGAAAACTATGGGAAGGAAAATCAGAAGTTCCATTTTGTGCATGATAAGTTTGAGTTGCCTGTGGACATATCAAATAGGCTGTCAGATATATGATTCTGGAGTTCACTAGAAAGGTCTGGGCAGAGGCTATATGTATATAGATGGTATATAAATTAATGGGCCTGGATGAATTTCATTTAAGGAGGAGAGTAGGTGGAGAAGAGGAGAAATCTAACTACTGAGCCTAAGGGAAGTTCAAATATTAGCAAGTATTAGAAATGAGGAGAAACTAGCAAAGAAACCAAGAAAGAGTAGGTCATGAAGTAGAAGTACTAAGGGAAAATGTTGTCTAAGAAGCCTAGAGAAATAATTAGACCGAGTAGGGAGTAATCAAATTGGTTACACACTGCTGATTACATAAATGAGGACTGAAACTTGAATATTGTCTTGGAGCCTAGACTCTTGATGACCCTTATAGGAGCTATTTTGTTTGAGTCATAGGAACAAAAGCCTATGTGAGTGGCTGTAAGGAAAAAACATGAGAGCAAGAAGAGAAAGCTTGCATGGACAAAACCATAATACCCTTTCTAGTATGCCTCTTGTCTGCCAGAGAGAAACACCCCTGTTCTCTGTCTGGCCTCTATATCTGAACAGGGGCAAATGGAGGGCCCTGGGCATTTGTATCAACTTAAGGGCAATTGCTGAAGCTAATGTCTGTGACTTTAAATCTGTGATTTCAAGAATGTCGACTACAGTTGTTTCTGGCCATTGAATATGTTTCTATTTGTCTCCCTCTGATGCTGTTAAATATACAGAAGGTTTCATCACTTGGAATTTAAATGCTTGTTTGGAAATGTTTTCTTACTATTATGTCAAATGACAAGAGGAAAAAATTCCAATTTCAAACCCATGAGGAAAAAACTGAATTTGAAAGCCTCTGGGCTTCTACTTCCCAGCTGGTCATTGTTCACACCATTATTTGCTGTCTTATTAATATTTCCTGCCTTGTCTATGAAAACATTTGTGTTTGAGCTGTTGATATCCTTGTGGCAAGGCTGCAACTTTTTCTCTTGCACTAAACTTAGTAAAACTTGAGAAGTAGCACAGTGAGTGTGGAGGACATTGACAGGTAGGACACCCAAGTTTCAGACTTGGAACTACCTAGAGTAAAGAACTCACTGCTACTCATTGGCTGATATTGATGACAATGATGTTAACGGTAGTAATATCACCTCTGCAACATGACAGCAGAAAAAGAGGTGCCATGCTAATTATGTTACACATACTATCTCGTAGAAGCCTTCCTATAAATTGAGGAAGGAATTAATGCCAGGACAAATAACTCAATAGGAATTACTATTGTTGCCATTTTACAGATGAGAAATAGAGGCTTAATGAGGTTAAATAACGTGTCTAGTGTCATCTAATCTGTGCAGTCAACTTGGGAAAGTAGGCGGAATCCAGAGCTTGTAAGGCTTGAATGCTGTCTTCCCTTTGCTAACTTTAATTTATTTAATGAAGTAAGGATAGCAACTGATAATACTTATTCCTCATTGTGAGAAACAACATATATATATATACACACACACACACTATATACACACACACACACACACACACACACACACACACATATATATACACTCTTTAAAATTATAAAATACATATAATTTTGAGATAATTTCTACAATGAAGGTTGGAACATATTAGTTTAACCCATCTGACTGACCCATTTTTTAAGGTTGCTGATTTCTAGCACTTTTACCTTGGTCTTTTATTTAAGGTTCCTGGATTTCTAATTTCAGTAAAACGGAGTGCCAAATTAAGTGACTTGCCTTTCAGTTTTCACACCTGAAGTCAAATGATATATATGTTCCCTTTTCTATAAAAATGTCACATGTTAATAATTAGTAAATATAAATTTTATAACAGTATTTAAATAGTATCAACTTGTCTAGTTTCTGAAGTGGTTGTTCTCAATTCATATGTATTCTATGGTTTTTAAGCTAAAAACAGTAAAGCGTAGAGAAGCATATACAGGATTCAAGAGATAAAAAGTGTTACTTCATTTTCAAAACATGTTTATGTTCATGGTAAACTTATAGACAAATAATAGGGAGAAAAATCCTCAAAACTATTTTTAACAAAATTTTAGGTTCTCTCTCTTTTATGTGTTAAGTTAGCTAAGATCATTTTCATTTAATTTATTCTTGTTCTGAAATTATTTCGCCCAGAGGAGTACAAATAAGAGGACTTTAGGTCATTTACACCATGTATCTACCAGTTTATGAATTCTGTGAAACTAATTCATACATCAAAAGGTATTGTGAAATCACACTGCAAAGCATGTGATCTAGTTTCTTTTTCAAATCATCATAAACATAGGCTTAACATTGCAAGTTCGTTGTTTAGTTTGAAAAATTTCGAAAGGACTGTTTGAGTTTAAAGGTAGTTGTTTAGTAATCTAGAGAACAGTGTAAACATGACACAGAATTTGACTTAGGTGATCTTTTTTTTTTGTTGTTTTACATTTATTTATTTATTTATTTATGGCTGTGTTGGGTCTTCGTTTCTGTGCATGGGCTTTCTCTAGTTGTGGCAAGCGGGGGCCACCCTTCATCACGGTGCACAGGCCTCTCACTATCGCGGCCTCTGTTGTTGCGGAGCACAGGCTCCAGACGCGCAGGCTCAGTAATTGTGGCTCACGGGCCCAGTTGCTCCGCAGCATGTGGGATCCTCCCAGACCAGGGCTCGAACCCTTGTCCCCTGCACCGGCAGGCAGACTCTGAACCACTGCGCCACCAGGCAAGCCCCGACTTCGGTGATCTTGAAGTGTTCTACAATCAGGATTTAGTCTATCCTGAAATCTCTCCAAAGCTGTTAAAGGTCCCAGTGTTCTTTAGAGCAGGATATAACATATGATCCTCTCCGTCACTGTGTGTACTCAATGGTGCTGCGGTTGTACTGGCACCACAAATATTAATGGAATACATTTACTTTTCTGGACAAATGGCTATAGTCACACAAAATTAAGAGTATTTATGTAAGAAATGAATTTGAGAGGAGTTTTTTGTTTTGTTTTACTACTTTTTCTAATTCTGAGAACTTTTTTTAAATTTATTTTTTATTGAGGTGTAGTTGAATTACAATGTTGTGTTAGTTTCTGATGTACAGCAAAGTGATTCAGTCATACGTATATATGTATTCTTTTTCATATTCTTTTCCATTATGCTTTATTATAAGATATTGACTATAGTTCTCTGTGCTATACTGTAGGACTTTGTTATTTAACCATTCTATGTATAATAGTTTGCATCTGCTAATCCCAAATTCCAAATCCATTCCTCCCCCACCCCCTTACCCCTTGGCAACCACAAGTCTGTTCTCTGTGTCTGTGAGTCTGTTTCTGTTTCATAAATAAGTGCCTTTGTGTTATATTTTAGATTCCACGTATAAGTGATATCGTATGGCATTTACGTTTCTCTTTCTGACTTACTTCATTTAGTATGATAATCTCTGGGTCCATCCATGTTGCTGCAAATGGCATTATTTCATTTTTTATGGCTGAGTAATAGTCCATTGTGTGGTGTGTGTGTGTGTGTGTGTGTGTGTGTGTGTGTGTGTGTGTATGTGTGTGTACATACCACATCTTTATTCATTCATCTGTCTATGGACATTTAGATTGTTTCCAGGTCTTGACTATAGTAAATAGTGCTGCTGTGAACATTCTGGTGCATATATCATTTCGAATGAGAGTTTTCTCCAGATATATACCCAGGAGTGGGATTGCTGGATCATATAGCAACTCTATTTTTAGTTTTTTTTAGGAATGTCCATACTGTTTTCCATAGTGACTGCATCAATTTACATTCCCACCAACAGTGTAGGAGGGTTCTCTTTTCTACACACCCTCTCCAGCATTTGTTATTTGTAGATTTTTTTAAAATTTATTTTTTTAACATCTTTATTGGAGTATAATTGCTTTACAATGGTGTGTTAGTTTCTGCTTTATAACAGAATGAATCAGCTATACATATACATATATCCCCATATCTCTTCCCGCTTGCGTCTCCCTCTGTCCCACCCTCCCTATCCCACCCCTCTAGGTGGTCACAAAGCACGGAGCTGATCTCCCTGTGCTATGTGGCTGCTTCCCACTAGCTATCGGTTTTACATTTGGTAGTGTAGACTTTTTAATGATGGCCATTCTGACCTGTGTGAGGTGGTACCTCATTGTAGGTTTGATTTTCATTTCTCTAATAATAAGTGATGTTGAGCATCTTTTTATGTGCCTACTGGTCATCTGTATATCTTCTTTGGAGAAACATCTATTTAGGTCTTCTGCCTATTTTTGGTTGGGTTGTTTGTTTTTTTGTTGTTATTGAGTTGTCTGAGCTGTTTGTATATTTTGGAAATTAAGCCCTTGTTGGTCACATCATTTACAAATATTTCTTCCCAGTCCATAGGTTGTGTTTTTGATTTGTTTATGGTTTCCTTTGCTGTGCAAAAGCTTGTAAGTTTGATTAGGTCCCATTTGTTTATTTTTGCTTTTATTTCTATTGCCTTGGGAGACTGACCTAGGAAAACATCGCTATGATTTATATCAGAGAACGTTTTGCCTATGTTCTCTTCTAGGAGTTTTATGGTGTCATGTCTTATATTTAAGTCTTTAAGCTATTTTGAGTTTATTTTTGTGTATGGTGTGAGGGTGTGTCCTAACTTCACTGATTTTCATGCAGCTGTCTAGCTTTCCCAACACCACTTGCTGAAGAGACTGTCTTTTACCCATTGTATTGATATATTCTTGCATCGTTTGTTGAAGTTTAATTGATTGTAGGTATGTGGGTTTATTTCTGAAGTCTGGGAGGGTTTTGCCTCCTGCTTTGTTCTTTTTCCTCAGGATTGCTTTGGCAATTCTGGGTCTTTTATAGTTCCCTATAAATTTTAGGATTATTTGTTCTAGTTCTGTGAAAAATGTCATGGGTAATTTGATAGGGATTAAATCTGTAGATTGCTTTCAGTAGTATGGCCATTTCAATGATATTAATCCTTCCAATCTAAGAGCATAGTGTATCTTTCCATTTCTTTGAATTAACTTCAACTTGCTTTATCAGTATTATATAGTTCTCAGCATGTAAGTCTTTCACCTCCTTGGTCAGATTTATTCCTAAGTATTTTGTTTCTTTGATGAGATTTTAAAAGGGATTGCTTTTTTACTTTCCCTTTCTGATATTTCATTGTTAGTGTAAAGAAATGCAATTGATTTCTGTATGTTAATCTTGTATCCTGCTATCTTGCTGAATTTGTTTATCAGTTCTAGTAGTTTTGTGTGGAGTCTTTAGGGTTTTCTATATATAGTATCATGTCATCTGCATATAATGACAATTTTACCTCTTCTCTTCCAATTTGGATACCTACCTTTTATTTCTTTTTCTTGTCTGATTCCTGCAACTAGGATTTCTAATACTTTGTTGAATAGAAGTGGTGAGAGTAGGCATCCTTGTCTTGTTCCAGATTTTAGCAGGAAGGCTTTCAGTATTTTACCATTGAATATTATGTTGATTGTGGGTTTGTCATAAATAGATTTTATTATATTGAGATTTGTTCCCTCTATATCCACTTTGGTAAGAGATTTTTATCATGAATGGACGTTGAATTTTATCAAATGCTTTTTCTGTATCTATTGAGATGATCTTGTGTTTGTTATCTCTTCTTTTGTTGATGTGGTGTATCATATTGATTGATTTGCATATATTGAACCATTCTTGTGAGCCTGGGATGAATCCAGCTTGGTCATGGTATATGATCTTTTTTATGTGTTGTTGGGTTCGATTTGCTAATACTGTGTTGCAGCTAATATAATGCCCAGAATTGACTCCTCCGAGACAAAAAGCGTAACATTTTTATAAAAACGTCTTTTCTGATAGTAAGAAAATGCCCACTCTTATACACTATCCTTTTCCAGTTATTATCCTAAATTGAGCTATAATTACTTAATTATGCTGCTACTTTGTTCTTGTATTGTTGCCTGGAGAAATTGGAAAATTGTTACTACATTTTAAAATTAGTGACTGTTTAAGCTGAGACATTGTTTTTTTCCTGCCTTTGAACTTGAACTGAACCATTGGCTTTACTTACATCTTGAGTCTGTTGGCTTTTGGAATGGAGCCTACACTATTGGCTCTCCTGGTTCCCAGGCCTTCAGGCTGGCAATGGAAGTACACTATTGGCTTTCCACCATTTCCAGCTTGCTGGCTGCAGGGCTTGGGACTTCTTGGTTTCCATAATCACCTAAGCCAATTCCTTATAATCCCTCTTTATTTCTCTTTGTATGCATCCAATTTGTTATGTTTCTCTGACTTAATACAGACACTGTTTTTAAAAGATTTGGTTTACTTATGCTGACAGATATTTTTTTAAGCATGGGTGAATTCCAGGAAATGGTTCAAAATGGGTGAATGATGGCATATTCTTGTGAGTTTCGTGCTAATATGATTCACATATAACTATATATAGCTATGTGTACAGACAGAAGCATTGTGTGTTCCAAGGATGTGCTTTGAAATTTTAACAAAGAAATCCAAGCCAAAAGGTGTTGTATTTTCATCTCAAGTGTCCTTGTTTAAACTCCTGCAGCTTTCAGGAAGTCACTAGCATATATAATCTCAGTCAGCAAAGACTGCAAACTGAAAAATGCCAAAGCTCGAGAAACTGTTGTGTTGAGGTCTAGAGGATGACCTTGTCCCATCCATCCTCGCCATGGATGGTGACTTGATTAGCATATTAGTTCCGTTTTGAGAAAATAAAATAGGAACAAAGAAATAATCACACTGTTTTCTTCCAGATAACTTTTAGTTGTGTGAGTTTCTTCTATTTCGAAACACCGACCTCTGTTATTTTTGGGAAACACCATTTCATGATCACTGTTCCCTGGAACACTCTCAAATCTTTTTACACAAGTCAATGAAACATTAAAGAACACACAGATGTTTGCTTTGGTTAGTAATGTTTGATATGCCTTCTGCCTCCTTTAATACTGAACTTCTCATAAGGGAGGTAAAGAAGGATGCAGATGGAGGAATGACAGGCAGAAACTGCAGAGTAAGAGGTCTCATCTGTTGAGTGATGGCCATGTAGTAAGCACCATGCCAAGAGCTTTATTACTGTTGTCTCACTTAATTTTCCAGCAATTGGAGATGGAGATGCTATTGTTATGCTAATTTGTATAGATTTGGAAAACTAGGAAGTTGCCAACTTACATAAGTTCACACTGGCAGAAAGTGGCTAAGGTGTAATTTAAACCCAGTTTTTGTGGAATTCAGAAACCAAACTCTTAATTGGTACACCAACTTGTGAATGAAGAAAAGAGATAGAATGAAGAGAAAGGGGAAAGAGAGGATAAGAAGAAAAAAAAAAAACTGAATAAAAAATATTTCTTTGTAAAAGGTATATTTTTCATTATAAAATATTTGGTAAAATAACAGAAAATATGAAAAAAGTCAGCTGGACAGCCACAATCCAAGGATCCTCTTTTATATTTCCCCTCAGTTACTATGCTATGCATAAATTTGCTTCATTGTGTTCCTATTGTATATGTGCTTTCGTTATTTTATTCCTCACTAAACATTATACCATCAGTATTTTCTGAGTTACTATAAATCTTTGTGAACACTTTTATGTTGTATAATATTACAACATAAAATAATTATGTCTCTATTTGAAAACATTTAGTTGTTCTCTGTGATGCACACTACAAATATGAACACCAGTATCCATACCGCTTCTTCCCAGTTTTGGATTAGTCTCCTACCTCTGAATAACTATTTTATATGAAACTTCTAAAATGGTTGATTCTTGACAATTTTTATTTTAGGGATGGCATGTTAACTAGCCTCTCATATATAGTATTGCTACAAATGAAAATAAATTTTGAAAACCATTAACATCTAAACCTTTTCACTCTTACATAGTAATTTTTCTTGTGTGAAATTGTATGTCATTGATTTTTAAGATAAAGCACCTAGATGTTATTTTTCCTAGAATCTTAGAATACTGATGAGATCCTTTTCTACAACTATAATATCTGTTTTTTAAAACTTCTTCCTTAGCCTTTGCTAGTAAGTATTTTATCAATACAGATTAGGAATATTCAAATGGAGATTTACTCTTTCACAGAGTAGGCACTGTGTTCATAAGCTTTTTATTTTATGCCATTTCTTATTACCTTCAGATTACTTAGGCTTCCATTATCATATTACTCAAATGTAAATCCCAAACCTGACTTGGTTCTCAAAATCATCTATGGAGTTTTGAGTCCAGAGTAATTGCCAAAGCACACTATTTTTTTTTTTTTTTTTTTTTTTTGCCTTGCATCTCTTCACCTCTTTACATTTGAGAGAAAGGGCTACAGTTTTCCTGGGAAAAAGATTGTTCACTGAACTTCTATCCTAGCAATGAAGTTCTAGTTTTTAAAATTGTGTTTCTTGTTCTGATTGTACCATCAATCATAACTTGGCTTCCTAAATTTCCATGTATTCTGTCAAAATTAATAAATTCTATATGGAATGTTGGAAGAGGCTTATTTTTCTAGTTTTATGGCTGCGTTTTAAATAGTAGGCATCCCTTGAATTTGAATATGTTTACTGTCTATAAATTATTTGATGGTTTAATGTCCTGGCCTTCTCTAACTGCAGATAATCACATATAATGAATATTAAGTAATTGGTTGGACACAATGATTCAGTGAGGAAAAAACCTGCTCAGTAAAAGCTTTAATACAAATGTGAAGCAAAGATGTAAATATAATAATTGTAGGTATACTCTGACCTATTAAGTGCTTATATTTTCAATTAATACAACAACCTTAGGGGCTAGGTACAATTATCATCCCCAATTTATAGATGGGAAAACTGAATCATATAAGAAAAGGCAAATAATTCAGGAAAGAAATGGACTTATTTTGACTTCAGGAGTATGCTATTTAGCAGGTAAGAGTGAGATCTCCCAGTTAGCAGTTTGTAGAATATTTGTAGATGTGTTTATTGGTGGGTGACTAGGCAAAGAGCCACAGGTTTCAGATGGCCATAGGTTTAAGAAGTGGTGAGGAGGGAATTCTAAGAGTGAAACTGAGTGAACAAAATGTTTCAGAGGAGTATTTGGATGGAATCAGGGGTTTACAGTGTTGTGCATTTTCTGCCAAAAATATTCATATTTCATCAAAAATGAAAAGAAATTTAAAAAAAATAAACAATGAGAACAAAACTATGTTCTTCAAACCCTGTTGGAGAAATATAGTTCAAAACATAGATGGGGAAATATTGTGGAGGGCTTTAAAAAACAATCTGGAGTCTTTTACCAAACAGCTAAGATATTAAGTACAGTACATTCTGAATGATTTTCTTATTTCTTCCATAATGGTAATATTTGGTATGGGAATATGAAGTTCAGAATGGTTATTTCCAGATAGTCTCTCAATAAAAAAATGCCCAAAGAGTGTGAGAGATCTAAGATTGCCTTAAATCTAATTGTAAATTGACATTCCAAAAGCCAGGCATCCTGCCAAATCAATTTTCATTGTCTATTGCTGCATAACAAATCTTTCTAAAACTGGATGGCTTAAAACAGCCATCCTTATCCATGATCTCTTGCGGTTTCTATGGGTCTCAGCTGGAAGACTCACACATTGGAGGTTGGGATTATCTATAGTCTCATTCCCTCACAGAGCTGGTGCTGGGAGCCTGCTATAGTTATTGGTTGGTATGCCCACATAGGGCCTCTTCATTTAGGCCCCAGATTCCTTATGACAGGGTGGCTGGGTTCTAAGAGCAAGTGTCTCAAGTCAGAGGGTGAGACCATCTGAGGTCATTTTCCTTTTTATTACCTAGCCTCAGAAGTCATTGAGCACCTCTTCCGCTGCATGTTATTGATTGAGGCATTTACTAAGGTCCACCCAGGTTTAAGGAGGGGGAAACATAGACCTTACATTTCACTGGAGGATTGCCATCACATTTTAATAGACGTGTGCAGGAAGGGATGTGTGTTCGTCTGTGTGTGTATCACCATGCTTAGAAAATACAATCTGCCATTCCATCTGAGGGTTCTAAAAATTGCCAGGGCCTGGCACACCAGGTAGGAAGCCATGAGTCACACTTGTCTCCTGAAGATATTTTATTAAGCATTACAGGGACTGGCCAGCTGACACAAGGGGAGACTTTACTTTGTTTTTCTTTAGCCTGCACATTTTGGTGAGTGTTTGTTCTGAGAAAATGGGATTTTACTTTGTGGAACATGACTGGAATCAGGTCTAAAAATAAAATAACTGTCAAGAATGAAATAACTGTCAAGAATGGCATTACAGTTGTCTGTAAATCTTAGGAGATTTGGGCATGTTGAACTGCCAAGGCTAAAGATTAGTTGCCTGGCAGAAAGACAGCTCTGGAGGTTGGTGGATGCTTTAGAATGAAGTTATTCGTTGTTCAAATGGAAACTACCTCTTAAGTGCTGGGCACCCTGTCTGGAGGCTATCCACTAGTTACCTAATATTAGGGAGGATTCTCAGACTCGTTGGCACAGCAGCTGTAATCAATTTAGGCATTTAACCCAGGCATTCCAGGGATTTGCTGGAAGTTTCAAAGGTTATCCTGACTTTGGTTATTGGTTTAACTGGATGCATTAAATATCTGTTATGGACCAAGCACTGTATGCCACGATGAAAGTACAGAAACGAAGAGTCCCCTCTGTCCTGTACTGTATCTACCAAAAGAAAAAGACATGCAAATAGGTCTTCACTACAGAATGGAGGTGCCCTGATAAAAAGTAAAAGAAAGGGAGGTCTGTGGGGCAGAGATCATTTCCATCATGATCCGGGCAGAGAGGGGGCTGAAACGTGTCCTGCTGGAATCCAAGCCCCTGGCCTTTCCACCCCACCAGATTGGCCTACTGTTGTCCTCAGTCTCTCAAAAATTTGCTCTAAAATAAAACAATGATGCAGTTACCTTTTTGCCATGGAAAATGAAAGGTTAAATTGCTGAAACAGTTTAAAAATCAATGGACTCTGCAATGCTAAATAAGAACAAGACAGATAAGTCGATTTCACTTCTGCGCTTGATGGAAATATATTTTCTTATTGATAGGGGCCTAATTTTTTACTATTTAAATTTTAAGTCAATAGAATAGCAGCACACATCACTACACAACAGAATTAAGAACACTTTGCTAATTTAGGGAAATGAAGAACAGGGTGTTTCTCTTTGGTTAAAAATAAAGTTTAATTTTTGTTTGTCTTTCCGATGATCTACATTTCATTGAGAATTTCAGCTACAGTTCAGGTTAGTGTTGCAAGCTGAGCATATGTTTCAGCCTGAGCATAGTGTTTCAGGTACTTGTTAACACATTACCTTCAGTTCTGGGATTCTTGTCATTTTGAAGTTTACTCTCCAAGAGGAAACAAAATACAAAAATATATTTCAAATTGATTTGTACAAAATTATCTTGATTCTGAAATGTAATATGTGAAACAACTATGGTATTAAGATATTTATCTTCCGCTCTCCTTTACTTTGTTCTTTTAAAAACTATTTGGACGATCTAGTCCTTCTCTCTGTGTCTAACATAGGATCCTTATGTTATTTATATTAAAACCCAGTTCTAATAATGTTATTTTCTAAAGAGAAAAGTCCTAGTAAACACCCTGGATTAGAATCTCGGCTCTGCCATTTCCTAGCTAAATTATTTAGCCTCTCTGGGATTCAGTTTCAGCCTCTGTAAAATAGGGCTAATAGTAAAACCCACTTTCTAGGGTTATTATAAGAATAAATAAGCTTTGTATTTTAAAAAAGAATTAAAATTAAGCTCATTACCCTGATTTTCAAGGCCTATTACTAATTTAAAGACACTTTCTGAAATGTATCTTCTGCCTTAAAAATGTATGCTCCAATTAACCTGGAACATGCCTAATTTTCTGACTGTTGGTTATTAGCTCCAACTTTCACACCTTTGCAGATGCTACTCTCTTTAATACCTCTATCTACTTTTGCCTTATCAGAATCTATTAATATTTGATGTAACATAGCCTATTCTAAGGATAATATCAACAAAATTTCAAAATATAGGAACGTCCAGCACCATACAAACTTTATTGTCACTACACAGGCTTAGTCTGAGGCTATGGATTTACAGCGGTGATCCTTAGACTAACTGGACAAAAGGCAATGAGCGTAACTGGATCTGGTTCTGAATTTGCCTACCGAAAGGTACCTTAAATCTGATAATAGTTTTCCCTTATCCATATGATAATAATTATGTCCTCTTTCTCTACTCAGAAGCATTTCTGTGATTCATAGTTGATTGATTTCTTATCTAGGATCATCAACTAGTTCTTTTATAAACACGTTATTGAAATATGATTGACATGTACATATTTAATGTATACAACTTGACGATTTTGGAGATATGTGTATATGTGAAACTGTCACCACAATTAATGCCATAAACATATCCATCACCTCCAAAAGTTTCCTCCTGCCCTTTTTTATTTATTATTATTTTTTGTGTGATTAGAACCCTTAATATCTACCCTTTCAGCCCATTTTTAAGAGATACCTTTACTCTCATGTTCATTTCAGCTAGTGTTTTTGTTCCATATCTAAGACACGATTTTCAGAAAACAGTTGACTGTAAGAATGTTTTCCTCTCAATAGAATATAAACAAATGATAAGTCTCAATATCAAATATTCTATTACCTTAACAAGGCCTTGTTTCCCAACCTCTCCCCAGCTGTATCCTTTGAGAGCCAGCACAGGTTCTTGATTCCTCCCCTTCACATTCTTCTCTTGCCTCTAAATGCCCATGGCAGCTTGTGCCTGTGTTCCTATACTCATCTGGTCTTTTCGTGTCCTGAACTTATTCATACACTTGACTTGTCTCACTAAGAAATAGTGAGTAGCTAGAGAGGGGTTTGCCTCATCTTCCTGTTTATCACAAGTATCTTGTCAGTAGGAGTTTTTAAATAAATATTTTATTTTATACTTATTCTGTAATTATTGATAATACTTTTATGTTCATTCTATAGTGACTGATTCAGTGTTCAAGTTTTCAGAAAACTTCAGACTTTCGAGAGGTAGCCAATACACCTAGAATTCTTAGCAGTTAAAATTGAAGCTTGAACTGTTTTGGGGCGAGTTTGAAGTCAGACACATCTGTTTTCATATCAGTATGTAGCTGCTTCTAGATCTCTGACCCACCCCAAGTTCCAGTTTATGCAATTGTAAAATGGGGAAGAATGTAATTGTAAAATGGAAAAATTGTGAAATGGTTTGGTGAAGGCAGAACAAGACCTTACCTATAAATTCAAGTTACTGGCTCATAATGAACATTCAATAAAGATTAAGTAGGGACTTCCCTGGCGGTCCAGTGGTTAAGACTTCACGTTCCAATGCAGGGGGTGAGGGTTTGATCCCTGGTCGGGGAGCTAAGATCCTCCATGCCTCGAGGCCAAAAAACCAAAACATAAAACAGAAGCAATATTGTAACAAATTCAATAAAGACTTTAAAAATGGTCCACAACAAAAACAAATCTAAAAAAAAATTAGGTATTATTACTATGAATAAAAATGAGTATATATATGTATGTTCATAATTATTCATCACAGTTCAGTGCACCATGAAGAAAGCTTCTCTGATCCCCATCTGTTGTATATATTTTGTATTCTTTAGATTTAATCTAATAGTATTCCAAACTATTCTAATACCAATCTAATAATAATATTGTATGTTTCCTTTTTATGGTAAGTCCTTGATTAGCAGAAAATATATATGTGTATCCATATATTTCTCTTCCCTCACCTGTGACATTCATTGTATTAAAGACTGTATAAATATTTTTATAAACGGATATAACCCTAGATCTGTTTTTAACAAATGGATAATATATCTCTGTTTCACAGTGTTTTCAGAACTCTCTATGCATTGTAAATTATCTACACATTATAAAGTGAAGTATAAATTGATTTTTATTTAGTTAATTTAACAAATGCAGTAATTGGTTTGGGGGGGTTGGGGGTAAAATCAAATCGTTTATTTGTTCATTTTTTGTTTGTTTTCTGAATTATGTGTATTTATTTAATTTAATAATTTATTTAATTACTTCCTTTTGTACCATAATCACGTGCATAGTCTAAGTGTCTTGGGTATATAACTAATGTTGGTTGCTTCCAACTTTCATGATTATAGAAATTGCTATATAATATTAGAGTAAGAGTAATTTTAAAATAGTAAACTCTTAGAGATTAATAATGTTGCAAATAAAATTGCATAAAAAGGGTTTAAATTAATTATCTGGATTCTTTAAAAGAACAAAATAAAGTAAAAGTTTTAGAATGGTGTCTTCTTCAAGAGACATGTTAAAACATCCTTGCAAGAGTAGCTTATGTTTTCATTTGATGGGTTTAAGAGAAAAATCCTAGGATTGCTGTCATAGTCTTATTTCTTATGCAGTACAACAGCTTGAATCTTTATATGGTGTTCTGGATGTCTATCACTTTCATCATCAAAATGTCTGAGAAGATAAGCTGGCATACCCATAACCATAAAACTATGTTATAGTTTTAGCATACATAATGATGAATATGTCATACTACTCTTCTATAAATTTTGCTAACAAACTCACCTCGGTTGACATCTATATGCTGCTTCCAAAACACTCTCTTTCAAACATAAATTTCAGATCAAAATACTCTACTTATTAACGTGAAGAATATGCTTGTATGCCTGGGGAATGAAATGCAGAATAACTCTTGGAGCACAGTGGTTGCTTAGTAAATGTTCTTGACTAAATTGATGGTTGATACGACCAAATTGTAAAATGCTATATTCAGGACCAGCCAGTTTGTTTTTGTTTTGTTTTGTTTTGACATATATTGCATCAACCAATATATTATATTTATATGAAGTGTTGAAGTGTTTGAATCATAGTAAATAATAATTTTTTTATCTCGTGACTTTAGGAAGACAGGCTTTTGGTAAATGATGGAACCATAATCTTTTGCAGGGGTTTATTTCAAAAGTAATTTGATATACTACTGGTCTGCACATTATGTATACTTTTTTTTTTCTTTGCTGCCCACTCTCTCAGTAATTCACTCTTAGGAGGACCATAATTTATTGTTTAAATGAGACAATATATCTCTACATCTTAGTTAATATTTAACTTTGGATTTTCATGATAATGGTTATTATTTTATAGGGCATGTGGATATATTTTGTTATGTTATTAATATTTTATTACTATGTTTCCCACGTAATATTCCACAATCTCAATGAAAAATGCTAACTTCTAAAGATATATTACTCTGTTTTCTGGAATAGCATGAGATAATTGAAGTAACCTCTTGAACAGTTACAAAAACCTAAGATATCTACTTTATGATTTCCTTTTAAAATTACTAACTTGAGAAATCATTTTATTCTCAAAGAGTCTTAATGTGAATACGAGATTTCCCTTTAAGAAACTTATTCTTTCACCAATTAGTGTTTATCTTTCATATAAATACTTTAAAGAGTTCTAGGTATCTAATATTGCTTTATCTTGACAGCAGTCCTAATTCAAAGAATTTAGCTTTGCAACTTAACTCTTAATGTTTCCATCATTAAAAAAGTATTTCCTGTCAAACTGTAGTATTTTTAAGTACTTTTTTTAAGTGGAAATACTCACAGTAAGGTCAAAGATTGGCAGCTATTGTGAAAATTTAAGAGGTTCTCGTCAATGTTAAGGATGGCTTTGTTCTCAAGTGTCAGCAGTTACTTGGCTTTGCTGAACTGGCCATTGAAATATAGAAAAGTCTCGTGACTTGTACTTTTATCTGTCTATCTGTCTATTTACCTGTCACATAATAGACATAACAGATATCTCACTTTTTGATCTCTTGTCTTTGTTTTTAATCCATTGGCCACTGTGACTGTTTAAAGCTATAGTCTTGATCTATGCTCATGAGATGTGAGCAGGAACCTGCTGGAGCTTTTCGGAAAGTTTCTTCTCTCTTCCTACATATGGTACTTGAACTTTATCTGGACAGTGTAGTACAAGAGTGTGAGCTCTGTATACCTGCCTGAGGGTGAAGTAAAAGCACTTGAAGTGAAGATGCATGATTTTCATTAAACTAGAGCCTGATTATGCTGAAAAGCCTAGATATTTAGCCAAATTTGATTTAAAATTTTATAAAAGTTTTATAAATAAAATATCACAAATACCATTTATATCCCCTGGATAAACCTTCTTAATCCCACTTTCCTTTTTCTTGTTCTCTGTACCTAGATATAAATGAAATCCTGAATTTGGCATTTATTATTATAATGTAAATATTTTCTGTATTTTCTCCATATGTATAAATTTATACATAATATGCATAATTTTTTGAATTCTGTCTGATTTGCATCCTATGCACTTATTGTGCAAATAATTTTTCATATAGTGTTCGTTTCTTGAAACTTCTGGTTATAGTTTATATATTTTACTGCTGGAAATTATTCCATTATAGAATATAAAGGGCATTCCATTATAAAGATATATCACAGTTTATTTATATACTCACCCATTGATTGGTAGTTATAGTTTTTCAAGTTTTGTTATTAAGGATATGAAAATGTATTTAATTAATATTTTAATCACTATTTCCTCAATTACAAATATTCATTTGCCATTTGGGTTTTCTCATTTATTAAAATTTCTGTTTACATAATTTACATTTTTCTACTGGATTATTCATCTTTTTGGTATTGATTTATAGAAGATTTTTTTTACTATATTTGAGTACTAGTACTTTATAAGATACATGTTTTGAAAATATCTATTTCTATTCTTTTGGTTGTTTTGAACATTGTTTATAGTATCTCTTGTAATTTTTAGCCAAATTTATCACCATTTTACTTTACACTTTGTGCTTTTCGAGTCTTGGGTAAGAAATCCATTTATATTTCAAGGTCATAATTTTACTATTTTTTTCTAAAGTTGCTGAAGTTTTGCCTTTCATGTTTGAGAAATCAACATAGATAAATAGGTAGATAGATTAGATATAGATATAGATAGATATAGTAAGGCCCAAAGCAATGTATATCTTATCAAATTATTCCCCTCTTCTCTCTAAGTGAAATCTGAATTACTCAAAATTTTAAAAAAATGTTTTATTTGGAATTAGATACGGGTAACAGATGTGTATATACTACATTACTCATATGATTAAAAGAGTAGTACAAATATTCATTTTTATTATCTGAAAATCTTTACTCCATTTTCTTTCCTGTTTCCCTGGGCTATTTCTAGAATAATTGTTTAAACTAGAGGAAGCTTCCACAGTTTCAATTCTGTTACTGTGTTCTCAGTTACATTTTTGCACTGTACTTAGCTTTCCAAATCTCAGGCCCCACGAAGAGCTAGTCACTTTGGTATTGAGGCCTGTCCTCTCCTTTGCCCAAATTCCATAAATAAGGATGTTTAGCCTCAGATAATACTTCTACAGTCTAATCCCAGATGTGCATGGCATGTATCACAAGCCCATTTTAGAACCTTGAACGGCTATGCTGCAAAGATAGGTGGAAAAGCAGTTCCTCCCCATTTAATGTATAGATTTGTAGGGGAGTAGGTTTCCTCCATTGCTGTTCATCTGTTTGCTAGTGCCAGTTGGATAAACTCCCTTGCGCTACAAAGGTAACTGGTTCGAAATTCAACTGCCTTGAAATATTCTGTTTCAAAGCTGTACTCTCCCTTTATTTAAACCCTGAATGTTTGATGTGGCAACATGAGTTTTTAGTTTTGTGGTGATGTTAACTACAGTTTATACATACCTTAAAGTGAACAAAAAAGTTTCAATACATGCATATTATTTGATTTGATTCTTTTAAAAAATATGCTATTTTGTGTTCTAAAATGCTTATAGTAAATGCAATTCTTCTATTGCATTATTCAGTGAAATATGCATGTACCATTACTTCCACACAATCTTAAATTCTTTTTAGTATGAGTATGAATGCATGTATTTTTTTAATTGAACACTGAGGTGGCATGATCATAGTTTGAACCTGAAAGCTCACATTTTCATTTTATCGAAGTGATAGATTAGTTAAAAGATCCCTCTGTACTGTTTTCTGAAACTAAATTCTTATTGAAGAAAGATATATAAGCATTGTGTATACTTTGTGAAGATTATGGGAAAAGCATCCAGTTAGCATGTCAGCAGAGATTGAAGGGCATATAATGCTGTTATTTACCCATGAATTTACTCATGGGGCATGGATATAATACATCTTGCCCATGCCTAAATACAGCGAAGGAAATTAGTAATTAAGCATGAATTTTAAAACAAGGAACATATTTTGTTGTTTAATTGCTGGTTTTCTGAATAATCATAAAATGCACAATTAAAGTTAGTATTGGTATTTTCTAAATGAGAAATATTAGATCATATGGTTGGATTTTATCATTGTCTTTTTGGTAGCACTTAAGCTGAAATTGGTTTAAACTTGAAAGTTTATAAATTTATTTTTTTCTATTTTCTTCTTTCCCTTAAATCTTAGAATATCAATCTTAAATTGTCTTACGAAAATTCATGCTTTTTTTTCAATTATTCTGTAAGCATACTACTAAACTTCATGATTTAAATCCCCAAAAGATATTTCCAAATTATTTACGTGAAAGCTATTTAGACCATGCATTTTACCTTCCATTTAGGACAAAATAAACAAACATAATCCAAAATTTGAATATTTTATTCAATTCATATGATTGCTTTATATGTATGATCTATTATTTAATTAAATTCAGCTTTTAAAATATATTTATATTGTAGGCTTTTCTGTGCAATTCCATTAAGTTCTTTGTGTAATTCCAACAGCATAGTGATATGCTGTACTTGAAAAATAGTTTTTCTTTTAGGCAGTAATACGTCATTTAGGTGATGGCTATTAAAAATGAGACTGAACCCTGCATTTTAAGTCTTTATATCCAGACACATGATTCATTTGAGAAATCTGGACTGAGAGTCAATAACCCTCTGCCACTTAGCCTCAGAGGTGAGATTTAATTAAGTTTGTTCAGCAAATAAACAAATCTCCTTTAATTCTTAGATTCTGGTGGTAGGAAGATGAGTAAGAGTTTATCACTTCCCTGGAGGAACTTTTAGTGCATCCAATTGCATACTGATTAGAATTTGAATGGAGCTTTCCTTAGCAAAGTACTCTCACACAGGGATTGAACTGATGGATATTTGTAGATAGTGGATTATGGGTGTATGTTTGATTCCTAGTTAAATCTGATGGTTTCATACAGAGATATCTTTTTCTTCTATAACCAGACTGTGACCCTCTACATGTGACACGTTATACAAATGTATGATGTTGATCATAAGGGAGACAAGACAATGTGACAAGCTCAGTGTAAAACCCATACTGATTCGTGAAAAACTTATTCAACATACAGTTCTTATACTGTGGGCATTTTTGCATCTTGCTGGAAGGATAAGCAAATACTCCAGGCAGAGTTATCAAAACAGATTGTGGATATTGATTAATTCTGTGAAGGCCAAAAAGGTAAATGCACATTTGTCAAAAATTCAGGTTTCGTACTCTTTGCTCTAACAAATTCAGATCATCTTCTGTTATTTCCCAATAGCTGGATCCAAGTATAAAGTTTAGACATTTTCCTTCTAGAATGGGTAATGATACTCTGGATAATTGAAATACAACTTGATGATTTACTCCAATATTTACCAGATAATTTTCAAACCTTTTCCATTTTGCTCTTAGCCTAGTCTGAGACTGTGTCTGAAATACATGAGGGGAATGAAGGAAGGACTTGTTCAGTTTGTATTTGGCAGAAGAGTTTTGTTGATGAATAAGGCCACAAGTTATGGCTGGAATGGTTTGGTAATAGATTTTTCCAGTGTGCAAAGCCAGACAGTCTCTGCCAAACAGCAAAACAGAATCTATACTGTCAAAATGGAAAAAGTGGTAGCAATTATGAAGCTGAGGAATTCTGGCAGCACACTTAGAATTTGGCACTTGTACTTCGCTGTGAGGAAGAGCGTATGGGCACCAACCATTGCAGCTTGGTCTGCTGCTGTATTGCCTGGAGAATATTTGACCCAGATTAATGACAAAGCTTAGGTGCTTGGTTCAGAATTCTTCTTCTTTTTTTTAAAAAATTTGTATTGGGGTAAAGTTGATTTGCAATGATGTATTAGTTTCAGGTGTACAGCAAAGTGAATCAATTATACATATACATATATCCACTCTAACTGTAAGGTTATATGAATTTCTGACTACAAGGGGATGGATGCCCCGAACCTCCCAGTTGTTCCGGGATCAACTGTACTTTTTTTTACCTCCCTTTCAGGGATGAGAAAAAAGAGAAAGTAGGGGAGTTAAGTACCTTGCCTGGGACCACCATACTTCTACCACCATTCTCCAGTGTCCTGGTGTGAAGAATGAAACAGTAGTGTTTAACGGCAAAATCTCTATTCCTTTCTGTAGATCCTTAAGGCTCTTTTTTTTTAGTGTTTCTTTGGGATAAATATTTCGGGATGAGAAGGTCAGAACAGAGATGCATAATTTCCATCAGAAGTGTTAATATAGAGAGGCTAATTTTTATCGCTTCTTTGCTTTTCCTCTGCAGCATTATAACTTTATGAATCTGATTTTTGACAACATCATTAGGAGTATTCATGTAGATTTAACGTGAAATGTGGTTGGAACATTTGATTGTTCTCCTTATTTTTGACTGTTAACTTTGTTAAATGTTTGAACTGTAAAATTTTTCAATATTAAGTAACAAAAAGTGCTTGCATAATACTATTCATTAGGTTTTTTAAATTAGTGTTTTGCTTCCAAACTTTATAATTCATTATTAACCAAAATGTTTCCTATAATCCGTGTGTATGTAATAAAAATGTGGGTAGGGATTCTGGGTGGTTTTTTTTCCCCCAGCAACTAGAAGTACTCCTGGCATATAATTGGTGCTCAGTGAGTATTTCATAAATTGGCATTCATTATGAATGGATGAATGATGACGTTAAACGCCTTGAGCTTATTCATATGTATAATTTTGCTTTTTCTCTACTACATTATCAATGTTCTTACTGATGAAGTAAATCAGTAGTAGCACAGGAAGCAGGAGGAAGCTGAGAAATGTGTGCCCTCATCTCAGCATTCCTAGTACTGACCAAGCATAGGGCTCTATAAGTAGTGAGAGAATGAGTGAATGATTGTACAAACTGAATGACTGAAACTCCTGTCCTTTTAATTATGCCTAGTTTGAATATGTCTCAAGTACAGCAACTGCAGTGTTTGGGGAACATATTACCAAAGGCTTAAGGCAGGAATGAGGGACTGCACACTTGGAGACTGAGTGTGACTCTCATGGACATGGGCTCAGTACTTAGACGTCACAGGCCCGGGGCTCTGTACTCACTGTTCTCTACTTAGAGTCCTGACAGTGTCACTGCCAAGAGATCACTTTGCCTCTGCTGAAACCAACTCTGTGACTCAGATTTAGTGTAGTCTTTCGTTCCCATTACCTACTGTAGTTTCTCTGAGGTTGGTTCAGCCCACTGACACCTCATACAATAAGCCTATGTTTCCTGAGACAAGGCATCCCTTCACATATTTGAGGATAGCTCTCATTTCCAGAGGCTACTGTATACCACCACACTACTGGGGGGTATTTGTATCAGTTTTTGTGACATGGTTGACTGCCCCTTCTCTTCCTGATTACTGTTCCCAGAGGTGGTCCTTATTTGTCTATGTTAATGATACACTGGGTAGCAATACTAAAGCAGTATTTATTAATGAATAAGTGTTAATCTCAGGAAAGTTCCCACTGACTTGCTCTAGTATTCTGTACTCAGGAAGAATAGATGCTCAGGGACAGTTCTTGAAGACTTGATTGATTGACTTATCTATCCTGCAATTCTTATGTTTTCATTCACGTTATGTAGTCCTTCACGTGCATTTCCTCCATATACATGCTTTACATGTTAACTCCTCCTCTCTTCCATTCATGTGTCCATCTCCATCAGTACAGCCTATTCCTTCATACTGACTAATGCCCCACCCCCCTCTTCATCATATCCTGCACCTGTTCAGTTCAGTGTGTTTTAGAAAGTCTAAAGTAAATATACTATTTTTAAAAGTTCTCTAATTTTTTTAACAGAAGCTCCATAACCTACTCCCACCTCCCCACATGATGAAACAGGGAAACAGTGCTGCAGGCAGACAGTGACAACAGGACACCAGGAAATGCCCGAGAAGGTCAGCTCTACTTTGACATGATGTTTACAGGCATTTAGACAACACGTAATTGCATTTCTAAGACACATGCAAGTCCATTATATAATTTGTTATTTGGAATATACACAAAAGTTACAATTGATAATTATATCTCTTTGAATATTAAAATTTTTAAATAATGACCATAAATAAGATGATTAACAATCACATACTAGTTATCACCATATAAATTGTCATATTTCAGTCTGTGTTGTATGTTTAAATTCCATAAACGGAAATACGTATAATAATATGAAATTCAGCAATGTTTTCTTTGTTTGTAAGGCTTTAAAAATATTCTAAGGAACATTTATGGTGTTTTTAAATTGCAAAATTTAACTTCCAAGGTGTCAGAATTAACGAGTTTGTGTTAAAATATCCATGTTTTCTATGAACAAAACTAGTTGACATTTTGATAATTTATATTTATTAACTATAGGGAAGTAATGTTTCACCACTAAAAAAACAACAAAATTATATAAATGATATGATTATTAAGAATCAAATATTGAGTTAATGCTCATTTTTTTCTGAAAAGTTGATTTGTGGTACATAAAACTCATTCATAATTTAGGGATAGTCTTGCCTACACCATATGTGACCATAAGAAGGACCATTACTTTTAACAGATGTATATTCCTAAAGTAAAAACATGTAAAATCAAGGCATTCTTTTGTTGCAGTTGTCTGTTTTCCCACCATAAAGGCTTCCAATAAAGGTTTCATTGGTCTCAGTGTTTTTCTATGTATGAAAGAGTATGGGTTTATTGCTCATTAGCCCCCTGATGCTTCTGAAGCAATAATTTAATTTCATTGATTCTATCTATATAGGATTCTATCATTTGTGTTAATATGAAACTCAATTTTTCCACATCTAGATAAATCTGAGAGATGCTGTGATCAGTCAACCATTTAATTTGAAGAGTGAATTTATTCTATCTAAAACCAAAAATAAAAGATATATGGACACTCAAATATTGGGGATATTATTGACATGTTTACAATCACTGTTTTTCTTTAGACAGTTATATACTTTTCTCATTCATTTGGGAATACTCTATTTGAAGTGAATTCCTCTGAGTAGTATTGATTTTGTACTTGAGAGCTTATTAAATAAACTTGCTATATTAGTGTACAGTGAATTCAATAATGTACTTAGTAAACTATTTTCATTTGTGGAATTGTAGCAATCATACTGTTTTTAACAGTTAGGAGCTGTGCCGTGAATTAAGTCTTTATCTTTACATGCCCTAATTGGAAAATAAGAGGAAATGTTATTTGGAATTAAGCTACACTTGTCTTCTTAATCAAATTCTACTTTAGATGTAAGTAAATTAGAAAGTATAGAGTATGATGTAAATGTAAAAATATACTGAAAGGAAAGTAAGGATAAGTTGTTGACTAAATCAGGATAAAGAGATTAAAAAAATCTGTTTATGTCTATATTGATAGGCCTGAGCCATGGAGAAATACTTATAATTTCTTTTTCACTTTCCTTTCCTTCTTTATAAGTAATATGAATTCACCATTTAGCTATATGACTTATCTAAGATCAGATTATGTGGTGAAAATAATGTAAGACCAGAAATGAAGATTTCTCAAATTCAAATTCTATCTCTAATATTAATTTGCTTGTTAATATTTTGCAAGTCATTTATTTAATCTGAGTACCCAAGACCTTCAGCTGACTAAATGGACCATAGAATTAAGGATTTAGTTTCATGTATTCTGTTGACATGAGTTTTGCAGAAAAAACAGAGCACTGTAGGCTCAGCATTTTTTCATTGAAATAAAATCTCGATTACCTACATCCAAACAATATCTGTCTCTTTCCAGTGAAGCATTTGCAGCCTTTATACTTCTGGTGCATTTGTCAGACTGTGATAGAACCTCTCAAGCTCATAATGTTTCTAGAAAAAATATTCAGTTCTAATATTTAATTTCTTCAGCAGAGTTTAGTTAATTAAAAATGGTAAATTCACTGTTGACAAACACTGTTGACAACAAATTCACTGTTGACAAACACTGTTGACAACAAAGTTGACAGTTGACTAGTAAAAATAGTAGTATAAGATTTGCAGTGTCTTTCCATAATAATTGCAGGTGCTTCAGATTTTAAAATATAAGAACTTTTGCTACGTTGAGCAAAAGAGAAAATCCAACATTTAATGTTGCTGTTGAGTTTAACCACACTCGTAGTTCCTGAGAATTAAAAATATATATATATATATCATAGGTCAATTGAATAGCAGTTGTCACTCAAAATAACTTGTTATTATGTTAGCATACTAATGAAAATTACATATCCAAATAAAAGGGAGGTAGGAAAATTTGGGGGACCGGTGAATCTCAGCAATAGGAAAATTTCTCCTAAGGGTCTAATTTAAAATATAATAAAGCGGTCTTTTTATATCTTTATCATTTTTGTCAAACTAAAAAAAGAAAAATTTGAACTAATCTAGTAGATTATTTAATTAATTCATTCATTCAGCACTTAATTGCTCATGCATTTTGTACCAGGCACCATGCTAGAAATAAGAGATGTGAAGATTAGTAAGACACAGTTCTGCCCTTGATATGTTCAGAATGTAGCAGAAAAGTTAAAAAAATAAACAAGATAAGACAAGTGAGTTGGAGGTAAATCAGAGAGAGCATACAAAGTAATGAATTGAGTTTATGAAATAAGGATGAATAGTGACAGTAGAAAGAAGCTAAACTTAATGTGACTCAAAAACTGAAATAAGTATTAATAGTCATTGGAATTTCTGTAGAAGGAATGAACAGTGAATTGGCAAGCCATGGCAAAGTCTACTGATTTAGTTGGTGAAATGAAAAGAATAGGAGAAATACCTATGAGAACTTTTGCAAGATTGTGCAAATCCAGAAGAAAACACGGAATGAAATTTATCTTAAATTTATTTGTCCCAAAAATGACCTTGAATATGATAACCGCGAAGAATTATGGAGCACAGTGACAGCAAGGCCAGCGGGCGCAATGGTGAAATAGGAAGGTCAGGTTCATGGTTCTGTTGCAGTTCTCCCCCAGATAAGTGCAGTGATTGATAACCTGAGGGGAAGTGTGCTTGTGAGATGGGGTTCCTTAATTTCGTTGTTAAATCAAAACACTGTGGAAATTATTCTAGGGCAGTATTGTTTACATCCAACCTTAACCGGCAAACAAGTAGTCCTATGATGTAGGTCAGCGAACTTGGTACAATAGCAGTGCTGTAGGTGAAAACTGCCAGAGAGCACTTTTTGGTTATGGTTGTTAGAATGTTATCTGTGAAGGTTCTGTTCATGCAACAGGTGAATTTACATTTCCCCTCTACCTCATTGACTACCTCTCCTTAGTGTTTTTTTGCTGCATGCTTCTTGCTTCCTCAGCATCTAAAAGTAGCCCAGATATTTAGTCTGAATACTTGTGCATACACCCATGCTCACTTGCCCTCTCTCTCTGTCTCCCTCCCACCCTCCCTTCCTTGTCCTCTCCTTCCCCACCCCCGACTCCCATGCTGATTTCATCTAGTCCCATAGCTTTAAACACCAAGTATATGTGAGTGACTCCCAAGTTTTTATCTCCTGCCCTAAACTTTTCCCTGAACCCACTCATCATCTTCATTGGATGTTTAATTGCCATTTCAGATATCAAAAGCAAAACTTAAGAATCAATACTCAGACCCAGAAATTTCTTGTTTAGTTTCTTCTATGTCATAACTTCCTCCATCATCTAACCAGTTGCCTGCGCCAAAACTCTTGGCATCATTTTTGTTTCCTCCCTTTCATTCACCCCTCACGTCCAGTCTTTCAGAAAGTTTTGTCAAAGATGCCTCCAAAATACATTTTAAATCCTTCTTTTCACCATCTCCACTGTGCCCATCTAAGCTACCCTCATCTTTTACTCTTTTTTTTTTTTTAATTAATTTATTTATTTTGGGCTGTGTTGGGTCTTCGCTTCTGTGCGAGGGCTTTCTACAGTTGCAGCGAGTGGGGGCCACTCCTCATCGCGGTGCGCAGGCCTCTCACTGTCACGGCCTCTCCCGTTGTGGAGCACAGGCTCCAGACGCGCAGGCTCAGTAGTTGTGGCTCACGGGCTCAGCTGCTCCGCGGCATGTGGGATCTTCCCAGACCAGGGCTCGAACCCGTGTCCCCTGCATTGGCAGGCAGATTCTTAACTACTGCACCACCGGGGAAGCTCTCTTTTACTCTTTTAATTAATTTTTATTGGAGTAGAGTTGATTTACAGTGTTGTGTTAGTTTCTGCTGTACAGCGCAGTGAATCACTTATACATCTGCTCTTTTTTTGGATTCTGTTCCCATATAGGCCATTACAGAGTATTGAGTAGAGTTCCCCACTTGTAGATCCTTATTAGTTATCTATTTTATATATAGTAGTGTGTATATATCAATCCCAATCTCCTAATTTACCCCTCCTCCCCTCCCCCTTGGTAACCATAACTTTGTTTTCTACATCCGTGATTCTATTTCTGTTTTGTAAATAAGTTCATTTGTACCATTTTTTTAGATTCCACATATAAGCGATATCATATGGTATTTGTCTTTGTCTGACTTAACTTCACTCAGTATGACAATCTCTAGGTCCATCCATGTTGCTGCAAATGATATTATTATTTTTTTATGGCTGAGTAACATTCCATTGTGTATATCTACATCTTGTTTATCCATTCATCCATCGATGGATATTTAGGTTAATTAGACTGCCTTTACACAAATTTCTGACCAGATTCTGCTTCTTCCCTTGCCCTCCTATAATCCATTTTCCTCAGAGCAGCCAAAGTCAGATTTTTGAAATGTGAAAGGTTCAGTGTCATCTCACATGGAAAACTTTAGCAGCTCCTCATTGCTACTAGAGCTCCTTCAGTCTCTTTACCTCGTGATCCATGCACTGTAATCTCTTGTAACCCCAGAACTCATCTCCTACTGGTCTCCAGTGCCCCTGCCTGGCACTCTCCCATGCAAGCTATTCTTTGGGTTCCTTGGGCTTCCCAAACACATTTCTTCTTCTGAGCCTTTGCAATTAGCATGTACGTAGCTGGCTCTTTCTCTTCTTTTTGGTGTCAGTTCCTGTGTTACCTTTTTCAGAAGTACTTTTGCTGACCACCCAGCCTGGGCTCTGGCTGTCCCTGTGTGTGCCTCTAAATCCTTCTCATGCACTTACCCTCCTGACATACCACTGTCTTTCATAGTGCTGTCTGTAGTTTTCTTCACAGCACTCACCACTCTGTGATATCTTGCTTTCTTATTTGTTTACTGTTCCTGCCTGTCAAATGTAACTTCCTTAAGGGCAGTGGCCTCATCTGCCCTTTTCATTACTCAACATCTAGAAAAGTCATGGCACGATAAGTATTGATATGTAGTGAAAGAAAAAAAAATATCTCTGCAGATCCATTCATTCTTCTTTTTACATCCTCAGATGCTTTAAAGAGGTTACCAATAAATAAAGAAGCTACAGTGAGCTGAAGAAATGTCTTACTCACTACTTTGATACTGTCTTCTGAGAACAAAGCGTGAAAAATGTGCATTTCTTAGAAGGTGGCATTCCATATTTTAGCAACTTTTTGCAGTCTTTAAATCTAGTGCTTTTTTCATGATTTCCTTTTTGCCATTTAAAAGGCCATATGTTAAAATAGAATTTGATTTATAGAAGCTTAATGTTAGCACTTCGACAAGTATGCAATAGGGAGAAAACAAACAAACAAAAAAAACCACGTACTGTTCACTCACAAGCACAACACATTTTATATCTTGGAATTAGTATTAATGTATGAATGGTCCTTCCAAAGAAAAATGAAAGGTAATATAAAATAGAGCTTTGACTGCAGAGACATTTTATTATTTTCAACTATTTACAGAATATATCACTATTTGAAAATATGCTGTCACTGCAGTTGTTTTAGGACAGGGAAGAAGGAAAAAAGTTCTAAAAATTAGACTCCTTACTAAAGAGAAGAAGAGACATACAAACGTGGAAAGGTTTTATAATAACAAAAGTATCAAGAGTCAACATAAACACATTGTGATGAATAAACCATACCTGCTGTTTCCTAGATTTTCCTTGGTAGTCTTATGTAATGTTTATTTCCTAGTTTATTCCTAGTAATAGGGATTCTACACGTGTAAGTGAAATGATTGCCTGGGACACAGTGGAAGGCAGTTAAGTGTAATTGTTGAAATATGAATTCTGAGTTTGGAATGCCTGAATTTGAAGCCCAGCTTCACCTCTTAATAAGTGTGTGCTCTGGCATGTTACTAAGTTCTTCTTTTGTAAAATGAGAATTAATGAATAAATACTCGCCTTTTGGAATTGTTTTGAGCATTAGGTGAGATGAAACATGTAGAACACAATGTCTGCAGTGTGATAAGCCCGTAATAATGTTAATGAATGTTACTCTATTTTTTATCATCTTTACACTTACTCATGCTATCATATATTATTGTCATCTTTCTCATAACTCAGACCTCAAAGACTGTATTGGAATAAGTTTTCATCAGAAGAATAAGAAATAATTACATTAATAGGTTATGAATTGCTTAGATGTCTAGAGCACTTTTTAGTGCTATTTTCCAATATAGGTAAAATGGTGTTATATAGGGGAAAAGTAGACTCCATTATTTTAATAGTTTGAGTGCTGCATTAAACAAATTTAGTCAGGTTTATATACATCAGAACTTTTCAAAGCCTTTAAAATATTAATGTAGAGCTGCATTTCACCTATATGAAGCTTTTATCCTTTATAAGTACGTACCTAATGTTTGAATAATTAAAAAGTTGAAGATATTGATATGGACTATGATCTTCTACGAACAATATAAATTACACAAAATTTTTTAAAAATTGAGAATGTTTTCCACAGAGGGTCTATTACTCTATCAATTCACAGATAGAGTGATTGATTACAGAGTACGTTCATATGGTTAGCTTAGGGATCCTTTCAGGCATTTAAAGAACCTCATGTATGAACTTGAAAAACTTGACTTTTTAGTGTTTTACATTTACATAAAATGGGCAAGGGAGTTTAAAATGAAACCGAAAGTGAGTTTTAATTTATACCTTCCTTGTTTTACACATCTTTGAAAGAAGCATTTCCCTGTGACTTAAAGTAAGTCAAATAATATGATTAAAGGAAATGGGTCTGTGTACAGAACAAAACTGACTGTGCTTCTGGTTGTCTTTTCTGGGAACCTGTCCACTTTAGTCAGATGTTCTGTCTTCTACTAAGAGAGGTAACAAAGCATAGTGGCATGAACTAAACGCTGGAGCTAGGTTGCCTGGTTTGAAGCTCAGCTTTGTACTTTCTAGCTGTGTGACCTTGGTCGAACTACTCAACCTCTCTGTGCCTTTTTATCTCAACTGAAATTGAGGATAATTAATAGATTATTTCATAGGGTTGTTATGAAGATTAAATTCATTACTATTTTTAAATAGTTTAGAACTCTTCCTGGCCCATAATATGCACTATATATTGTTAAATAATTAAATTAAACTATAGAAGCCATTTAATTGCTTTTCTATTTATTTTTTATTCCCTTTCTTCTCATGTGTCTATCATGTGTCACATTCAAGAGGATGTGATAGCATGAAGAATGGTTTTTCTATGGTAAAAATCTAATTCTGCCACTTTGAATCCAGTGATGTTCTCTATCTAGAAGCAAGAGGTTATTAGAGACTATTCCCCAGTCAATGACTATGTGGTTATGGCCAGACAGAAAAAGAGGTATTTTGCTACCCTCCATATAAAAACTCATGGTGTTTGATAATTAAACTATATTAAGCAAGAATAAGACTTGTACCTCTTAGTTGGAAAATAGATTCAGAAATCTTCTAAATATTTTATGTTAATAGCATTACTAATCTGTTAAAAAATTATTAAATGATGATTTGGTGCACAGTTAACATCTAGTAAGCACTTTGCTAAGTGTGTTTTGCATCCTCTTACCCTCACTTTAAACTTATAAAGGAGCCATTGTCATTATCCCCATTCTACAGTTACTAAAGGAAACCAAGGTTACTGAAGGAAACCAAGGAAGTTAGTGAATGACTTGCCTTACTTAGAATGTACGATTTCAAATTGGCTTGCAAACCCAAGGAACCCAACTCCAGAACTCCAGAATCTGTGCTCTTAAACACTTTACAATTCTGTTCTCTCTTCATGTGGAAACTTTAGAACAACGGAGCACCTGGAAAGTCTAAATTTAAGGTTTGTGTATCTGCGTACCAATTTCCCCAAGGCTGAGTAAGCACTACATACTGAAACTGGACTATGGTGTCCACAGCAGCATTAGCCCAAAACTGGAAACAATTCAAATGTTCATCGACCGATTATTAGATAAAACATAAACTATTCATGTAATAGAATATTATTCAGCAATAAAAAGTAATCAACTACTGATACATACTACAACAAGCATGAACCTCAAAAACAGTATGCTAAATAAAGGAAGGCAGATAGGAAGGACCACACAGTGTATGACTTTATTTATATGAAATGTCCATAAAAAGCAAATTGACAAACTAACACAACACTGTAAATCAACTTTATTCCAATAAAAATTAATTGAAAAAAGAAAAAGCAACTTGACAGAGCTGGAAAGTAGGGTGTTGGGGTCCTGTGACTAAAGATTATGATAGGGGTTGACTGCAAAGGAACATGAGAGGTCTTTTTGGGGTGATGGAAATGTTAAAGCTGGATTATGGCAATGATTGTACATATCTGTAAATTTACTAAAAATCATTTACTAAAAAAGAATTCTACACTTAAATGGGTGAATTTTATCTTATGCAAATTATTCCTTAGTAAAGCTGTTAATAAGAGACAAACTGGATCATGGCCCAGGGATTTAGTGTCTTGGACCGTAGTTTAGTGATGAAGGTAAAGCAGACTGAAAATCAAGTTCAAAAGTTTATAATCCATTGTAATTTTTACATTTATCTGCTCTCCCTCCATAATTTAATGAATGAAAGATAAAAATTCATTTTTTACCTTTAGCATAAAAATAAATTGGCAATAAAATAGGAAGTGTTTAGAATTCTGTACAGACATAATTTCCCTTTAATGTAGTAAACCGAGTGTCTGACTTTGGAAATAAATTAGGTTTCTATACTTCATTTAAAGCTTGTCTCTTCACATGAAAATGCCTAAATGCAAGTTGCATCATGGTATTAGATTCATGTATAGAGGAATGTCAGCACAGGTAGAGGAAACTGGCTACCTGCATCCTGGACAGGTAATTAATATACTGCTTTATAGTCAACAGCCCAATTTCATTATTTTCTATCCTTAGATTTTTACTTATCTCTACTTTATGAGGTATACAAGTCATTCACTTATTATTTCCCCCATTTTGCAAATAAGGCAACAGAGACATAAAGGGATTAAGCCCAAGTCAGGTACCTTTTATGTGTCTGATATGGGCCTAGTACTCAGTTTTCCTGAGCACATGATCCCTATATGATTCTAATACTCCGCACTCCTTGTTTGCAATAGATATTTAATAAGTGTTGATTGATGAATTTTGTAGATCCATAGTAGATATCATAGCTGGGTTCCTAAGCAGTTTCATTACTATCATCTTGTAAGATTCTCTTAACATCATGTAGTAAGTTGGGACTGCAAATAATAACAGGTTTAAAATATGACTTGTAACTAATACATTATAGTAGTCTTTGGTGTGCATTATCAGGCATCTTATAATGAGCAGTTGGAGAAAGTATGATCACCCATCACAATACCCATTTAAAAATAATGTTCCTGAGAGCATCATTTTTCATTCCCAGACTTCAAGCTTTGTGGAAAAATTAGGGAAGTGTTAAAGATTATTTAACTGTTGTGCTGGCTTGTCATACATCGAAACAAAAGAAGAGAGACACACTGCTGCTTTTACAAAAGGTAGAATTGGGCTCTGATGTACCTCCAAGTTATTCCTCCCCAGGAATATTCTGACTGGCACATTTCCTGTTACTTAAAAGCCTTAGATCTCAGTCCATTTCTTATGGACTCAACAACTTATTGTTAAACATAGATTTGTCAGAAGCTCACAAATCTATTCTCTTCCTTTTCAGTCCCTCTCTTAAAAGAAATTAAAAAAAAAACTGTTAGTGGTTTTTGTTGTTATTTGAAACAATATCTCTTGATCTATTCTTAGTAAAATTATATTTCTTAATTATATCACCTTTCTGTTGTCCTGATTCTGCTGGGTATATGTCCTCTTTTAACAGCAATGTGACATATAATCATTTCTTCAGTTGTTCTGTTATCTTCTTGTGTATTTATGTTCCTTACACATGAAGATGGATTGTTCCCTGGAAGGCTGAACGTGAAGCCTGGATGATTTGTTTTTTGTTTGCAGTCCTCCTGTTTTCACTTCATGTTTTTTCGCCTTCAGAAACTGATGTGCTGACATCAAGGGAACAAAGATGGGTATCTTTTTCAGAAAACGCTATGCATGGGAACCATGTAAACATTTCTCTGGTTACCTTTATTTTGCTTTTAAGATGGTTGTTTTTTAGATATAAGTGAGACTGAGTGTGGTGGACTTAATGTAAAGCACATGTATTGGCAAGTTTGCAGACACTTGTTAAAACTCTCTGCACATACGTTGAATAATGGATTCTGTTTCTGTTATGTGTTTTTGGCAAAGCCCAGCACTTATGCCTTTTAAAGTCTAGGAAACATGTAAGTTTATTGGAACTCTTTACCCGCCTAAGGCTGTAAGGGGGAAAGGACTTAAAATATAGGCAAAAGAGATTGTTTTTCTCTAGAATAAAACAGATTTTTATCCTTTCTTGTGTGAAATGGTATCTGTGTCTTTCCAACCAACAGTAAGCATCTTAAAGGAAAGAACGTCTGATTTTCATTGTTGAATTCCCTCAACTTGTTTGAAATGCACACTATTTTTCTTGCTCTTTAGAGACTGCATTTACTTTTTAACATGCATGCTTGATTTCTGCAAGTACGCATTTCTAAAATGCAAATTTAACATACCTAGAAGGGTTTCTACAACCTTCGTGACCAACAAAAGGGTCTTAGAATGTTTTAATTCTGCTCACTACTCTATTGTTCAATATTTTACATTCATCTTGGTTTATATGCCCTAAACAGGTCATTAGTATAGCTATTCTGTTATACTTGCAACGCTTACTTAGATTTTCTGATGCTTCCCAATATCTTTGCTTACCATTTCTTCTCAATCCTTTCTGGGTCAGTTTCCATAGTCCTAAAACATGTCCTTTAGTTCTTTAGTTAAGAACAACTAGTAGAAGACGCTGGTTATTTTCATTTTGAAAAATATTTGTTTTTTCCTTCATGTTAGATCATTTACTGGCCATAGGATTCTAGGAAAATAGTTCTTTCCACTCAGTCTTTTAATAATATTAATCCATTATCTTCTTGTTTCTCCTGTTGCATTTGAAAAGTCTGAAATCAGCTGTCAGCATAACCTAGATTCTTTAGCAGTTAATCTATTTTTTCTCTCTGTTTGCTTTCAAGATCTTCTATGTTCTTTGGTCATTGGCCATTTCATTATGATGACCACAGATTTGCATTTTATTTTCAAATCATACTCACATCTCATTTTCCCCTTCTATCAGAGGATTCATGTTTTTTGTCAATTCTGGAAAATTCTCAGCCATTCTTTCTGTAAATACTAACTTATTCTCATTTTCCTTATTTTCATTCTTCCTGTCTCCTTCCCTCCCTCCCTCTCTGTCTCAGAACTTTTATTAAATGTTCCTTCTTATTCTGTCATCTACATCTCTTAACTTTTTAATATTTTAACAATCTTTACATTTTTCTGTTTTATTTCCTCATGTATTTTCTCTGGTTTTCCTCATTAACTGTTTAATTTGATGTTTAATTTGCTTATAAACTTATTTGCATTTATATACAGTATCTTATTCTATGTTTATTTTTTATGCTTTTAGTCACTTTAGACGTGCTTATTTCACAGTTTATCTTTTGTTATTATATTAACTGCTTGGGTTTCTAATCCTGCTGTCTGTTCTCTGTGTAACACTCAGTTATAGTGGTATGTTTCCTTACACATTTTGTCATATTTGATCATAAGTTCATCTAAATCTTTGAAATCTCCTAAGATCTTCTGGCCTCTGTTTTTTCCAGATGCTTCTGTGCTATGACTAGCTCACTGCTAGATAGGCATTTATAATTCCCTGGACTGGGACGGTCATTTTGTGCAGATTCTATAAATTTGAATCCCAAACCCAGGTAAAGTTTTTTTAAAAGTTATCAAAGAAAACCACTTTGTTTCCCTTCACCAGTGGTTTGGAAAAATGTCCTTGTCTTCTAGTTTCAGTAGGTATGTTTGTTTTTTCTTGCCTGCCCCTTCACAGAGATACAGCTCTTCTAGCATCCTGCTTTGATGCAGGTGTTGCTACCCCATTATCTGTGATCCATGAGAGTGCCAAGCCCCAAGCCCCTTGGTTACGCAGTCACCTTGCACAAGGTTTGTTTCTGTACCAGCTCATTGGCTTACATTTCTGTTTCTGGCACCTGGTTGGTTCCTTTTCTTTTTGAGCAAGTCTAAATATGCGTTTTAGAGAAGTTTCAGGTTTTCTTTTTTTTTTTAATTTAATTTTTTTTTTTATACAGCAGGTCCTTATTAGTCATCCATTTTATACATATTAGTGTATACATGTCAATCCCAATCTCCCAATTCATCCCACCACCACCCCCGCCCTCCCCCCCCACCTTCCCCCGTTGGTGTCCATACATTTGTTCTCTACATCTGTGTCTCTATTTCTGCCTTGCAAACCAGTTCATCTGTACCATTTTTCTAGATTCCACATGCATGCATTAATATATGATATTTGTTTTTTTTTTTCTGACTTACTTCACCCTGTATGACAGTCTCTAGGTCCATCCATGTCTCTGCAAATGACCCAATTTTGTTCCTTTTTATGGCTGAGTAATATTCCATTATATATATATACCACATGAGAAGTTTCAGGTTTTCTAATCCATCTAGTGTGGTATATTGTGAGAAAGAGAAGTCTCCCATATCCCTCAGTTGTTTAACTATGTTTTCAGTAATGTTAAGTGTTCACCCACAAATAAACAGCTTTTTAATGTTGGGACTTGACTCATCATAAAGGAGCAAATGATAATAGAATAAGGGATGATGAAGATTTATTTAAAATATAAACTTTCAGAGGGAATTTACTGGACTCCAAATAGACACAACCTCATCTTTATATATCACCATAGTAAAATAAGAGCTGATATTTTAAAATGGATGATTCTGGGGCAAACTTAAGAGCCCTAATTTTATATGTACATACATAATAGAAGTCTGGAATACTCCTTTTCTACAGAGCATGAAAAGAAATAGATTGAAAGGAATTTACCATTTGAGTATTGCTTTTTGTCTGACTTTTTTTTTTTCTTATTAGATGAATCTATTTCCTCTGTCTTTATGTCATCCTATATTTTTTACTGCTTTCAACTCTCTCCCACACACTTTTTAAAAAGATCTCTCTCAAAAGGAACCCTGATTTAGCAGTTTTGTTGTTGGTTTGCTTTGAAATGCATGTAAAGTAACACATAAAAGCAAAAAAAAAAACCAAAAACCTGAGATTCCGTAGTATGTAATCCTCTTTGTCATCAATATTATGTCATCCTCTTTGTTAGAAATTTTAGCCTGATTCATTAATTCTTCTTGAACTCCTCCTCCAATGTTGGCAGGCATCACAGTAACCCTTTTTTTTTTTTTTTTTTTTTGCGGTACGCGGGCCTCTCAGTGCTGTGGCCTCTCCTGTTGTGGAGCACAGGCTCCGGACGCGCAGGCCCAGGGGCCATGGCTCATGGGCCCAGCCGCTTCGCGGCATGTGGGATCCTCCCGGAACGGGGCACGAACCCGCATCCCCTGCATTGGCAGGCGGACTCTCAACCACTGCGCCACCAGGCAAGCCCCACAGTAACCCTTTTTAAAATATAGGAATGGCATCACAGACAGGTTATTTTACCAAAGTCATTCATGAAGTTATTAGCAATGTGATATTTGCAAACATATGTGTATGCAAAAGCTGTCTAAACAATGTACTTGACCCAATATTTTTTAGGAAAATTCATGACACGTAGAGGTTAGAAGAATTTCAATAATGGTCATCCATAAGTAATAACACTGTGAACCAGGCACTGTTCCAAGAGTTCCCATTTATTTACTCATTTAATTCTAACAAGTCCATGAAATTCTCTTAAAATCCCATTTAGAGGCAAGGCTTGCTGAGAGGTTAAGCTCCGTCTCAAAGTTATGTACCTAGGAGGTAGTGAAGCTGGGTTTAGCAACCAGATCATCTGCAGTCTGACTCCACAATCTAGCTGTGAACTACAATTCTGAACTGTCTCTTGCTTCCCATACACACGCACACACACACGCATACACACGTGCAACCTAGTATACACATACACCAACAGACACACACATTCTAATACACATATCCCAACACATAAACCCCAAAGTATACAGAGCCTATGGTGTAATAGTTAGAAATATCTCTACCTCTATCTGTCTATCTTTCTATCTCTATCTGATTAGGAAGAAATGGGGCTAACTCTCTTGCTATTCAGTATATAATAAAGACCCCCATATAATGGACTACTTGATCAGTGGCAAATGCTTCAATCCTAATGAAAGATGTTATTTCAGAGGAGCTGAGGCATGTGTTTCATAGCATTGAAGCCAAGATCTTATTAATGCAGTTAAGTTCAAGGAGTTCTGAAATCATTATACCTCTTACTTTGTTATTATTGGAAAATAACAGATTTCATTTCAAACTTCGGTATCTAGTGAGTTAATTCAGCATTTGTGCTTTCCACTAACTAAGAACAAGCAAACAAATGACATTTACCATGAGTAAGTACCTTATTTTTTGGTGCTTAGCCATTTTATACATAATGATTACCTATTAACCAATGTAAGATATTTAATTGATTTTGGATTCAATTAATTTATTTTTATTATTTTAATATTACTTAAATTTTTTGGTTACTATAGTTATAGTACTTTGTTTCAATCATAGCATTGTTAGGAAAGAAACAAAGCTTAATTATAATCAGTTTTATATTAAGAAGATTATAAAAATGGAAATAAACTTCTAATGAATAGGAAGAACATTTTGCTTCCTATTATAACGTATCAATGTATATAATATTCTATTTTCTTCCGTAGGTTAACTGACTAGACTAAGATGAGTGAAAAATTATATAGAAATGCTTTCATATGCTCAAAATCCAAAGCCCCGAAATGATGGTAGCATTTCTTACCTTAAAATATTCTCGTTATCATTTTAAATCAGTGACTGAATTAAACCTGTGACCTGTAAATACTCCAAGGATGTTTACAATGATGACATTAATGTATCTGATACCATATGGAAAGAAAAACATGAGACAGGCACACATAAAGGTTTCCTGAAGGTAGTCCTTCTAATGACTGTGTAGTGACTTTGTAATTCACCATCAGTGCAGTAGCAGTTATGAAGGCAGTATGACCTGAGGAAAGATTGCATTTTATTTATGCACTAACCATTTATATATGGATAGAGAACAGGAATTACATCTAGAATGACAGCATGTGCCTATGAATGGAGTGCTAGGTGAGGCCAAAGGTAGAACGTGAATTGTCCTGCTGTTTTCTTCACACGATAACTTTTGGCCAACTCTCATCCGTATTAAAAAGTAGACAACGGGTATTGTCAAATGACCTCACTAATCTCAAAAAAAGCGAACAAGACAAAACAGAACAAAACACAACTCATCTCCTCTGCTCCTCTGCCTGAATCTTTCACCAGTAAAACCACTAGTAGGCTTTAACCCTTTAGGTGGAACGAGCTTACTAGATAAGCACTTTTCACTTTGCCGTTCTGGGAATTGGCTGTCTATGAATTGGCTCTCAGTGATTTGGCTGACTTCCTACAGAGCCTAGAGGCAACAAGTAAGAGAAATAGCCATTGCCTAAAATTTTAAAAAAGAGGCCATTGTAAGGCCAATGCCTTGGCAACCGGAGGAATAGAGTAGGGGTGGAGGTAGGAAGGGAGCAAGATGGTAGCAACAAACAAGCAAACAAAGACGGTCAGTGAGAGCGAGTAGCTAAACAAAACTTTCCTCTGGTTTAAAATTATGCTGAGGCTGAGCAGAATATGACCTGTCTTCTCTGTATGCAAAAAAACAAAAACAAAAAACAAAACAAAACCTTCTAAATGCATTCATTCAGCAAATGTTTATTGAGAACTGTGTGCCAGGTAGTATGTAATGGCCAGAGGCTCAACCATTAAAAAGTTACAGTACCTGGTCTGGTGGAGCTAACAGATGAATGGCTGAGGCAAACAGAACAAATAACTATAATGCAGTTAGGTAAGCAGCAACAGAAATATGTAAGTACTATGTAGCTCTTAAAAACTGTATGGGAAAGGGAAGGAAATGTTTTTTTCTCCTCCTTTAAGTTCTCCAGCTTTTCTGTGGTTGGAAGACGAGCACCCCACTTCCAGGTGGCATTGTCCCAGTGTCACACCGTCCTGCATGATGTGAGGAACGCCCCTCATACAGTGTTTCTGCATGAGAACACTATGCATGCCTCTAGAGTGGAAAACAACATCCTTCCATCTGCCTCTGGCCATGTAGGAACACTTTAAGCTTACTTCTGTTTTAGTTGACTTTCATCCCTTCAGATGAAAACAGCAAGTATAAGAAGGTGTCACCGTTCTCTCTGGAAAACATGCCAGGGACAGACCATCCATGTGCAGCTTCACTCTCCATCACGGAACTGAGGAGAGCATTAACGCGAACCTACGGGGTAGTTTTCAATCCTCACCTCAGGGATGACGTCCTTTTGCATGTTGATCATATTTATAGGGTTGTGCCCAGAGCCTCAAAGCCAGGATGTGAAATACTGAGTCCATATGGTTCTCCACGCTTCCTGCCCCCGGCCACCTCAATCCTTCCCTCTTAGGTAAGCCTCATATTGTCTCCCCATTTCCCCAGACAGAAATGCTGGTGCCTTCCCTAACTTTCCTTTCCTCCTCGCCCTCCTTATCTCATAGTTCAGCAAGTCTTGTCTGTGCTACCTCCCAAGCTTCTCTACTATTTATCCCTTCCTTTGTTCTTTTGTCCCTTCAGGCTGTCGCCATTTCTTACCTGGACACTTGGGACAGCACCTGCACTTAGCAGTCTTAGTCTTGTCAGCCACCAACTGGTCCTCTTGATCTTTTCACCTGCAAATCTGAACCTGTCGTTTCCCTGTTAAAAATTCCTCAACAGCTGCCTGGTTCCCATAACAGTGACTTTCATACCTGATTTTAATGGGCACTTTCAAATGATATTTTCCTCTTTCAAATGATATTTTGTGTAATCTCGATTACCTACAGTTGATTAGATGTGAGGTTCAATGTATGGGACGGGAATGTAAGAGAGCAGTGACCACAGAGAGATTCTTCCCTTCATGCGTCGCTGGGTGACATAAGGTACCGCGGTGTATCTCCAGTGCAGGACAGAGTGCAGCTTGAAAACCATTGATTATTGAAAAAATTATAAGCTCCCTTGGGTTATCCATAAACCCTTAATTATCCAACTGTCTAAGCTCATTTCCTGCAGTCGGCATCGTCACACGTCCTGCTGCATCCACATTGAACTGTTGCTACTTCACAGATAGGCTGAGTTCTGTCATGCCTCTCACTTTGAGCACTGGTCCATCTGTCCAGAATGTGACCCTCTGAAAAGAACTCCAAGCAACTGGGTACTCATCATCTGCTGCTCAGTGAGCATCACCTGTGCCTTGTCATCCTCCCACCTCTCACCTCTAGACACACTAAAAGTTTCCTTTTCTATATATACGTTCCCACTACATTTTACCTTCACCTCCATAGCATATCACTTTGTGACTTTTGTCTTCACATCTGTTTCTCTAAGATACTTGAGGTTGATTTTTCAGTACCTAGCATAAGACTGTAGTGGCCTATAGTGGATCAATAATAAATATTTGAAACCTGAATGAACAGATAACTTATTTTTTGAATTATTATAATTAGATTTGTTTTGTTTTGTTTTTGCGGTACGCGCGCCTCTCACTGTTGTGGCCTCTCCTGTTGTGGAGCACAGGCTCCGGACGCACAGGCTCAGCGGCCATGGCTCACGGGCCCAGCCGCTCCGCGGCATGTGGGATCTTCCCAGACCGGGGCACGAACCCGTGTCCCCTACATCGACAGGCAGACTCTCAACCACTGCGCCACCAGGGAAGCCCTATAATTAGAGTTAAATTAATTTCAAGGAGAAATATAATGTTAAATATTTGGTATAGTGATATGTTCCTTCCTTCTTAAAATAGAATAAGAATTCAAATGTAAGTTTGTTGATAGGAAAATGATTGAAAGCAAGAAGAGACATTTAGGTAAGAAAACAAAACAAGAAAAAAACCTTAAATTGACATATATTGGATGGGAAACTTTCTCCTTCGGCTTCTTTAGTTTATTACCTGTAAGTTTAAGGCATTTGAAAAGAGCCTGTCCAGTCTCCAGCCCATTTAAACTTTCTCTTCCCTACGTGGTTGTACTGTGAGCATGGATGGTTAAAACCACCACTTCTGATTGTGTTATGTTCAAGTTACATTCAGGTAACTGTTTAGACTTAGTAATGCTGGAAAATGGAATCATGGTTGGAAAAAAAAAAAAAAGAGATTCACTCACTCTTTTGTTTTGGTCAAAGTATTACAAAGCTTTAGTTAATTGTAAAGTATACCGGTAGTGACTTCGTTGTTTTTTTTTTTACCTTAAAATTATTAAAGTGTATTTTAAATATCTATACTAAGAACCTGATGAATATTACAGAATATGTCCCCAAAGTATAAAATGGACCAATGAGCCTTCAATGTAATCTCAGCAGATGATCTCTTTTCCAGGTAAGGCTTCAGTAAATCTGGATGAAGTAGGGGGTGGGGATGGCTTTGGAGCTAAAGCATCTTAGCTGAGGCTGTAGAACTCAGATACCTGGGTTCCAGACCTGTACATTCTCTTACTATCTGTGTGTGTTAACTATTAACTTCTCTAATCTCCAATTTCTACTTTTGGGGAATAGGGCTGATAAATAACTGTCTCATAATAGATATTCATTGAGATAATGTATATAAAGTGCTTGGCTTAATTCTGGGCACAGGGGAAACATTTAATAAATGCTGGCTATTATTTTTATTTGACTCCAATGTATGGAATATCGGTCCTATGAAGAGCTCTGATTTTTTAGCAGGGCTGCTGTGGAAAAGAGGCAAAAGGCAATGTTCAAATATTCTAAGAAAAAGAAGCTTGGGAAATGTCAAATGCTGATATTATAACAAATGATGTTTAATTTTGTTCATGCTCTTAATAAAAGAGCCTGATGGGAGTTAAAGATGTATAAGGCAGATAGATAGTGCAGGTTAACACGCCCAGGGAGTGCAAGCAGGGCTTTCCAGAATAGTTGACAGCCAGCTATTGCATTTACACCTGAGTCAACAGAAAAACTGAATCACATTTATATTTTCATTTAATGTTGTCACTTGGGTCAAATATTTCATAAACTTTTGAGCCGAGGACCAGGCCTACCTCATTTTTTATGATGCATAGTCATATTCATTTGACCTGCCATTTGAAAAGTCATTCCTGTTCCTTTTTTTGAGTAATGGATGATGCCTATCTATTTCTCAGATAGAACATGGCCATTGAGGATATTTTATATAGTAAAATAATGTTACTGGTTTGTGTACGTCTATTGGTTTATACTTTGAATTTGTAAACCTTATAGTAATTTAAATTACTTGAAATGAGACCTTTGATAGGAAAGCCTTCTTCCCTGACTTTCATTTATCATAAAAATATTCATCTCAGCAACCTATTCATCTAAAGCCAGCTGTTGACTAAAATCAAATATGTATCCCCATGGCTGTCTTCTTACTAAGGTGCCTTACCAACATTTGTATGTCTTGTCATCTCTGGAGAGTGTTCAATATTTTCAACTTCTCTAACACTTAGACGTTTTCTATTTTCTTTAAAAATTGCAGATAACCTGGCTGTGTTTATGGCCTGTTATGGAGACAAGACATGAATCCTTTATTTAGTGAAGGAAAGATGAACAAAATTGAGTATTTTTTCTCTTTGTCTTTTTTATAGCATCATAAGTGTTCAACCCGTGTGTTATAGCATCATAGGAAACACATTCTAATTGAGCTGACACTTTAAAGCTCGTACTGTGTAGTGCTTAACAACCTGGACATACACATACACAAACACACAGAAATGAGACACTATAAATGAAAAATATTTTAGTTGAAATCCAACTTTAATTTTCCCAGGTACTATTTTTGACCAGCTATTATGAGCAAAAGTTACACCAGATAGTAGAAATAATGGAGATGAAAAAGACATAGTCTCCATCCTCAGCATGTTTACAGTCTAGTAATGTAATATACCACTATTTGCTGCAAATTACTGGCTTAAACAGAAAGGGGAATTTGAAAGTCACTTAATAACAGGTTCTGGGATAGGTATGTCTGTGGGTACCCCCAGGATTGGTTCATTCAGCAGCCCAATAATATCATCAAGAGGCAAGCTTCCTTTATTGCGCCATTGTGTCATCCTTGGTTTTGGTATCATGCTCACTCTGATGACTAATTATCTGCAGTACTTCCAGGCATTGCATCTTGAATATCAATGACCAGAAGAAGAAAAAACATACCATGTAATCTTGTGGTTATCTTTCTTAAGACAGAGGAAATTTGTTCCTGGAATCAGCCCAGCAGTCTCCTCTTTTATGTCTTATTGTCCACTGTGGGGACCATGATTGATTTAGACTGATTATCTGAGAGGAATAGATGTTTCAGGAGTTGCTCACAGTCCCCCAAAGAGGAGGATAAGTTCAGATTGCAAGTAAGTGTAATACAGACCACAGTGTGAAAAATATAGAACGATTATTAAAATATTATTGAAATAAAAGAACGATGTGGGGTTTAGAGACAGGAGGAAAAATTGACCACAATATCTTTGTGGTTGCAAGGGATAAAGAGCCAAAAAAGTTTCAGTCATGTTGTTTATAGATTTTTAGAAAATATTACCTCTAACTTTTCCATCTTGGCACCTCTCACAATTGCAGCCATTTGTTTTTAAATTATTTTAAAATTTTCCTTTGTTACCTCCATACTGGAACTTCATAAGGATAGGAAAAATGGCCATCTTATTCATCAGTGCGTGTCTCTTTGCTAAACGAATCAAAGAATGAATGCATAGCCTCAGAGAATTTGTAGAATTTTTAGCTTGCAAGAGGGGGACGATCCAGGTAAAAGAGACATCATTAGCAAATAAGTCAAGAAAGCTCAGACAACTGCCTGAAACTTTTGTATGAACCTCAAAATGAAGTTAAGATTAAGGAAAGAATTAGAATAAGCCCCTGACAGAAAAAGCATAGGATGAGAAGTTTTAAGAAGGAAATATTGCCTACATGGACAAGTTTTGCCCCTAGGTATTCAACTGCTGTCCCATACGTGTCATGGCATCAATCGTATATTTGTAGGATGCAAAAGAGCTTTGTGATGTCTTCCAATCTTCAAGTAGATGACAGTTAAAAGATTCCAGATATATGAAAATCTACTTAGTTTTCAAAGAGATTTTTTTAAAAATTCATACACAGAGTCACTTTATATTTGGGTGGTAAATATCAGCCTCTGCTAAGAAATTTTTCTGTATATAATTACACTTTGGTATAATTAACCACTTACCAAAATGTAAGCTCATTTCTTTTGGGTGTGTGGCTTGATAGACTGCATTTGACTGATTCCTTTGACTACTAGGCCTTAACTTATTGACATCCATTGTAATGTCACCCTTCAGGTTATTTCTTTAATAATTCAAGTCTCTAAAAGAGTTATCCATAGATAACTGTATAATCTGTAATTGCTTTTGGCTGACTTCTGAACTCTCTTTAAAAACTTATAATTCTTTTTAATTCTATACAGCCTAGAAGATGTTGCAGGCCTTTGTAAAAGTATCTGAGTGTCATGCTTCATCTTAATATCATTTCCTAAAAAACTTTACAAACAACTGGTATATATGGGTACTATGAGGAAATTACCAGGTTACATAATTTTGTTTGTTTGCAGAGGAGAAGTATTGAGATCCTGACTTAGGTACTACCAGAGAAATGAAAGAGCAGTAAATGCATATTTAGTCCCATTACAGAGGTAGAACTGAGAGGTCTCATTACACTATTAGATATAGCACTTAGGAGAGGAATGGGTTAGCAATTTACTGAAATTGGATAATGAAGAAAATATGAGAAGTTTTTAGGAACACTGCTAAATGTATATATGTATACATATATATATATATATATATACATATTCAGTATAAATATGCAAGCAGAATTTAGAAAAAGTTAATCTACTTTGCACTCATTAGATATTTTTGAACCATAGCTTCTATTTTCACAATGGTGATACGTTGCCAAACCTAGGTGTGCACTATAAAAAAATAGGTGATATTTACTGAGCATCTGTGGTAACTTCATGTTTATTATCTCACAGTAGTCATCACAAAAACTCTATAACATAGGGTATCGCCACATTTTTTGTTTTGTTTTGGTTTTTTTTAGTAAACAAGGATTCAAGCCTTAGATTAAAAACGCTACCAGTGGAGTAGGTAGTAAAATGGATTAAACCCATTTCTGTCTACCATCAGTAAGCTGTCCTACCTTTCTTTACATTAACAATTTGTTAAAATCACATAGAAGCTCTCTCCCTGAGAATGATTTTTTGGAATGGCATTGCTTTTCTACTTCTCTCTCAAAAGAATAAAAATATCTATTATTTTTAAATGAAGCAGTGTGAAGTGCAAAGCTGAAAGTTTACCCAAACAAATATCTCTAAAGAGAACCAACACTAAGAAATTTGAGGAGGTGGGTGCAGATCGAATCAGCAAGGGGGAGGGTTAAATATGGGCTTGGTTGATGGCGTGCTGATAAATGTTGAACCACTAGTTCTCTTGAGATGGGGAGGCAAAAAACCCTGGTTTATAACATTTGCTTCTTTTCTTATTTTCTTGGTGTAAATGTTCCCACCATGACTTATATGACTTATTTCAAACTACTAACCTGATGTCACTGAATGTGGAATTGGGAAGAGATGCATAGTAGTACACCATATGTAGAATTTCTACCACACACAATAGATATAAATGACCTCAAGGATATATATAATAGTACAGTTAGGATTGAAGAGTTTTGAATATTTATTACCTTTGTTTTTAATATGATTAATTGTAATTTTACATAATTTAATTTTTAATAATGTCTGTGTTTAACAATAGGCTCACAAATTCCAAAAAAATTAATGGTTCTTGCAAGCCAGTATGAACTGGCTCCAGCACACCCCTGGATTAGGAGAAGATCTAATTTAAGTCATGTAGAAAATAAACTTGGGAACATTTTAACTCTACCTCAGTATAGTTTTCTCCTATTCTTTTCAAGTTCAGTATGAATATCAGTTTTAAGGTGATTGAACTTTAATGGCATAAGTTTTTCTAGGAAGGTTTCAGTGTATTGCTTGCTGATTTAGATTGATCATTCAGATTTATGGTGTATGACAGTCAGGGCAGCCCACATAATTCAAAGCTAGCATGAAGATCAAGAGTCGTTTTGCCTCAGGGATGGATGAAGGCAGCAGAATCTTTTTTGAAGATCACTGCCATTTCTGTTACTACTGAGTGTACAGGAGATATGAGTTATCCAGTGTCTTACTTTTACTTCAGTTCAAAAAGGAGCATGAAAACTGAGTTTAAACATGAAAGGAAAAGATGTAACTTCAGCCACTGGCCATTTGGAAAATAATTTAAATTACCGAATGCCATTTAAGACTTGAGGGTATATTATATAATTTACAGTATAATATATAGAAAATATAGTATGTTGTTTTCTGGGTTGTTAGGATAATAGAATATTTTACACATTAAACTAGAGAAAGAGTTAACACTACGTATTCTTCAGGCATATGTCCCACTGGACTTATAAATTTTGTCTTCTTATGAGATAAAATGATAGCAACAACTTATTTGTTAATTATGTCCTCAATAAGGTATTCCTTAATACATTAAATAATGTAATCTATTATAATCTTCTATGAATAAATTCCCTCAGCATTCTTCTGTATTTGTAATATCAACTCTTAATAGCATATGGTATGTATTTTTGAAAATTTTGTTTAGAAACTCTGTAACTATGTCTACACATGCAAAAAGAATAAAAAAAAATTTTTTAAATCATCCAAAATTTGACTAACCCAGATCTTCAGATGACTTTTATATGAATTATGTGACTACTTTCTAGTTCTTTCACTTGGCTTTGTGTAAATGCAGTCTAAGACTATTTCTACAGATGCACACTGATCTAAAGATCAAGTTAATTAACTATTTTGACAATCAATTTAGATGATTCTGTGAGAAAAACACATTTACAATGGTATCTGTGTTTTCTGGACTTATATTCTACATAGATATCATACATTGGATCTGTGGTAAATGTCCTTGTCATGTAGGTTTCTATGTAGTACAGCAGTTAAGATGCTCTGCTTTGGAGTTATGTAAGCTTGTTATTTTCTTGTGTATATTACTTTCTCTGTAATATGAAAAGGGAGAAAAAAAAGAGTAACTTTACAGTGGGGAAACCTGACAAACACTATCTGAAGCCAAGTGATTCAGATGAACATCAACAGTGATAAGTCATATTGATCGTAAATACCCTCTGTATGATGTGATGACAGTGGCACTTTACCTCTGCAGTCTTCTTTCCGAAAACGCATTTCCTCAGTCTAACCATGAGAAAAACACCAGATGAATCCCAATTGAGTAACGTTCCATGAGATACTTGGCCAATAATCCTTAAAACTGTCAAAGTCATGAAAAACAAGAAAAGTGTGAGTAACTGTAACAACCAAGAAAGCCTAAAGAGACCTCATGACTGTATGTGATGTGGTGTCTTAGATGGGACCCTGGAACAGAAAAAGGACATTAGGGAAAGACTGAGGAAATTTCAGTAAATATGAGCTTTAGTTAACAACAGTGTGTCAATATTGGTTCACATATTGTTTTTGATTCCTCTCTCTCCTCAAACTTTCTTCTCTCTTTCTGATAATTCCTAAGAGTTGATTATAGAATGTCCCAGGTTGATCCTACAATGTTTTTATCTTTTCTTTCCTATTTTCCATTTCAGTCATTTTATTCTACTTTCTGGAACTTTACCTTCTAATCTTTTTACTGGAGTTTTAAATGTGGTGATAAAATGTTTAATATATGGGAGCCCTTTCTTATTTTTCATTACATATTTTCATAGAATATACTGCCTCCACTAAAAAGGAATATTGTTCTCTCTTTCTGTAAAGATATTCATAAAGATATTTGAGGTTTACTTTTTATCTCCATAGTATTTCTTCTAAATTCTTTCCGCCTGTTTCTCCCCTCCTAGACCAGTGAGAGTGGGCAATAGGTTAAGAAGATTTTCTTTAGCGCTAAGATTTTTCTGAACTTTTCGGAGGCAACTATTATCTGTCAAACATGTTATGTACTGTGGGTCCGGGAGAGAGACTATTTTTGTCTTCTGATGAGTACATTGTCTAGCTTCCCATGCAAAAGAGCAGAGGCTGAGTAGAGGAAGGAGTAGAACATTTCAGAAATAGGGACCAATTTATACTAATATATAGAAATAAGAAGCAAGATGGGAAGTGGTAGTTAGATATAGTTGCAACGTAGAGTGCAATTGTAGGAGTGATGAAAGATGAAGTTAGAAAGGTAGGTAGAGATTGGGTCACAGAGGATGTTTTGTATTCTTTCTGATCAGACTTAACTCTGAGGGGCTAATTCTCAATCTAACTGGGGTTTAAATGAGTGGGAAATCAACTTTTCTCCCATAGAAGGTAGGTAGTCCTGTGCATCTTCAGTGTTCATCTCCTACTTTGTGGTCCAGGATGGCCGCTTCAATCACTGTGTCAACATTTCAAGCAGCAGAAAGGAGGAAAGGGCAGCAGATCAAAAACTCCTCCCTTAAAGATATTTTCTGGAAGTTGAACACGTCACTTATCTTCCATTGGCTACGTGTCCACTGTGTGTCACATCTACTAGTCACACAAGAATCTGGGATATGTATACTTTTGGAAGAGGGTGGCTATGTGCCCAGTTAACATTCAAGTATTCTTTCACTGGGAGGAAGGGGAGCTTGTTAGGGGACAATTCACAGGCTTGTTTAAAAGTTTAGAATTTACCTAGACAGTGAGGAGGGGACACTGAAGAGGTTTAGGCCAAGGAATCTTTCACTTTAGAAAAATGTCACATGGCTGTGACCTGAAGGATAAAGTGATGTGAGATTAGAGGTGGTCTGAGCAGTCAGACAATCATGAGAAGCACCTAAGTACGAGAAATATAATTTGTTATGGCTGTCAGTAAGGGGCAGGAGAGAGCATCAGTGCTAGTGACATTAACAGACTGCATTGATTTTTGGCTTTTTATCTGTAGGGTTGTACATTTGATTTATAATTATTTATAGAAGTACATTCACCATAAACCTAGGCCTAAGTCAAATAGATGGTGATCAGTGCTCTTGACTACAGATACCCCTTCCTAAATTTTTTTTTTTGCCCCTATTTCTAGATACCTTTGTTTCTCTAAGGATGTGTCTTGTGATTTTTTTAAATGACACATACACATGGTGAAAACTTAAATACAAAGATATATCAAAAATATATCTTTCTTTACATTCCAAGTATATTTTTCTTTACATTCCAAAATTCCAGAACATTAGCAGTCCTAATGTCTCAATACATATGGTTTACCCTTGTATAAAACCTTCATACACACACACACATTTCTTTTTCAAAAGTGTATTATTTTCAGAGGATTTCCAATATAAGCCCTTTGGCTTATGGAATTTAGCTAGGTATGCAAACTCAGCACAGCAAAGGTTATTGGGAAGTAGATTTAAATATGTAATCTGTTCAGTGTCCATATGCTCAAGATTGAGCACATAAATATTCTGTGTCTAAATCTAGTCTCAGTGATCTCTACTCCCCTCCAGCATTCTATAATATTAGCACCACTTAAAATTGAATGTGATTCTATTATTTACATATGTGCATATTTACATTATTATTTTCACTATACATACAACATGGACTTTCAAAGTAAGCTAATTACTTCATCTAGTGCTTAATCAAATAGTAAATCTTTTCCAAGGCTGGAGGGAAAATGTGCTTGAATTATAAAACTTACTGTGTTAGGATTATGGAAAGAGGTTACATTAATCTCCAACTTAGAATCTTCCTAAGGGATTTTCACTGTAAGCTTGATCCCACCATATGCACTGTTATATTTCTGGTGTTGTTTAAAAATACAGCTTCTTAATCTTTCTTAGTCAGCCATAGCAGTACATGCAGACCTTTCTACATCAGTTTTTTCGGAGCTGCACTGTGTATACTTCAGTTCCCCATTGATGGACATTGCATATTTTTTTTTGTATTTTTGTTTTGCTTTGTTTCTTTTAGTTTGTGAAAATTCATTTTTGTTCCTTTTCTTATCTCTTACAAGCAGTGCTTTAACAAATGATACTTAAATTAGCATGCTTATATACATGATGAGAGTATATCTATAGTTACACATATATACGTATATAACAAATAGTACTTTAGAGAACGTATATGTATAAATACATGCATACACACACAGATAGAATGAATTCCTAGAGGTAGAACTGAGGGCCAAATGGTATGTTTATTTTTCATTTTAATTCATTTAAAGTTACCCAACAAAATTGTTATGCCACGTGCTTCCACACAAAGATTTCATAGTGCCCCAGGTTGGTAACATAAATGTAAGTTTCATCTGCTTGTGCTGAGACCAAGCAACCTTTTTGTATTCTCTTTTCAAACATTGGCTACCAAACTACCTAAATAAAATACCCACTTTGGGTTACATGCTTGCCAAGATAATTATTATAAACGTTTTCACTTTTGCTATTCTGATTGGAAAATGGTATTTTAGTGATAAGGTTGAGTGTTTTTTGTTTTTTGTGTTTTTTTTGCGGTACGCGGGCCTCTCGCTGTTGTGGCCTCTCCCGTTGCGGAGCACAGGCTCCGGATGCACAGGCTCAGCGGCCATGGCTCACGGGCCTAGCCACTCCACGGCATGTGGGTTCTTCCCGGACCGGGGCACGAACCCGTGTCCTCTGCATTGGCAGGCAGACTCTCATCCACTGTGCCACCAGGGAAGCCCTGAGTGGTATTTTTTATTTATAAGAAATATGCCTTTCCTTATTTGTGAACTCTTCCATTTCCTTTGTGAATTATGACAGTGGAACATGATAAGGGAATAGGTATTGAAGATCCAATGCTAGAAAAAAAGAAAAGCATTGGGAAAAAAAGACCAAGATGGCTCCAATGAGCCATCAGTGGAGCCTGAGTGTAGGTAAAAAGCTGGTAGAAGAACAGAAAATTTCAGAAACTTTATAAGGCAAAAGAGATATCCTTCTCACTGTTCACATCTCCCCTAATTTTCCACTGATAGCACTCCAGCCTTCCCCCATAACTTTGGTCATTTATTGTTTCTGTTAACTCTGGCCTGTGGTAATGATGAATGCTTAATAATGTGATACTTAATAACATAAATGCTCAGTTTCTGTTGGTGATTGTGTATATTGGCTTGTTGACATTGTCTATCAAAATTACTTGTACAAATAATCAAAGGGATAGACATATATAATGTTGACAGGCATTTTCAATGGATAGGTTTTCTTCAATTCAATAACTGACTTTTTACAGAAGAGATTTTTATGGTACTTAATAGTTTAGTGTGTAAAGGAAAGAATAGAAGGAGGTGAAGCTATTTATTCCAGATATATATAGAAGCTTTTGTATAAATAAATTTAGAAAAGGAGAGGAGAGAACAGGAGAAGTGGTAGATTAGTAATAATTGAGGAAACAATTTAGTGTTTATTTTTTCCTCTAACATTTCTTCATTTAATTTATGATCTACAAACTCAGGAATATGGTGTGTTGGATTGTGTATTAAAATCCTCTAGTGTTGAAGAACGTAATACAATAAAACCATGCATTATGCATCCCATGATAATGCAAATTTGCATGATAGTGATTGAAGATTGGTTTTCATTCTCAACCCGGCCCACATTTTTAAAGGAAGGTGGTCTAATGAGGAGGCTGGATACAGAGAGAAGAGTGAGACCCCTTCTGGAGGAGCCAGGCAAATTGAGGAACATTCTCATATTCTTGGTATTCATCCTTCCCAGCTCTCTCCATAGGGGAGATGAGGCAGATGACAGCTAATCAGGACATGCCTGAATTACTGTCACTATACAGAAAATCCCAAATAATCTTGGAACTAAGTATTTTTCCCTCTTCTACATTTAAGACGGGGTAGTGGTGCCAAATTCCAGCTTGAGATTGATAGATTTGGAACACACAGCCAGACCCATAGAATTACAAACCCTCTAGTTGTTTAGACTTGTCTGGTTCTTTTCATTGTCCTTGTAATATCATCACCACCTTTACATGAGTGATTCTCTCGGACCCTACTTACCACGTTATGACAGAGTTTTGTTGTACTTTAATTTCTGCTGACTGAAAATCTGTAATTATGCTCTCATTGGGCATCATGGAGGAAGAAGTCAACTGACTAGTTAAACTGTGTGGCTGACTTAAAGTTATATATTTGCTTGTCTTTGGCTCAGTTGTCCGTTCACCTCTTATGACACCTCTTTTCTTAATAGATGAGAGGTTGAAGGGTGGTTGGTAGCTATTATGTGGAAAAAATATTTTTTATCATAATCTCTTGTCACATTAAACTCCAAAGAAAATAGAAAGTTTTTCTCGTGGTAGTAATTACTCTTTGAAAAAAAAAGTTTAATTACTTATCAAACATATCAGAATAGGGAAAAATAGCTGTGAATATAAATGTCAGTATCTAAAATTCAGTGTAATTGTAACTGCAAATAAACTCTAAAAGGGGCATATTTAAGCTAACATTTATATACAACTTGCCAAAGTAGCTTTTTACCAATTTTTAACATAGCCACTTATGTCATATTTTTGTCTGTTAAAACAAGTGTAAGCAATTTAAATAGTCACTCAATTGTGATGCCTTCCTTGCATCTCAAGCTGAACAAGTGTGTACTCTGTAGATACCTTGAGTACTTACAAGAAGAAGGGACTTTATATCATACATATGCAATATTATATTTTGTTTGTTTGTTTGCGGTACACCGGCCTCTCACTATTGTGGCCTCTCCCGTTGGGGAGCACAGGCTCCGGATGCGCAGGCTCAGTGGCCATGGCTCACGGGCCTAGCCGCTCTGCGGGATGTGGGATCCTCCCGGACCGGGGCACGAACCCGTGTCCCTTGCATTGGCAGGGGGACTCTCAACCACTGCGCCACCAGGGAAGCCCATACATATGCAATATTTTGTGCTTAGTGTTTCAGTATTAAACTGTTTGGAAATGTATTTCATACAATCTACATATATTATGAGATTACCATATGTGTGGTGAAGAAAACAGATCCAAATGCTTTCAGTAGAAATACTTGAGGTTAATAATAAAAGACCTTACTATTTTTGTTTCCCAGGGCTTTAGCATGAGAAATGTCTTCATTTACCTTAGTATAGTGAAATGATATTTTAACAGAAAAGCCTACATTATTTGAATGAAGGTTGCATGTCATGCTATTATATATATATATATATATATATATATATATATAATATACACACACACACATATATATATATGGAAATATCCCTATAACATTACAAAATCAAATTTCTGTATTCGTTTGTATTTGCTAAGTGCCTAGTATGGTTGACTTACTACATTGCTTATAGAGCTATAAAGGTAAATTGGAAATGGCCCATATATTGGACCTCTATATATTTTGGTGTTTGAAGGGAACAAATAATTAGCACTTCTCTTGCCAACGCCGGTTCTAAACCAATTAAGAAATTAAACTTCACCATAATCAGATTGAAGGGAAAACATGACCTACGTTACTGATAAAAGGTAGCTTGCAGAATGACACTGTGCAGTGTGTGTGGAGTCAGCTCACAGGGCTATGAGAGCCCCGCTGGTCACACGCCTTCCCTGTTTAGTGACATCGTGTCGGTAGCTTGAAATCAGTCTTGTTGGGAGTACTTACACCACTGAAAATAACTTACACCACTGGTAAATAACACAAATCAGGGGCTCCCCCCCCGACCCCGAGAGCTGCTTGTTAAACACTTAATGATGTACTACTGTTGGTTGCTGATTTAACCCCACACAGTGGAGGCTGGAAGATACCTTCGTTGCACCTAGAGTGGAACATGAATGGACTCGAGATAGCTCACCCATGAGAAGAAGGGAAAAGAAGGACTTAACTATACATGAGTGCTTCATTACTAAACTCATCCTGATGTAATGAAGCTAGCGTAAGGACAGTGTAAATACATTTATCCTTGCAGGCAAAACAAGAATTTTATAGTAAACTTATGAACTTTCTATCATCTGGTCCCCAAATATATATTGGCTTGGCCAAAAATTTCATTCAGGCTTTTTGGTAAGATGGTGCAGAAAAATGCGAACGAACTTTTTGGCCAGCCCAATGTCTTATAGTTATTTTTAAATTTGAGATCATATTTCTTATGAACAATTTTTGTTGTTATCCACATATTTTCAGTCATCTGATATTCGTGGAAATATATTTTGTGACTAATTTCTTTTCATTGAGAGACATCACTGCAAAGGAAGCTTGCCATAGGGCTCTTCCTGTTTGTTTTCTTGATGGAAAATCTGCATTTTGATAACATCACAAGCAATATAATTAAAATGTTCAAAACTTCTGCATGGTAAAGCAAGCTAATACATTTTGCAGGCTTTGCAGTTTTAAATATTTTTAATTATTAACATTTTAAGCGTGTAGAAAAGTACAGAAAATAAAATAATAAGCACATGGTACCAATGATTCAGATTTATTCTTGTCACATTTGCTTAGGCACTTTTTTTTCCTGTTTAAACCACACAGATGCAGCAAAACTTGAGTCCTTTGCTCCTAATCCAATCTCCTCCTTCCCCTTGAAGTTGTTGCTCATCCTCCCTATGCATGCTTTTGAACTTTTACTACATAGGTACTCATGACAATATGTAGTCTAAATGTGTGTTTTTAGAATTCGCATAAATGGCATAATTTATGAATTTATTTTAAATTATAATTTTACTGTTTAATGACTATGAAATATAAAAAGCAAAACTGGACTTGAAATCCCTTTCCCTGTTTGATATGACCCCATGCTGTCAAGTATAGAGTCAAGTAAGTTTTTGTTTTTTTATTCGTGTGTTTGCTTTTATTTGTTTTATTTTTATTTGTTTTTTTTTTTGGTTTTTTTTGCGGTACGTGGACCTCTCACTGCCGTGGCCTCTCGCATTGCGGAGCACAGACTCCGGACACGCAGGCTCAGCGGCCATGGCTCACGGGTCCAGCCGCTCTGTGGGATGTGGGATCCTCCCGGACCGGGGCACGAACCCGTGTCCCTTGCATTGGCAGGGGGACTCTCAACCACTGCGCCACCAGGGAAGCCCTATTTTATTCTCTTTAAGATTTAATTTTATTTATTTTTGGCTGCGTTTGGCCCGTTGCTGCGCGCGGGCTTTCTCTAGTTGCGGCAAGTGGGGGCTACTCTTCATTGTGGTAAGCAGGCTTCTCCTTGCAGTGGCTTCTCTTGTTGCAGAGCACGGGCTCTAGGTGTGTGGGCTTCAGTAGTTGTGGCACGAAAGCTCAGTAGTTGTGGCTCCCGGGCTCTAAAGCACAGGCTCAGTAGTTGTGGTGCATGGGCTTAGTTGCTCTGTGGCATGTGGGATCTTCCCGGACCAGGGCTTGAACCCGTGTCCCCTGCATTGGCAGGAGGATTCTCATCCACTGTACCACCAGGGAAGTCCCTGTGTATTTGTTTTTAATGATGTATTCAAGAGATCTTGTATTCTGTGTGTTCTTACATGCTTGAGAATTTCTGTCAGTTGTCTCTATATTAAAGGGGAATTGTTTAAATGTTCTGGTAATGTACTTTGCCCTTCAAAGTATGTGGACCTGGCCATGGAATATTGATCTAATCCTTTCATCACAGCCTTCCCTGCCATCTTGTGGAATGGTGAATTTTGGTGTTTGGTATCTTTCGCGGGTACTTGAGGTTTGAGATGGTTAGATCTGTTGTCTTTATACTTGCATAGTAACTTGGCTGGGAATGACATTTTTGGCTCACACTTCCTTTCCCTCAGAACTTTGTACACATTGCTGTTCCCTCCTCTGTCATTTGATGTTGCACTGGGAAAGTCTGGTACCAGCTTGATTTTTCTTCCTTGATTTTAACTTGCAACTTCTGCTTCGATATCTGTCCTTGAAGTGCTGGATATTTCTTAGTGGCAGTTGTTCACCAACAGATTTTACTGGAGCACATTGCACAGTTTAACAGCCAAATTCAGTAATTTCTTCCCTTCAGAGAAATTAAGCCTTTTGAGTGTGTTATTCTTTCTGTTCCATTATGATGAAGTTTATTTACTGGGAAAACCAATGTTCTCTATGCTGTATTATCAACTTCGTATTTCCTCCACAACTATTATTTTCTCTCTCTGCAATCAACACTGCCTTTAGATCTAAGCAAGAGAGAACCTTGCCAGGAACACTGGGCGTTAGAGTGACCCACCGCCACCCTCCTCTAGCTGCTGTGGGAGACCAGGCAGCCATGTCCAGTCAGAGTCTGTATTTTCTGTGTACACCATCCTCCAGTACCCTAGATACTGGAATTCCTCTACCATCGGCTCCAAACACATTTCAAGGATGTGTAGTAGCTTCCTGTCATGAGCTTTCTGAGTGTAGACCAAACCACTGGTATATTTATCTTTAGATTTATTTTATTTTATTTATTTATTTTTTTTGCGGTACGCGGGCCTCTCACTGCTGTGGCCTCTCCCGTTGCGGAGCACAGGCTCTGGACGCGCAGGCTCAGCGGCCATGGCTCACGGGCGCAGCCGCCCCGCGGCATGTGGGATCTTCCCGGACCGGGGTACGAACCCATGTCCCCTGCATCGGCAGGCGGACTCTCAACCACTGCGCCACCAGGGAAGCCCATCTTTAGATTTATTGATCAAAGGTTGGCTATTTGTAGAGGCTGTGAACAGAGCTTGGATGTATGAGCCGGAGTACCTACACATATGCATTTGAGGTGCCTCATGGTGTAAGGAAGACTAGGGTGGGAAAAGGAGGGTGATGGGCCAAGGGCAGGGCTCGGGGGCTGGAACTTGTCCATCTTCACTGCCACTCTCTAACGTGGAATGCTGAGGAGTTGTCCAAAAATTCTGTAAATGTTTTTAAATAGTTTATTAGCTTGAAATTACCATTATTTAATTTCAGTGTATGGTATTTTCCTCTTACCTCAGACCCTGAAAATATTTCCAACAGGCCTGTCTGAAATCTCCATATTTTCCTTTCTGCAGTCACAGTGAATATGTCAAGCTTTCCCTTTCTGTCAATAATTGCATTGCAATCATGTCTGTTCTCTAGCCTGCTGTCTGCATTTTGTGAGTTTGATAATGGTCGTGTTTTAAAACTCAGGTGTTTCTTTGGGTCTTCAATTCCTCTTCTATATTATTCTTTTGTTGTTGTTTGTCTGTTTGTTTTATTTGACTGTTTCTATAGCACAAAAAGCACTCAAGGGCAGATTTTCTTCCATTTCTTCCAAAATGAGTCTGTCTCTGGCATAATGTGCTCCTTTGCTTCTTTTCTTTTCTTTTCTTTTCTTGCCACAGTAGCGTTTACAGAGTCACCATGCCAGTTCTTTTTGTCTTGCTTAACTTGAACAGCTCTGCTTCGCACTTCCATTGGGCCTCAAGTAGTGTAGATGACTTTTCCTAACCATGTCCCTAGCATGTCTAAGTATGACTTATCCTCCCAGGCAAGCCCCAGTGTGATGGCTAACTTATTTCATGTTCTCCCTTTGTAGAATAGGTAAATGTTGTGTTCTAGTTCATTCTACTACTGCCATCAGGGGTTTTCCATTGGCCCTTTTTGTGTCATATTATTCCTACAGTTCAGCCCCTTGCTCACTTTTAATTGTTTCACTGTCCTCTCTTCTGCAGGCCTGCCCAAAGTCCACAACTTCTTTTCATATTTGACACTATTTGTGAAAACTGGAAGACTTTTATTATTTCATTGGTACCATCCTGAGGCACTAAGACCAGTTTAAAGATCTGTATTGAATCAAGTTAAAACTATATCTCTTTTTCTTTTGGTGGTGGTATTTCAGACAGTGAGTTGTGCCTCTTTAGTTTTTTGGTTTCTGCAATTAAGTGTTTTTGCTATTTTTAAATTTTATTTGTTACTGAGGGGGAGGTTCTACTTTACTAAACTTTTTACTATGACCTCACTTTCTGTAAGTAAAAGTGATGCATGCATGCTGCTGAAAGCTTGAAAACATTAGACAGAGCACAGAAAGTAAGAAAATAAAATAAAAAGTCATTTCGTTTTCATTTTTATTCAGTGCACACCTCCTACCATTGTTTGCTCTTATAACCTAGGAACTTTTCCTTTGTCATTGTTTCCTAGAGATTCTATTTCTTATCATGATGTCTCAAGGAAGTAGGTTTTGTTCTTTAACTAGTACATGCCAAAACACTTGAAGTTAAGGAAAATGAGCCTAGAAAAAAAAGCATTAATTAGAAAATCATTTATTATGACTTTTCAATGTTAAAACTTCACTTTTCTCCTACTTAAAAAACTCTTATCTCTCTGATATACACATTAATATCCCTGTAGAGTACTCTCCTTATATTTTGGAGAATTGGATTATTACTCTGTTGCTTTTGACAGTTGAATCTAAATGAACTATCTGCATATTGGCACTATTTGCTGAGCAATTTTTTGAAACCGCTTGTAATAAAAAGCCCTTCAGTAACATGCTATGATACCCTCATGTTGCAACCTATTCTGAGGTGGACTGAAATTAAATTTTGTTTACTAATATAAACATTGAAGTTGGGGACTTGATTTACTTTTTAAAAACTAACTCTGATCAGTGGTATATCTGTTAAAATAGCAAATGTATCAAGAACTAGGCAAATCATCCTCTGCCATAAGATCCTCATGGCACAGGCCTGGGAAGAATGACCCTACATGCACATCTTTCTACACGTAATGGGGCAATGAAAAGGTTGAGAGAAAATGTTTTAAGAGTTAAAATGACCCTGCAGCAAGTAAGATGCCCTAATTTATTGCTTAAGACTAATTCAAGTATTTTAATTTTGAGAACGGTTTGTCCAAATTTTTTTTCAAAGGTGCAAAAAGAGACTCATTCTATGTTGGACTCATGTAATGGCATAGAGTCTGTTATGCCAGGGATCTCAAGATGGTGAGATGTGAGTTGGATAACACCTGTGTACAGATTCGGTTTGACCTGCGTGATCGTTTTTGTGTGTGAGTTTGAAAAATCTGTAAATTTCACATAAAAATCAGTCTTTCTCTCCTCTCTTGAACTCTTTCGAAAGGGGCAAGACAGTGCCCTCTTTGTGTTACCTTTAGGCAATCATGTCTTCTACTGTCCACTGTTAAGTCCCTTCTTTATTGCCGTGTATTCACATACCTTCCCCAGTTAGATTTGACGACTCTGTTTCTGTGGTAATCTGAAAATGCTGTATTACTTTATAAACATTCCTCATATAGTTATATGTAAATGATTAACACTAGCCTTCTGGAAAAAAGTCTAAATGGCTATATATTACAAATTACCCAGATTATTTAGTCATCATCCTCTAATTCTTGGATTATACATGTGAAAATCATGTGTTACAAATCTATATGCATAATACTCCACAAATTAAATTTTGAAATTTCAGCACATTTTGTTCACACTATCTCATAATTTTGTATTATATGGCATATATATATATATATATATATATATAGTGTGTGTGTGTGTGTGTGATACGTGGGCCTCTCACTGTTGTGGCCTCTCCCGTTGCGGAGCACAGGCTCCAGACGTGCAGGCTCAGTGGCCATGGCTCACGGGCCCAGTCGCTCCGCGGCATGTGGGATCTTCCCGGACCGGGGCACGAACGCGTGTCCCTTGCATCGGCAAGCAGACTCTCAACCACTGCGCCACCAGGGAAGCCCGTATATGGCATATTTAAAAAAATTCTTTTCTTAATGATGTTAAATAGCAGAATTTTTCCACCTTTTCATTAAATTAGAACTCAGTAAAAAAGAAAGTGTCATTTTGAAAGAAGAAACACTATTCCTGGGTTTTATATTAACAATGTAATATGCTAGTTATTTTAAAAATAACAATAGAGAATTTGGCCAAGTACAATAGAATTGGATACAATTGTGGCCACTAGAGGGCTTTGATTTTTTTTTTTTTTTTTTTTAACCAGTGCAAGCATAACTGTGAAGATAAACAGTGAAGTTTATATGTCAACCAAAGATTAACTGGTTAGTGCCAAAGTTTTAAATGTGGTTATAATATATAAAGTATGCAAGAATCTTATCCAGACTATACATAAAATATATAATTTTTGACATTGTATATCCGTGAAGCACTGTTTCATAATTTAATAAGTGAAAAGTAGTCAATAGTACAAACTCACAGATGGGATAAGTTTTCATACATTCATTGCCTTAACATTTTTAAGGTGTTAGAAAAATATTCTACATTTTGCTTCTTTTAATACCATATATAGAACATGTGTATCTATAGTACCTTTGCATATCTTTTTGTTAGAACTAAACAGTAGAACTACCTTTTGTTATGAATACTCCATTCTTGTTTGAAAAAAATCATGCTGAAGTCTTTCAGGGACTTTTCAACAAAATGACAGCTGTGAAAGATCAATTTTCAAGTACTAGCAGATTTAAATGGCTGTTGGCTCTCTGTGGTGAAGATTTTCGTTGTTTTTCAAATTATGTGTAAATTATCTTTCATAAAATATCTCTGGAACCCTATGACAATGAAGACAGATGCTTGAGAAGCCTATTTTAAAAGAATTCCAATTTTTAAATCTCCCCTCTCTCTTTCATCTCATATATTCTGGCTCATTAAATCAGACATGAAGGTCTTATATTTTAAAATGCACCTCCCTTTACTCCATTAAAAATGGAGTAGAACTCAGGCACAGTGGGGAATATTATAATGCTTGCATACCTTTATTAAACCAAGAATAATGTCCCACATGCAGTTGCAATAAGCACACTTCCACCATAATTGAGTTAGACTAGGTATTTTCAAGTTAGGAAAGATATTCCAAAGATGGGCTTTAGAGATTTTCAAATGTTTCCACTAATGCAAAAATATTGTAATGTAACCTTCTCATTTGCATCATTTTCCATAATTTTCCCTATGTTTGCTTATGACAATAATAATCCTTTTTAATGACTTGGTTTATGGCAATGTCTTTCCACTCCTTCAAGTCTCTATAAAATCACAGGTGCTCACGTCACTTTTCTGTTTGAATTTTGCCTATTACTTTCAGGTAAAGGCCAAACTTTTGGTATTTAGCACGGTATTGAAGACCCTTCGGTGTTATAGCACTTCCTCACCTGCATCTCTTTTTCTTTCTGTCTCTATACACTTTCTTCTTTTCCTAGCTTGCCCCTTCATCTATTAAACATCCCCTCAGAAGTGCATGCATACACACACACACACACACACACACACACACACACACACACACACAGCACAGCACACATACACAAACCATACCCCTTTCAGTCTGCCACATTGGATGGCTTTCTGCTGGAAATCTCAATTGATCTTTCAAACCTCCTTTCCTTTCCTTTGCATTTTATTGTGCCTGGAATTATCTTCGAGCTTTTTCTACCTGATCCTTCCAAAGTCCATTAAATACGTTCTATTTCTGATGTTATTCCTCCCTCCCTGGCAGAATTAATTGTTCTTTCCTCTCTCCTCTTAAAACATTTTATATATAGTCATACTCTAGCATGTATCACAGATACTACAGACAATTACTCTCTCTTTCCTCTTTTTTTTTTTAAATTAATTAACAATGTGGGCAACTAATACCAGGAAGGAAGACCCAGTTTCACCATCACACAACTAACGAGAGCCCAAATTATAATTACATCCAAATGCCATACCTTCATATTCAGTTGTGTTATCAATATCAGCATTTCTGGTAATATTACTTTGAAGGTTTGAGAAATGCTATTATTTCTATAATTATATGTTTGAGATATCAAGAAAGGAGTAATAGAGTTTTTCTGATGTTTTTACCAAGTAATTTAATGTTCACATAGATTCTAAGATAACTTAGACAAATAATAGTCTAATTTACTAAATTCCTCTTCCTTTACGTTATATAATAAACCTTTAACTCACTATCTGAGAAAAAGTAAAAACATATGTCAAAATGTCATTTTAATGTTTAAATATTTAAATATTTCATTAGTGATATTGATAAATGAAATGCTTTACAATTGTATTTTAATATATCATTTCAATGTCTTCCCTCTAACAGAGGGAAGTGTATATGTGTGTATATATATATACACACACAGAGAGATTAGAAATCTCATGAACATAGTTTATTTACAACCGAAATTCATCACCTCAAAAGTTCACAAACAAGCACCAAACCGTAAGCAATAGGGACCTAATGTAAAAATATTTTGTTATTGTTCCTTTTACTTATTTATGTTGATTTATTCATTTAATATATATTTCTGTTTCAGATGTAATGGAACAGGATACCCTGCCCTCTGGGCGCTTACATTTTCACCAACGAGTCTGACATTAAAGAGCTAATTACACGATCAGTCACTAGTGCAGTTCATGCTGTGAAGCACAGGTGCAGGAGCTCTAGGGCTGTGTTGCAGGACTTCAGGGCAATCTGGAAGCTTTCCTTGAAGAGGAGAAATGTGGGTGAATTTTTGAAGAATAGGTCAATGTGTGTGTGTGTGTTTTGTGGGAACAGTAAGGAGTAACCAGGACTAGGTAGAAGATGACTTATACAAAGACCCAGAGACGGGAGCTTAGCATCTTCTAAGCACAGGAAGAAATGAAAAGAGCAGAGTGAGGGGAAGTGGCACAAGGGCAAGCTGATGTACAAAGCAGGACCTGGATCTTAGGAGGATTGTGATTTTATAAATATTTGGTCTTTATCTTGAGAGCAATAGGAAACCACTTAAGGTTTAATAATTTATGTTATACGTACAGATTTAAGGAAAGCTCTGTCTGGCTGCAATGCAAAGACTGGATTAAATGGAAGAGAGAGTGGGTTGAATAGAGAGGTTGTTCTTACAACCTTACTCATGATGCTTACAGAATATTTTTTATTGAGCTAGTTTACCATCAGTAGGGAAGGTTATACACAACCTGAGGTTTATTTATCTACACTTTTTTTGTTTTTGTTTGTTTGTTTGTTTGCGGTATGCGGGCCTCTCACTGCTGTGGCCTCTCCCATTGCGGGGCACAGGCTCCGGACGCGCAGGCTCAGCGGCCATGGCTCACAGGCCCAGCCGCTCAGCAGCATGTGGAATCTTCCCAGACCGGGGCCCAAACCCATGTCCCCTGCATCGGCAGGGGGACTCTCAACCACTGTGCCACCAGGGAAGCCCCTCATCTACACTTTTTAACATGCAGAAAGTTATTAGAGTTTGAGAGCTATAAGCTTGTGTTAAAGTTTACAGGTCCATTATTGTGAGTTACAGTCTCCTCCTGGACATTGTTAACATAATGGAATCATTTTGATGTGCATACTCACAAATTGCAAGTGAATGAGTCTTTTAAATCTGTTAAGCTGCTTATAGCAATTGTGGTGAGGGAGGTTTCCTTTTCCACACTTTACAGGAAGCCTTAGTATAAGCATGTTTGTTATGAAGACAGAAATTAAAGTTAGCAATGGCATTTCAACCACTATAATGTGTGGGGAAAGAAAAGTCATAAGTACTCACTTACTAAAACTGACATGCAAGTAAAAGTGGGACTTACATGAAGTGATCATCACTTGTAATACTGATACATTTTACCTCTATGGAGCTGAGCTGTGCAATAGCACTTTATCCCTTAGTACTCAATTGTCTTATGTTTATTTTATACAGTAAGCATTTGGGCATATGACATTAGAAACGGTGTGTGAAAATTTGGGGGATTTCTACTTCCTCCAAGAGTACCTCAAAAATGCTTACAGTTCGATGAGGAACTGATTTAAATGAAACCAGTTACTTTTGTTTTATAAGTTAAAAAAATTAAACACCTTGATTTTGCAAATTGTAGAGTTACAAATTTTGGATCATTTAGTGCTGTAAATAACATAAACTGTTGATACTTGTATAATTTTCCAAGGTTGCCAAGGCCCATGAACCTTTTTGGACAAATCATATCTATAATTTTATATTTAGACCTGGTCTTCCTAAATACTATTCATTCCATGGCTATAAAACAATTTAACTTAAAAAGAAATTACCTACTAAAGCATGTATGTCCATCTTCATTCTCTATCAAAGCACTAACTTTATGCATTTTTTTGGTTGGTGCCACAAATCCAAACCTTTTGGGAACCAATCTTCAAAAGTGCAACTGGTGCAGAAACTCCTAAACATGCCCTGCAGGGCTCCCCACAACCTGGCCTCTGTCTGCCTTTTCAGCCCTGTCTCTTATTCATGTGCCTTATGCTACTTTATCCTTTACCAACATATAAAAAATTATATTTCATACCTTTATGCCACTTCACATGCTATTCCTTCTGCCAAGAAATGCCTTTTCCTCCAGGTTTCATTTTATCATTCAAGACCTCTCTCATTTTCACCTGATTTGAAACTATCTCTGGCCAGTGCTACCAACTGACCTGCTTGGAAAGAATAAATCACCCCTTTCTCTGCTCTCCTATGCTTGTCAATCCTTTTACCACTACACATGGTACACTGTGTGGTAATTATTAGTTTGCATGGGGAAGGACTGTATCTAGTTCATGTTTTTTTTCTTTGATTTTTTTGGGAGAATATCATTTCAACTATTATCAGGCAGGTATTTGCACATTCATCTCTATCTCCAAATCAAATTCTACATAAGGATGTATAAAATTCACCTTCTATATCATCTCCATCCTATGTCTAGGCCTATTCCCTGGCGATAACCCCTTTTAACATTTGCTTTTGTTTTTCAGGTAGTCAGCTGTCTAAACAATATGCTCAAACACTTTTTTTAAACTGCAAACCATGTCATTTGACTCATCTTTATGGAAGATGAAGAATTAGTCTTTTTTGCTTTTGCCATATGTTGAGAAGAAAAATCAGTAACCAGCATCTTAATAGTAACAGTAGAATGAAACACTGATAATGAACTCATAAAGAAATAAATTTAAACCTATATTTCTAAATTTGAACCTTTCAAAAGAGAATTCAAGATTCAAATGGTTTCTCTTTTTACACACATTATACTCATCACCCACAGTTCAATAGTTCACTTCTTTTCCCTATCCCTAATGTGTGACAACTTTCCAGTTGTATGATCTATTGAATGTAATTCGTTATTTTTTCTTGGAGAATTCTGATTTCCTGTTTTAGCTTAGAATAATTGCTTTGGGGACTCAAGTAAGTTGTCATTCTTAAATTCTTGTGTTTTCATACTTCTGTGTTAATTACAACGGTTTTTGCTTTCTGTGCCTTCCTTCTTTCTTGGATTCCATTTTACTGAGCTACAGAATATCCTTAACTTTCAAAGAACAGATACAGGAGAAGTAAATTATCTTTGTCCTTAATATCTACAAATATTTTAATTTTTCATTACAATAAATTGTTAAATTAGTCAGGTATAGAATTGGGGTTAAAATTACTTTGCCAGAGAACTTTTGAAGTTACTGGTAAAATGACTTTCATCATCCATTCATACATAAGATGCTGTGATGATTATTTAATT